>NC_056602.1:13528665-14128665 GCF_018340385.1 Cyprinus carpio
TGTCACAGATATCACATTCGTTTTGGAATGTTGGAAATCTGAGCCACAGCATTAACCGTACGTAGCTTTCTTGGCACTCAGAGAAGAAGAAAAGGGGAACTCTTTATGAAGACATTATCTTGTCAAATTAGTCAATGAAGTCATCGATAATGCTGCAGAGTTGTTGGTGTGGCAGTTTTATGGGAAAATAACCATGTTTGAAAATTACAGTGTTAATTCTTCCCCTCAGGCCAAGAAAAGCCCTCCTGAGTCATATTGTATTGCTGTCACTGTTCCTTAATTATTACTTTATGTCAAATCATAGGTTTCCATCTATTTTTTGGGATGCTGAATAAAAAATAAATAAAAAAATTGTGACTTAAATCCTGTGACTTAAAGAATAAATCATTGCACATCTAAAATGTTGCTCTGGACAATTTAACATCTGCCGCCAGTCGAGTGTTTTGTCTGTGCTCTACACCTTAAATGTACAGTGGCTACAGTTTCCATTTATTTATTTATTTTTCCCCTGGAAATGGCGATTTTGTTTTTCTTGGACACCTGGGAGAAGGGTTGCTTTTTTCACATCCTGTTTTTCTGATATTCAAATTTTTTTCAAATGAAGTAAATTCTCAGCTTGGGTGGAAACAGAGCTTTTGACATATAATATAAGCTTTATCCACACTCAAAACTGACTTCCTTTTTTCCGAACTAAAGCACTTTGAGACAGAGCCTCTAACAGTACAGAAAGGAAAGTTCATCCCTAGAAACACTGGTGACTCAAACCAAAGTCTATGGAGGAGGAATCGGATCGGTTATGTTTCCACACCCTCCGGATTTAAGGATGATTCGCAAAGTTTTGTAAGACAGATGACGCCCAAGGAATGAAAGCCCCATCTATGAGAAGTCAACTGTTGTCTTGGGCAGCAACTCGACTCCACAGTCTACATCCAGTTTACCACCTGCTGTGGTATTTGCAAAGCAGCGCTAGTTCCCCAAAACTCAAATATCTCTGGTGTTTTCTGTAAATGGCTTTCGGGAAACGGCTTCTGGGATACCACATTTGGAACTGGCACTTTTCAGTAGTTGAGGTTTAAAGAATGATTACGGCACATATGAATGTGTTTAGAGTCAAAAGCGACGATTTTTCACTGATAATACTTTGAGCAACATATGATTATTATAATGTTTGTAATTTTTTAACAATTACTAATGTCAGGTAAAAAAAAATGTTAGGCCAAGTATTTAACAAAATATAATAAATAAAACGAGCACAGACAGGCTGAGAAAATGGCCTTTGTCTCTAATCTATGCGATTAGCCTTCATGTGATTTACTATCTGACCTTTTCTCGCTCTATTAGCCTCATTAGCAATAACAATGTGGCCATCACATCAGGTGTGAGGACTCTAAGCCTCTCTTTTTCATTTACCTTCTCCGAGTTCATTCACACCAATGTGGTGGGAAGGTCTCAGGGTGACCAGACCTTCTGGAGCAGATGTCATTAGCGCGTGTCACCCCTCCGATTTACCGTCCTCGCTCAACGTTAACAAGCGTTCACGCTGTTTTATTGGAACACAACTCCACTGCAGCGGATTTTTCAATAAAATTTATAGAGCATGAAAATGACTTCAGTTGGGCAAGCAGGGACTGCAGTGGAACAGGGGAGAGGAAGGGTATGAGAGGCTGGAAAGACCCATGGGAAGTCTGTTGGCCGATCGGAACAGATTGCCTGGAAATGACCCCCGGTGTCCATCAGCCAGTGAGAGGGGGGCAGCACTTCAAACATTTTTCAAGGCTCAGCTCTCTCAGTCCATTGACCTGTGTGAGTGTTTTAACAGGCTGCTAATTAGCAGAAGAAGTCTCATGGGAGATATTACCCCCCAAACCGAGAGGCAAAATACAGATATTGGTATATAAAACTCTGCACTGTAGAGAGGCCAAATGTATAAAAAAAATGGCCTTTTCTCTAAACATGCTTCTGAAGCGTTCATTAGTCAGTGTTAATTGGGAAATATTTAATATGTATGTTCTCCACCTCCACCTTAAGGTAAAATTTCAATCTAAAGACGATAAATGAACACATAAACCACACATACACGCGCCCGCAGAGGTCTCGGTGCATTGCCTAGGACGGTAGAAAAACATATCGCAGCCAGAATACAAATATAATGAGAGTAACTTGTCTTCCATCCATTTCCATTGTTCTCAGACGTGCTACTAAAGTCTTGAATAGGCGGCTATCCAAACCTTCATCAACAGCAGGCTGTGTTTTTTTCTCCTCCCCGCCACATGTTCCGCACACCGTCTCTCCCTGTGTGAGCGGGGAGCAGACAGGAAGCCCCTCAAATTGTAAATCTAAAACCCAGGTTGCCGATTCATCCTGCTATGACATGTTTATTGTCTTTTTTCTAACTGTTGTCCTCACTCCTCCGCCATTTTTTTTGGATGACGCCATTCTCTCCCTACGACTCCAGAATCACTTAGCGGCTTTCTTGAAAAGCTCACTGTGGTGTAATCAGCGTTTTTTTCACCATTTTAAAGTCATCAGACGCTCAGCATGAGCCTTCAGAGTGGCTAATTGCGTGTGAAGAAAGTACCTCTGTGGCCACCGGCCACGCGTTCCCTTAAAGAGATCTTCCACAAGACAGATGGTCAAATCAAATCAGAAAACTATTAAAACAGTTTTATCACATATTTTCTAAGCCTAAACAAGGGTAATTTTCTATGGTAATTTTCAGTAAATGATAAACAATGTGCCCCGTAACCTGCTTTAACCCTTATCTGTGCCACAGCACAATGACATTCCACAATTAAACATCATTATCTAAAGTTTCCAAGTGTATTTAACTCTAAGGGAAAATTGGGAGCCTGGCAAATGCCACAGTGATCGTAATTACTTTCTTTCAGGGGAAATTAGTTTATCCAACAATAACAATCACCAAAGTCAGAAATTTAAACATATTTCATCAGCTGGTTTGTTCCATTTAAATGACTTCAGACAATGATTGAATTTAGTTATTGTTACTGTACAGGTTCCATAACCCATAATTACCACAATAAAATGCCCATTATACTGTCCCAGTTCCAACTGGCATTCCAGTATAAATGGAGGAAAACCACTTGGTCTGGTACCTTGAAACACTTATAATAACTTATAAGCAGCAGAGAGGGAAAAAAACACTTTCCACCTGTTGTCAAACTTAGAAACACAAGACACATTCTGTCCAGATATCCACCTGCTGAGAGCCATTAGCAAAACCAAACTGTGAGTTGCAGAGGCAGGTGCAAAGGATTGGATAATGCAGAGGCCTCTCGCTGATAATGGCAGAAGGTGCAGGAGGTGACACTGTAACTGTCGTTAAAGGAGTAGTTCACTTCCAGAATGAAAATTCTGTCATCATTGTCTCACCCCCCACTTGTTCCAAACCTGTTTGAGTTTCTTTCTTTTGTTGAACACAAAAGAAGATATTTTGAAAAATGTTGGGATCTGAACAGTTGATGAGCACCACTGGCTTCCATAGTATTTTGTATTCCTACTATGAAAGTCAATGGTGCTCATCAGTTGTTCGGACCCCAACATCTTTTGTGTTCAACAGAAGAAAGAAACTCATACAGGTTTGGAAAGAGTGAGGAGTTAGTAAATGATGACAGAATTTTCATTCTGAAAGTGAACTACTCCTTTAAATGATAATTACTGCACCACAAGGCTTAATGAGATTTTAATGTCTCTTGAGCAGACACCACTAGGAAAAAAGCTAGCCTTAAGCAATGTGAGTTACCTAAAATGAAAGCCACGGTGATGGTGTTCAGGAACACAGAATTTGCAGACTTGCTTCATACAAAGAGTAAAAATAAAAAACTGTTAACAATTAAGTTTTCTTTACTGGGTTTCCTACGTATGTCTATTATTTCATTAGCTCAGGCACAAATAAGGTCAAAGGTAAGCTCTGCTATCTCTGTAGGAAAGCTCTGTAAGTCCCCTGTGCTGTAGATAAGCAAGAGAAACATGAGATAACGTCACTTTAGATATACAGCACAATTGGTGATGTGCACAGTTAATGCTTCACATAATGTTTTAAGGAAAATCATATTAGCAGTTGATTTATATTAGAGCTTTTGCCTGTGTTTCGCTTCAATGTAGTTCATCAGGTAAAAATCATATATTTAACATTAACACACACATTACATATTTAAACTTAATGAACTCACACTTACTCAATTCTCCTACCATCTTGTCAATCATAACTTCCCTGTAGTGAAAAAGACGTGTGCTTCTTTTGATTAAATGTGCACTTGCAGTGTACTTCAAATCTTTTTTAGAAATGTACTTACAGGTAATATAATCTAGCATACTTAATGAGAGTACACTTTCATGATTATACACAAACACTTAAGTACACCTTTCAATGTGTACTTTATAATAATGTTAACTTAAAGGTTTTGCTTTTAAAGTGACATTTAAACTCATTATGTTTTAATAATCTTTTGTTATGATGTGTTGGAATAATAATGCACACGGGTATTATAATATTACTGCAATATGTTATTTGATATTACATTGAAAGTTAATATATTTTAAATGTACAAATTTCTACCTTCAATACTACAAATGTAATATTACAAATATATTTATTTACATGATGTTAAAGTTTCAATAGAAATAACATAAAATTAAATCTCACACTTTAACCATGTTTTAAAAGTAAAATAATTTTTGCATAAAGATGTACTTAAATCTAATTAAACTGCATTTAATATAAATTTAAACTATATTACATTTGCTTTTATTTTCATTTATATTTAACATGCAATTAAGTGTCCGAAAACATGAAATTCTGTTGCACTAAAGTATATTCTTTATACTCTTTTAATGAGTATAAACCATTAGGCCACAACTTCCCACCCTAAGTCTCGGGCCGGCAATACCACGACTGAGGTGCCCTTGAGCAAGGCACCAAACCCCCAACTGCTCCCCGGGCGCCGCAGCATAAATGGCTGCCCACTGCTCCGGGTGTGTGTTCACGGTGTGTGTGTGTTCACTGCTGTGTGTGTGCACTTTGGATGGGTTAAATGCAGAGCCCAAATTCTGAGTATGGGTCACCATACTTGGCTGTATGTCACGTCACTGTCACTGTCATTATTTCAATAATAAATACTCATAATCAATACAATGCTAATGTGTACTTCCTTTTTTACAAGGGTCAGGTTTATGAAGAAAATGAAAGATGATTGGTAAATTTACTCTTATTTAGTGAAAATGTGGAACTGCAGTGTCCTGACCTGTTTTGTAAATGCTTCACAAAAACTGTAATTTATTGAAAAAAAAAAAAAAAAAACAATATCATTCAAAAAAAATCTTTTAAATTTATTGCTCTTATAGGAGTCTGAACACTAGTCTTTCATACTAAATCTTACATGAAAAAGAAACAACCACAAAAGATGTCAATTAAAGTAATCCAGTCCAATGAACAGAACAGATGTAAGAGTTGGAATTACTCAGTGTTTAGGGATGTTGCACCAGAATAATAATACTCTCTATAGACATAATAAAAGTTCATAAGAGTGATATATCTATATGTGTGTCCAGTTAGAGTAACCAAGAAAAAACACAGTTGAGGTGCAATTTCCGACCAACTGTCTACACTAGGCTCATAAAAACTGCAAACACGGCTGCTGTTTACCGTTCTCCTTCATCTAACTCCGCTCTTCTTTTTTTTGTCCTCACTCTGTTTGTTTTTGAGGCTCTATAATCTCTCCATTTCCCACCCATCACTATGGAAACCAGATACTGTATCTCAGCCAGGGCTATCCTGTGGAAACAGCTCGCTTTCTCGGATAAATAAACGGTTACCGTGAGGCCGCGGGAGGAGTGCGGGGAAAGGGAGATCAGGGAGAAGGTAGCGCCGCAGGGCCAGGGAGCTGTGAAAAGCATCAGGAGTGGTGATCCTTATCACACTCTAAAAATGCAGCTGTGCCCCGGCCAGTAAACATCTCTACTGATCTTGACCACAAGGAAAGGGACCGCCAGCTACTGTAGAGATAATTTCCTAAAGAGCTGCTGTTTTTATTTAGTCCATTAATTTGATTTAACATAGCACCTTCGCATTATGAACATGGCATCATTTACATGACTAACATGTCCTTTGTTTTCCTTAAAGAGGAAAAAAACATCAGTGTTACAGTATTACAATGGCAAAACAATAGTCTCATTTTAGTTTTGATTATATAATATAGTATTATATATATATGTGTGTGTGTGTGTTTGTGTGTGTGTGTGTGTGTGTGTGTGTGTGTGTGTGTGTGTGTGTGTGTGTGTGTGTGTGTATTCTTTTATTTGATGCATTTAGTAGTTTACTTTTTTTAAAGATTCTTTTAAGCTTTATTTTTATTTCCATTTTAGTACTTAAACTTTTAATTTCAGTTTTTTTTTTTTACATGGCAACGTTTCTTTGTCATCTAACATTTATACTTTATTACAGCTTTATTTCATAAAAAAAAAAATAATATTAATAATAATAATAGTTTTAGTTGACCATATAAAATAACTGACACAACAGTAAAAAGCTTACAAAATCATTCATTTAAAATGATTGTTTAAAGAGTGATTTTAGAGTTTTCGAGATTATGTTTTCAAATTTACTAAAAAGTTGCAAAGTATTTGGTTCTAACTTTACACCACGTAAGATTAGTTAGCAATTTCCAAAAGTGTTTGTGGATCAGGCCGTCATTCACATCCATTGTAAGTCAAGTCAACATTTTGATATTAAGCCTGAAATATTCCTTTATGTATTGGTCTCGCCAACAAACTAACCAAATTCTGACATTAAACAGACTCAGGTCTGCACCAAAAGCAATATAGATGTCCGCATCTCATCTAAAGAGGTTAAAAAATAATGTTTTATGTTGGGGTATGTTGTAACCTTACCGTTACACTTATCAAACTAGCTCATAAAAATTCGGAGGAATGTTTGAAGCAGTCTCGCTGAGCTTACGGTTAAGACTCTCTCATGCTGTTGGACTCCCTCCAGCCCTAACACACAGGAGGAAATAAATAAAGAGGGCCATCGGATTGATCATCCAATACATGCCTTTTATCCAAAGCCAGAGCCCTGTCCACTGGACAGCATAACATATGGAGCTTCAGTGAAAAGATCTGGAAAAGAAGCACCAAACACATCCTAAGATGAACTGAACAGAGTGCCCAGAGATATCTGCTGTGACTGGCAGCTGCCAATGTCATGCCAAAAAAGGAGCCCCATAGTCTGGTTGAAAAAG
This sequence comes from Cyprinus carpio, assembly GCF_018340385.1. NCBI lineage: Eukaryota > Metazoa > Chordata > Actinopteri > Cypriniformes > Cyprinidae > Cyprinus > Cyprinus carpio. The sequence goes on from NC_056602.1 coordinate 13,535,922, forward strand.
CATGACTGCTTTGGCCTTGTCTAACCACTGTCCTATTTTTTTACCACACGCAGTACATGGTTGTTTAAAAATAATAACAATAATAATAATAATAATCAGAAGTAGAGAATGAACTCTTCACAATTTCATTTCGAGCCAGAAATAGTACCTTGGAGTATCATGTCATAACACATATAGCTTGTGAGTTAAAACTCAACTGCCTTATCAAAAAAAAAAAAAAAAATACTGGTTTTGATTTGTTTGCTTTTCCACATTTTAATAAAGAACAATAATATAACTAAGTGGTCATGCTTCAGCAAAAATTAGTTTGTCACTCCCGCGTCAGAATCCTTCTCACCTTTCTTCATTCCATCAAACATTATGTTGTATATGTTAGGGAAGTTACTTTGAAACTGAAGCTTAAATTATATGGTAAAAATCACATAATAATAACTCATATTTTGTATTAATAAAATCTTTTCTTTAACTTATCCTGAATTTAAATAAATCAATGAAGGAGGCACAAAAATATTTTCATGTGAGTCAGAATTTGTTTGTATTTGCATTATACACAGCGTATTATTTATATCCACTATAAAATATATAAACATATATTGATCAGTGCATACCCATAAGAAAGTAATTTTGAGTAGTATGAGATAACAGCCAGATGCAGTTTGTCAAGCACACATTTTTGGAATAAGGAGTGAAAAGAACTGTTTACGATCCTTGACAAAATGTGCATAAATCAATATACAGATGGCTGACTAAATATAGCATAATATGCAGAGCAAGTAGAACAGAATAGCTGAATGAATGTTTTAGTGTTATTCAAAATATAATTAGAAATTTTTCAAAACTTACAATAATACACTCAATAGGGCTTGAAAACCTTTTTCTGGAATTAAAGTTTAATGAGAATAGAGCTTGATCATTTAATGCATTTAAGTAAATGTGCTTAACAAAATGAATCTATTATTGATTATGAAAATCAAACTCTGTAGAAAGGAAACAGTAAGACAACCATACATGCATTTACTTTCTTAGAGGATCTTTCCAAATGCATATTAGTATGGACCTTTTCATATATGTTAGCATTTGCTTTAACTGCATTCTATCTCACCATTTAATGCTATTTTTAAGAGTTTTGCACATTATTTCGAGTCTAATTTCACTTGTTGATTTGAAATGTAGCATTTAGCTAAATTTTCCAGGAAAATATCCTATTCTAGGATCATTCACATCTTTAATAGCGAAGCTCCACACCAGGACCACCATGTTTGTGCATGTACTGTACATGGCAAACTCATTACCACATGCCTGGATTTCCCCCTCAACTTTCTCACAGCCCGGTATTTTAAGGAGGTCAGGGAGCAGATGCACTTTCTGACCACAACTTGGCCTTTTTTTCACAGACTTTGGGAATCCTGGATTAAGTGGGGTCAAGTCTGGTTAATTCAGATGACCTGGTGCAGTTTTTTTTTTTTTTTTTTTTTGGCATTCTAATTATTTATTTATTAAACTGTGTAAATTAACATTTCCAAATAAATCACTGTTAAAAAACTTGTTGAATACCTAAATATTTAATTGTTTTGTGTGTGTGTGTGTGTGTGTGTATATAATATATATATATATATATATATATATATATATATATTTTTTGTTTGTTTTTTTTTAAATGTTTTGCTTAAATGAATTGAGTAAATGAAGTCCATATATATACATATATATATATATATATATATATATATATATAAAATTAAGTATATGTATATAATATTATGTATAATTTAATTGTACATTTTGCAGTTTCCAGCTAAAATTACCACTAGTGCCAGTAATAACAAATTATTATTACAGAGGTGGCCTATTTATTAATGTAAAATTATAATAATTATATAATACTATATTTTGACCGCAGAATGCTTTTACCATAGATCATAATTTGTAAACTTACACATTTTTACATTTGCATTACGTAACCAGCTCAATAGGTATGTATTTTGTGAGTTAACTTGCTCAGTATTTCACATGATACGCTGCATGTCCGGATCTAGTATGAGTCCAGCTAAACATGAGTCACATTAAAAAGAGATAAAATCATATTCTTGCTTCAGCAAATGCATTTTATCTCACACATGCCTTTATGAAAACTATTAAATAGGTTTATTGAAGGGTTTAGTGTATGTTGTACATTATTTTCAACAAAATAGCAGACATTTCATTTCTGAACTGCCACGAAACAACAACCTATGTAATAAAATTTTGCCAGATTCACCTTCATCTGTTTCTGATAAAAGTGAACATGCATTTGGTGCCACTCACTGGACATTGCACTTTGTGTAATGAAAAATGCAAAAAGCTATGTAATAGTATCATCATTTTTTGCAGAAACGTGGCCTCAGGCACGTTTTCCCAATGAGCCTGGATTGGTATTTTGTGTGTAGTATTGAATTGAATACTATAAAGCTTTGTCCAAAGCGCCAGATTCTTTCATTTTGCTAGGATTTTCTTAACTCTTATCTAAACTAACCTATCAGCCTTGTTTTAGCATTCTGATGCCAGTACATACATTCACAGTGTCGAGTATTAATCTAAGTCAATAGCCTTAAGCAATGGCTCTGTGTCCCACTGAATCTTGTACAAGCCTCTGCAGTTCCAAACCACAAACAGTTACAAATCAAAACATGGTTCTGTTCAAGTACCACAGTTTGGGTAAATAAGGACAAACATACGTAATTTCATACAGCCATTAATCACAGAGAGCCCGTTACTGCAGACGATGCGCTCATGCTCACTGCTGGTGGTCCTGTCAACAGACCTACTGGACCCATCAAGCTTTAAGTGCCAAGGGTCGCACCTCAGGTGGTACCACAGAAACAAGGAGCGAGAGAGATGCAGTTCTGTTTTTAAGTCTGCAGACATGCTATACACTGCCAGCTCTGTTTATTCCTTTATTCGCTAAATGCTACCATGAATAGTTTGCATCCAGGTGAGACAGGAGAAACCAAAAAGAAACTTAATCACTTTAGCCTCTAATTTGATTGGACATGCTAAGTCCAAAAAGAACGTCTCAATTATGTATTGTAACCCTCGTTCCCTGAAGGAGGGAATGGAGACGTGACGTCGGTGACCGACGAATTGGGAATCTCGCCAGAGAGACCAATCCACTTTGAGTGTAATCTAAATGAGATTATTGCGTCCAGCTGCCGCTGATCACAGTGTGATTATAAGTAGGCAGCCGGTGCAGCGCATAATCAGGTTTTCGCTGAGGAGCCGAGCTGGTGACCTGGCCGCTAAGCGGTGGTACAGCAGCCATGGTGAAGGGATGCCACTTCACCATAACCTCATTCATGGAACCAGGGCAAGAATACAAAACCCATTACATTTGTACAAGTCGGTCACTCTCAATGTCATGTCAGTGACTGACAAATTGGGAATACCTACCAAAGCACCATGGATGCTGCCCCTTCCAGTGTCCTGCGCAAGCCACCCAGGCCCATTTTTGGTGTAGGCAGGGGCTCACTACAATAAGGCCAGAGACTGTTGTCGTAGCACTACCCACTCAGTGAGATTGGATAACACTGGGAAAACGTACCCGTTCCACTTGGAAAAGGAATGTTGCGGAAGCCCCATCCTTCCCGAAGGAGGTTTTGGAAGCAGTTACATATATGAACAACCATTTAAGTGCATATGGAAGATTAGAGGAGATTGTAACCCTCTTGGAAATGGCACAAGTCTGCCGGGGAAACACGGGCTCTGAAGGCTATAATGTGGACTTTACACATATGGGATCCACTTAGGTCTCTACATATGGAACCCAGCCCTCTACCTGTTCTCAAGGATTCAGCGAGTGAGGGCCTGGTGCCAGACATTCTGCCACATCTGGCCGCCAAAGGTACAGAGAACCTCGACAGGGCCTATAATATGGACACTCTGGAGCAGTTTTAGCATGCCGAAACCAGGGCCTCTCAGTGCCACTATCCGTTTGAGGTGAGAACACAGGAGGATACCGGCTCCACACCAAGACTATAGAATCTAGCGAACGTGTTGGGTCGGCCGCCCCAGCTCTACAAATATCTGTCAGAGAGGCACGACAAGCCAGCGCCCAGGAGGATGCAACACTTCTTGTAGAGTGAGCTTGCAATCTGAATGGGCAGGGCACACCCTGTGTCTTATAAGCCAGGGTGATGGCATCCACTCACAAGTGGGCCATCCTCTGCTTAGAGACGGCATTCCCCTTCTGATGGCCTCCATGGCAGACAAAGCTTTGCGTCCTGTCTATGTATCATCTCAATGCTCGGATGCACCACCTGATCCCTGAAGTGAGTAGTGAGAACCTTGGGCACATAACTGGGCCGGGGCCCCAGGATTACCTGGGAGTCAGACAGCCCAAACTCTAGGCATGAATCATCGACTGAAAATGCGTGCAGGTCCCCTACCCTCTTGATGGAAGCCAGTGCAACCAGGTGCAGAGTCTTCATTGAAAGGAACTTCAGCTCAACTGATTGCAAAAGCTCAAATGGGACCAGCTGTAGTGCTTCGAGCACCAGAGACAGGTCCCAAGAAGGTATAGAGGGAGGTCGAGGAGGGTTCAACCTTCCTGCCCCCCTAAGGAACCTGATGACCAGGTCGTGCTTCCCCACCGTTCTCCTCTCTATGGGGTCGTGGCTAGCTGAAATAGCAGCAACATAAACTTTAAGGGTGGAGGGAGACAGCCTTCACTCCAACCCTTGCTGCAAGAAGGAGAGCACAACTCTGATCGGACATCTTCGGGGTTCCTCTCGATGAAAGGAACACCACTCAATGAACAGGTTCCACTTCAAAGCATAAGCGTGTCTCGTAGACGGTGGTCTCTCCGAAGTGATGATGTCAACTACCTCTTGAGGTAGGTCACTTAAAACCTCCGTGTCCCATCCAGGGACCAGACATGAAGTTTCCAGAGGTCTGGACGTGGGTGCCACAGGGTGCTCCATCTCTGAGTCAGTAGATCCTTTCTCAGAGGAATCTGCCAGGAAGGGGCTGTCACGAGGAGCATCAGTTCCATGAACCAGGAACTGGTTTGCTCTTTTCCCAGTTGACCTGAAGGACCAACAGGCTGAGGTGCCTGATCACCAAATCTCTGTACTTGCACAACTGATCCCGAGACTGTTCTAGTCTGAGCCAGTCGTCGAGATTGTTGAGGATGTGAACACCCTGCTCTCTCAGGGGAACAAGAACCCCCTCCACAACTCTGTGAAAACACAGGGGACAGGGACAGCCCGAAGGGCAGTACCTTGTACTGATATGCCCATCCCTCAAACACAAACCGCAGAAAAGGTCTGTGGTGCGGAAGGATTGACACATGAAAGTGCACCTCCTTCAGGTCGATCACTGCAAACAAATCTCAGGGACAGATGCACCCGAAGATGCGTTTCTGCATTAACATCTTGAACAGGAGCCTGTGAAGGGCCCGGTTCAAGACAAGCAGGTCCAAGATCAGTCGTAACCCACCGCCTTTCTTGGGTACAGTGAAGTAGGGGCTGTAAAACCCCGCCCTCATATCAGCTGGAGGGACCGGCTCTATCACATCCTAAGCCAGCAGGACTGCGATCTCCACATGCAAGACACGAGCATCGACTGCCTTCACTGATGTGAAGTGGACGCCCCTGAACTTGGGGGGATGCCGGGCAAACTGAATCGCATAGCCGAGTCTGATGGTTCGAAGGAGCAGGATTAGCGGAACCACCGATGTACCCACAGTGGGGCAGCGAGATGGAACGCAGGGACCTGGCTTGGAAAGCTTGTGGACCGACAGAAGCAGGATTTGAGTATGCGTTGTAACACTTACCTGGTTCCAAAGTTGGGCAGACGGTGCGTGAGTATCCATCCCTTGGTCACCCGTCTCAAGGCCTCTTGCTCTTCCGCTTACCGCCAGGTTTGACGGGGGCCTGGACAGGCGAGGCAGTCTGCCTGCGCACGGCTCCATGGCACTGCTTGGCTGGAGACAGATGTGGAGGGTGGAGGCAGCAGCTGCTCGCTGGGGCAGGATGTGTCGAATCGCCTCAGTCTGCTTCTGTGCAGCCGAGAACTGCTGGGCGAAGCTCTCAACTGCATCACTGAGGAGGCCGGTCTGGGACACAGGGGCATTAAACAACCAATCTTTGTCTGCGTCCCTCATGTCTACAATACACAGCCTGAGATGGCACTCCTAGACCACAAGCGTGGACATCGCACAACCCAGAGAACTAGCCGTGACCTTTGTCACTCGAAGTTCCTTTGAGATCGCTCACTCGTTCGACACATAAAGCTTGGCACGAGCAGAACGATTACACTGCTCGGCTCCGAAGCGAAAAGCTGAGTATGCGCTGCACCGGCTGCCTACTTATACTCAAGCTGTAATCAGTGGTAGCTGGATGCAATAACAGCATGCCAATGTGCACTGGCTCTTTTAGTTTACACTTGAAGTGGATTATTCTCTCTGGCAAGATTCCCAATTCATTGGACCGACTTAAAGGGAACTGGTATTTTATTTACTCCTGGAAATTCTTATATCTGTTGTCTGTGTTCGCAGCATTCCACACTGCTTTTGGAATTATTTTCATTCATGGAGCAAAATTATACACAAAATTTGAATTTAACATTTATCATCCATCCACCCCAAAAAAACATTACATTGTGTTTGGTTTTAAAATTAGATTTGTGTACAGGTACTCCCTTCCAATTGCTTATTTTGGTCATGCTTTGTTTTAAAGTCCAATACTGCCTATTAACAAACCATTTACTATGACATTTGCCTCAATAAACTCCTAATTTGCTGCTTATTAATACTTGGTAAGGTAGTTGTTAAGTTTAGGTATTGGGTAGGATTAGGAATGTAGAATATGGTCATGCAGAATATGTGGTTTATATGTACTAATAAACAGCCAATAAGTTAAAAATAGGCATGCCAATAAGCAACTAGTTCATAGTGAGAATTGGTTCCTAAACTAAAGTGTTACCCTTGTTTTTATTTCACATTTAATTGTGTCCAATTTTCAAAAGTACTATTATTATTTTTACCTAATAGTAAACTTTGAGACTTCGGGATTTTGAGACCTCAAACTTAATATTGAACATGATAAACAATGTTTTTTGAAAATTGTATTATCTGTTTTTGCAAATAAACTCTTCATATACACATACACATACACACACACACACACACACACACACACACACACACACACACACATTAACAAAGCAAGAGGTGCAGTTGTATCATTGTTGCATTACATACCAGCATAGACATATTTTTTACTTTACGGTAGAACTGTCCCACATTTGAACAATTTCTATCTTTCTCTGCTCATTTCCTTTTCTTTTTTTTCACTGCATGTTTTGCTTGGCTAAGAATCCAGCCCAAACACTTGCCCTCCACACAGGAACCACCCTAAGCTGAGGTCATCAGTTTCTGAACCTATACCCCGGCAACAGAGTTTAAGTCATCAAGGAGAATAGATGTGGAGAGGAACAGTCGCGCCGAGCAGTGCACATGGAATGTGTCAGCGTTTCTGCACTGTTTACAGCTCTGTTTATGATCTGTGTTAACAGTGTACTGACACTTTAACTGGCTTCAAAACAGCCGCCAGCACGAGGGCCATGAATCTAGGCCGGCAGCAGACCTGTGTTTCACCTCATAAGGAGAGAGCAGGGAATACCTCCTTCCAGACGCTGTTATCTATGCAATTGCTTGTGTTGTTTTAAAAAATAAGAACTTTAAAAAGACAAAAATATACTTGTAGTAGATACCAAAATAATCTTATTTTCTCATCAAATTCTTATTCCTAAATTAATCTGATGTAATTAAAACCTAGTAAACTGCAGACTTTCGACTCTTTTTTTTTTTTGCCACAATGAAAACACTGACTTTTAAAAAATCTCAATTGTAATAATTTTAATAAAGTTTACTGTGCAATTTTCCTAAACAAAAACACATTATATAAAAAATATATTTAATCAATTATTATATATTTTTTATTTTATTTTTATTTAGGAAAGGAATTAATACTTTTATTCAGCAAAAAAAAATGCATGAATTGATCAATCTTGACAGCAAAAACATCATCACATTTTACAGAAAAATTATGCTGCACAACTGTTTTTTCATAAATAGATAAATAAATAAATATGCCACCAACAACAAGACTGCTGAAAATTTTGCTTTGCCATCACAGGAATAAATTATATTTGAAATAGGAAACAATAATTTTAAATTATCTCTTTTTTTTCATATTTCACAACATACTTTATTACTTTACTGTGCTTTGGTCAAATAATAGAATGTTTTCAAAAACATTTTAAAAAAATCTTACAGAGCCCAAAGTTTTGAATGGTAATGTTTATTTACAGATCATTAAAATGTCCTTTGTGGTCTCTCAGACCTCAGACAGAACATAAGAGGAAGAACAGGGCTTCTTCAGTAAAGCACATACACTTTTCAGGACCCCAAGAATTTGGTTTTAGACATAGAGGTACAGATGTTTGTCATGAGCTCTATTCAGCTGTCTCATCCCTGACTGTAATCTCAGCAGTACATTCTCCTGGCAGACTAAATGGAAAATATCCGGCTGATGTTTATTCTGGCAGACTGTGATGATAGAGCTGAGAAACTCTCTTTCTTGTGTGTACATGTTACCTGTTAGGAACTGTCATTGGTTTTGTTCTTCAGTGTGACAGGTCTATAGTGACAGAGTGTGAAGTACATAAATATGAAATACACTTTAAATGACATAGTACAACCTACATACGTAAAATAGAATCACTTGCCAGTAAATCTGTAATAAAATAATTCACAATAACCATTGAACTATAAATTTTAAGTCTCCATCTGTAAAAAGTAAAACTCACTGGTACTTTGTGCCAAAAAGAAAAATTGCTCAATTGCTCACAATCATCTGTCTCACTGAATCTTCATAACATCCCTCATTTATTCCTGTTTTGCCAAACCACAGCTGAGAGAGGCTGACACAAGCTTTTACTATAGAATAAAAGGCTCAATTAATTCATTTAGTTGTTTCTTCGCCTCGAGGGCCAGACATCAATAGGTGAGCAGACAATCCTCTTCTGTGCCTACTATAAACAACGCCGGCTGGCGCTGACTGAGGAAACAGGTATCAACAAGGGTGAGTCTGAACAGCACTGCAGTGCTGTGATTTAAGAGAGGTGTTAATGCCATCAAGAGTGAAGTCGACTGTGTCTTCCCCTCAAGGCTCATGCAGAAACAGCCAATAAATTACACAACTGCAGGATATATGAGAGAGCTATCCTTATAGCACTAAAATTCACAGCCAAGGAACAGCTAAAATGAATAAGACACACCTAAGACAAAAAACATGCAATGGTTGCAATTATGTTATTGAATGAATACTGTAAAAAGTGGTTATGTCAGGGCATAACCCGGCGCTTAGCACATCTGTTCCCACATGTATGTTTGATGCTCATGTGGGTATATTTTCCTTTTTTATTATTAAACAAATCTCAAATCTGAGTTAGTATGATTTACTCTGTGTATGAATCAGACTTCTAGGCAGGAGACACAAAGTTTGTGTTGTGAAAGCCGGCCAATTTATCCTCAGCTGGTTCCCGTCAGTGATGGGGAGACTGCTTTATTTCTGTATCACACTAACAATGCAGACAATGAGGAATGGCATTCCCCATGTTCCTAGAAACAGCTTTGAATCTGTGAAGTGATAACATGAACCTGCCTGAATTTTTAAAATGTAGTCATAATAAGTCATGATAAGTTGTAGAGTGTGTAAGAGAAGCAGTTTGGAGCAGAAGCAACCCAGCTTCCACCAAAACGCTCAAAAGAACACGTCTCCATCTTGAAACTTTCAAATTCTCCTTTCAGAAACAAGCTCAAGGTTTTCTTTTCTTGGGCTTGTAAAGGGAATCTGTGTTCCATTATGTATCAGACCAGTAATATCAACCAAAAGCCTCAAAAATGAATGTTTTGCCTAAGGGAATCTGAGAAAGTCCACTGAGATGGCCAATATAAAGTCTTAACCATGCTGTTTTGCATTGTATGCCAGAGTGTCCTGTGCAGTGGTAACTTTTTTTTTTTTTTTTTTTAAATGTTGTCCATTTTCAGCCCCTTGTGGGATGAAGGAGTGCCAATATTGTTCCCCACACAACAAACAAAAGAAAAGGTTGTTGTTGCAGTTGTTTGGTTCATTTTGCATGACTCTGAATCTGTGAATGACCTTGATTTTATACTCCAAAAATTTCGCAAAATGCTGACATATTTGGGCATCAATTTTAAGTCATAACTGAATTTTCTGGCAAGCCGTAAGGCTTATGTATAATTTCACAATCTTTGTAACTCAGAAATCCAAACCATCCCAACTGTCTCCATGCTATCCCTCAAAAAACATTCTTTGATTATTCATTCTATCACAGATTCCACATGTAAGGTTATTCAGCAAAGATAATATTGGATATTAAAGCTGAAAGTGAAAAATACTTTCATATCCAGCAGGTCTCAGACATTACCAGTCTGAGATTATTTCAAATGGGAAAATGTTGTATTGGTGAACACATTACTACATTTATTGCATATAATCAACTGAATCTGAAGCATCCCAAATCTTGTGATGATATACAATTTTTTGTCTAAGCAGAGATTTTCTTCCTCAGATTTCATGTTATGATTACAATAATGTGCATTTCCTCTCAGATCTTCTCAGTTTGATGTCCTTTTAAAATCAGTATACTTGCAGACATTTCAGCTGAAAGCCTGCTTCAGTGTGTCAGTTCTCTGCTCATTAGAGGATCTTATACACAGTCTGTGAGTATTATCAGGTGTTCATATATAAGTGTTCATATATAAGTGGCAAATATATAAGTGGTAGTTGACACCGCGGCAGCGGTCGCGGCAGCCCTCGTGTGAAGCCTCCTCGTGTGAAGACCGACGAGTGTAAAGACCATCGACTCTACCTGCGCGACTCCACCAAGCAAGGACACCGACAGGGCGCTTGAGTATTGCTTTTCTCCCCTTCAATTTCTGCACAGCTTGTCCTCACATACTTATTTTGCTCACTTGTAGTCACTATGTGCTTTCAGATCTCTACTATCACTACTAACACTCGGAGAGCACGCTATGTACGTCGAAGGAAGGCCTGCCTGACAAATCTAAGGTCTGTCCCTCTGACCTCTACTCCAACGCTCTCTATTCCCACTTGGTCTCTGGAACTGCCAGTCCGCTGTTAACAAAGCACACTTCATTTCTTCTATTGCTACTCATTCCGCTCTCAGCCTCATGGCACTGACTGAGACCTGGATCAAACCTGAGGACACTGCCACTCCCGCAGCCCTCTCCTCTCATTTCACTTGTTCTCACACCCCTTGTACAAACTGGGAGGGGTGGAGGTACTGGTCTCCTTATATCGAAAGATTGGAAATTTGATCTTCAACCACCCACCTACAGGTAACGTTTCATTTGAATCACATGCTGTTACTGTAACCCACCCTTTTAAAATCCACTTTGTGGTCATTTATCGTCCCCCAGGTCAATTGGGAAACTTTCTTGGAGGAGTTGGACGTGCTCCTATCAAACTATCCTGAAGATGGTACTCCTCTGGTACTGCTTGGCGACTTCAACATCCACCTAGATAAACCCCAGGCTGCTGACTTCAACACTCTGCTCGCCTCATTTTGATCTCAAGCGAGTCTCTACTACAGCGACTCACAAATCGGGCAACCAACTGGACCTCATCTACACGCGCTGTTGCTCAGTGGACAACACTTTAGTTACTCCACTGCACACCTCAGACCACTTCCTCATTACTGCTAATCTAGCACTTACACCTGAAGCGGCACACGCTCCAACGCGGGTCACCTTTCGACGGAACCTACGCTCACTCTCTCCATCTCGCCTATCCTCTGTGGTTGCATCCTCACTTCCTTCACTCTCGCACTTTTCAGCTCTGGACACGAACAGTGCTACGGACACTTTTTGTTGCACTCTGACCTCTTGCTTGGACAACTTTTGCCCACTGTCGTCTAGACCAGCACGCACCACCCCATCTGCCCCTTGGCTCTCCGATGTACTCCGTGAACATCGCTCTAAAACTCAGGGCTGCAGAGAGGAAATGGCTTAAATCAAGAAACTCTACCGACCTCAGTGTGTATCAGTCTCTCCTCTCTTCCTTCTCTGCAAACGTCTTCACTGCTAAAGCATCATATTACCACGACAAGATTAACAACTGTTGTGACGCTCGGACACTCTTCAAAACCTTCTCTTCTCTTCTTAATCCGCCTCCACCTCCTCCTCAATCGACTCTTACAGCTGATGACTTTGCAGTTTTCTTCACGAATAAGACAAGAACCATCAGTGACCAATTCTCCACACCGCACACTGAGGATAACTTCACAACGACTAATGCTCACTCGTTCTCCTCCTTCTCTCCACTCTCAGAGACGGACGTTTCCAAACTTATCCTGTCCAGTCATCCTACTACTTGCCCACTGGATCCGATCCCCACTCACCTCCTTCAAGCGATTTCTTCTTCAGTCATACCTTCACTTACTCACATTATCAACTCCTCTCTTCACTCTGGAACATTTCCCTCAGCATTTAAAGCAGGCTCGGGTAAGCCCACTGCTGAAGAAACCATCTCTAAATCCAGCACTACTAGAAAACTACAGACCGTTATCCCTTCCTTGCATTCATTGCAAAGACACTCGAACGAGCTGTGTTCAACCAGCTCTCTATGTTTCTTGTACAGAACAACCTCCTGGACAGCAACCAATCTGGCTTCAAAAGTGGCCACTCAACTGAGACTGCCCTGCTCTCGGTTACTGAAGCCCTGCGACTGGCAAGAGCAGCTTCAAAATCCTCAGTTCTCATTTTGCTGGACTTGTCTGCTGCTTTTGACACTGTTAATCACCAGATTCTCCTGTCCACCCTCAGAAAGATGGGCATCTCTGGAAGCCGCTCTCCAGTGGCTTAAACTCCTACCTTTCTGATAGATCCTTCATGGTGTCTTGGAGGGGTGAAGTTTCTAAGTCACAACAACTTGCTACTGGGGTTCCTCAAGGCTCAGTACTTGGACCGCTTCTCTTCTCCATCTACATGACGTCATTAGGATCTGTCATTCAGAAGCATGGCTTTTCCTATCACTGCTATGCTGATGACACTCAACTCTACTTCTCATTCCAACCAGATGACCCGACGGTAGTTGCTCGCATTTCAGCCTGTCTGAGTGACATTTCTAGCTGGATGAATGACCATCACCTTCAGCTCAACCTTACTAAGACTGAACTGCTGGTGGTTCCAGCTAACCCATCGTTTCATCACAACTTCTCTATACAGCTGGGTTCGTCAACCATAACTCCTTCCAGGACAGCCAGAAACCTAGGAGTTGTGATGGATCATCAGTTAAGCTTCACAGACCATATTGCTACAACGACCCGGTCCTGCAGATTTGCCTTATACAACATTAGGAAGATTAGACCCTTCCTGTCAGAGCAAGCCACCCAACTTCTTGTACAAGCTCTTGTTCTCTCCAGACTGGACTATTGTAATGCTCTTCTGGCGGGCCTTCCTGCATGTACTATCAAGCCTCTACAACTGATCCAGAATGCAGCAGCGAGAGTTGTCTTCAATGAGCCAAAAACAGCTCATGTGACTCCTCTCCTCATCAGGTTACACTGGCTACCAGTAGCCGCTCGCATCAAATTCAAGGTACTGATGCTTGCCTACAAGATGACCACTGGCACGGCGCCAACATACCTAAACTCACTAGTTCAGTCTTATGCGCCCTCCAGAAGTATGCGCTCTGAAAGTGAACGACGTCTTGTGGTGCCATCCCAAAGAGGTTCAAAATCACTCTCACGGACCCTGGTTCCTGGACTGCGCCCAGCTGGTGGAATGACCTCCCGATCTCAATTCGAACAGCTGAGTCTTTACTCATTTTTTAAAAAACATCTAAAGACTCATCTTTTTTTTTGCCTGCACTTAACCCAATTAATACTAGTACTTACCTTTTCTTTTTCTTGTCTATCATATTAAAAAAAAAAAAAAAAAAAAAAAACCCTGGCTACGTGTTCTGTACTAGACTAACTGAGACTTGTCATAGCACTTGTATACCGTTGTTGTTCTCTCGTTGATCTGATTGTTTCTACTGTTCTCATTTGTAAGTCGCTTTGGATAAAAGCGTCTGCTAAATGATTAAATGTAAATGTAATGTTAAATGTGTTCATAATTAAACAATCAACTGGTTTATAAAATAACAACAACAGGAACACTAACACATCAGGCATATTACTCCTCGGAGTTGGAATTGAGTCATGAAAAAAATGCTTTAAATGCCAGTCCCAGCAGGATTCAGCTCTTGAAAGGAGTCTGGCTTGATATTCTCTGTTCATCTGCCATCGTTCTGCCTGAAATATATCTATCCTGTCAATATACACTTTTCATACATTGGTCTGAAGCTGTCAACGTTAAACATCATAACAATCACAAAAAAATATTTCAAAACAATGCTCAGGCGCTCCGACCACATGTGGTAAGATGGGAAGACAGAACTTTGGACAACGTTAAACATTGTCAGACTGAGGAATAAATCGTTTTGACTCCTATTTACAATCAGCGTTGGTGTTCAGTTCTTTCCAAACTTGACAATTACGAGCAATTTAAAAATGGAATCAAAAAATGATGTCAGATATTTTAAATAGTACTCTCTCACAAACTGGGCACAACATCGCTCCATCAATTATGAACATCCTGATGGAGAGGCTTACTGAACGATTCCCTTGAATTCAAAGCAGCATTATCATACTCTTACACATACCATCCCGCGTGAGTGCGATATGTGTGCTAACGCTCATGTTTCTGAGCCCGTGTGTGTGTGTGTGTGTGTGTGTGGTGGCGTCTAGTTAAACGAGATGCAGATGGCTGGTTTGGGCCTAGTGCATTGCAACCTGGCAGGCATCAGGTTGAGTTTGCTGCAGAGTATTCGCATCTAGAGCCAGGCTCTCCTCTGGAAATATACTCACCCCCCTGCAGCAGAGCCCCAGCGTGGGCTTTCCGCCAGCACTGATCTCGCCAGGAGGTCTGGGCCTTCTCAAAAATACACAGCCAGCCCCACAGGTTTACAACAGCCAGCTCAATGCACCCTTATATCTCTGGTTCTCCTGAAGAGGCTGGGCTTGCGCATCACAATCTGATTCCAAACTCTCAAAACCATTGTTTTTGATCACCATTCCTGTCAAAAAAGCCCCAAAAAGTTGCCAGCCAGTATGAAGTAACATGAAAGAGCTAATGAGCTTGCTAGTGGAAAACATTCATGTTGTACAATCACAAACAGGTGGTTCAGAACCACTAGGTGTTTGCTGTATTTGTTTGATGCAACTGCAGATGATGTTGAAGACACTTGAAAATTCCTCTCCAAGAATCGCATGCATATGAGAAAGTCTTGTTTGCCTGTGGTTTATAAAACAAGATGAACAGCAGTAAACACTGATAAGCATTCTGGGAAATGCGGTCACTGGATGAACCGCTGCACGTCTATGATGGTAATTCATCCCCTTTACACAGGAGTGAGGCAGCAGGACAAAGTGCAAAAGCTCTGTAAGATTTCTCATCTCACATCTCACCCTCTTTTGCTTGATAGGTGGGACTATTTGATCCATCGGCAGCTTTGAAGATAAGAGACGGTGATTTATAAAAGCACGTGGCAGCTAAAACATTAACTAGTGCCTTTTACTGTTACTGGTATAGACAAACACACAAACACTGAGATTACTAATGGCTGATTATCTATGAAATCTGACAAACAAATTTATCACCCTTCTGTGTTACCGAATGAAAGGATTTATATGTTAAAATCACTTTTTAATAATAAACATAGTGCTTTAATTTTGGTTTTTCAGAGAAAGAAGGATTCACCCAAAAATTTTACTTCTATTCACATTTGTTGTACAACATGTAAGCGGTATGATTTTCTCAGCTAAATACAAACGTGCAGAATATATATACTGTATATATATATATATATATATATATATATATATATATATATATATATATATATATATATATATATATATATATTTGAAGAAATTTTAAGCTGTCTTTGTCCATACAATGAAAGTCAGTGGGGTGCACACCTTTAAGCACCATACAGCTCCAGTGGTTTAATCCATGTCTGAGCCCAAATCAAATGGCAATGTGTTCTTCCGTGTCACCCGACTTAATGTCATGACACAAGCACCAACTGATGTTTGATATAACTGATGTGTTGCCATATTTAGATGAGTATGATATGGTGGTATGAGTAAACATGAGTTGATTAAGTATTTGATTTGATTTGAGAATGGATCATCCAAAAATAAAAACCATGTCATTTACTCTACCTCATGTCATTCCAAACTGCTAATTCGTTCATTTTCAAAACACAAGTTTAGGCTTCCGTTTACCATATTTAAAGTGTTCTATGTATATGCTATGATCAGTATGTGAATAATAGTTCAGTTTAATCTGATCATGTCTTTTCAGAAGACTTGGATTAAACCACTCAATACACATGGATATGTTTTACAGTGACTTTATGAAGTGCCAGTGTTTCAGAACTTTTTCTTAGAAGAACTAACCCTTTAAGTTTCAGTCTGTTCAGCATAGAAATTGATCGTATTAAACCACTGGAGCATGGATTACTCTTACATTACCTTTATGACAATTTTAAAACTTGAAACTCCACTGACTTTTATTGTACGGGCAAAAACAACTGAAACATTCTTCAAATATCTTGTTTTTTGTTCTGCAGAAAAAAGAAAATTATAGTTAGAAACAATGAGGGTGAGTAAATGAAGGCAGAATTTCAGTTTTTGAAGGAACATTTCCATATTTACATTTGAGAAGAGGAAACGGGCAGCACTTCATTTTCTTCTAAAACGTGAATAACGTGTCCTGGGAGATTACCCTGATGGGGTCACCTAATTCATGTCTTCAGAATATCGATCGATCTGCACTGCCAGGCAAGAATTTCAGATTCAGGCCCAAGAGAGCTCTAAAACACTTCCAAGTGTGCATTTAATGTTCAAGGAGATCATGCAGTAACTATGTGAGACAAAATATTCAAACTGGCCGAGTCATATTGTGGTTTGGCAAGTTGTAGGGATGTTAGGGAGATAAATGTAACTTTGTGACAGAGAAACAAGTACATGCGGGAAATACAAGAGGAGCGATTTGGATTCTGACAGCGATTTGTTTTACTTCCAACAATAGAGGACAGGGAAACATCCCTGATTCATCTAAAACCACAGTCTGAGATTCAACACATCCTTCTGTCATCAAGATTACATTGCTCTTAAACATTTCCTTCTCTTTACTAAAACGTTCACTGCCTCATCTTGTCTGCTCAAGTGAAGCTTGTAAGTAAACTCTCTTTTATAAGTATATTTACATGCAGTTTAAATCAAGCTACAGCAGGTTATTGCGTATCTTAGCTACACTCCATACAAGTATAAATGACACGATGCACATAAATACACATTGTCTGTTTTTCACACCAGGTGTATATTGTAAAGGCATAATTCAAACCAAAGTGTATACATGCTGGACAAGCCAAGCTGCAGTTGTTGTTTTTTTTCAGTTTTCAGGTCTGTTAATCTGACTTTGCAAAAAATAGATATGTGGTATGATTTCACTTGGGACTAATGACATTTTAAAATGGCAAACTGTTGTTTCAGTCCAGTGGAAAATTGAATATTTAAAGTGCATGTAAACCATGCAGAAGAAAATAAAAAGTATAACTTTGCAACATAAACACTGTTACTGAACTGAACTGATCAAGACTGAACTGACTTCTTTAGAGCTGCTGTAGAGCCTAACTGATTTTTTTAAATTGATTTTATTAATTGATTAACATTGACACTGTTTTGAACTGAACTAATTTAACACTGAACTAACTCGAGCTGAATAATAACAGATATGCTTAACAGCTGAAATTGAAGTTGTTTCATAACTGATTTACAATATTTACAACATTCTTTTGCTGTTTATTACTGTGAAGTTGCTTTGAAAAAATCTGTAATGTATAAAGTGCTACAAAAAAAACTGTGACTTGACTTTGAAAGGATTTTTATGTAATGCAATGATTTAAATGATTTTTCCCCCAAGTACGGAGTGACATTCCCATTTCATTAGGATGGCCTTCTTCTCTTCACTTTGTATTCTTGACAGGCTTCAGACTGTGGCTCAATGCATTAAAAAATGATGCCTCTCGATGGCATAAGCTGATCAATATCGTAAGGCCACATTAACAGGGCACTCAGGGGTTTACAGAGGTCCTTTTCCACTCAAGGATCCAATCAGTTAAGTGCAGTTCAAGTGAAACCTAGGTCTCTTTGCAGTCCCGCGTATTGATCGCTATCTAATAAACACTCTCTCTCAACACTATGTTTCACTCACTTTAAAACCTCCCTTATTATCTCTGTTTCAAATCCATCTCTCCTACATGTATTCTTATTATATTTAGTAAGTGAAATTCATAGCACAGCATCCCCCAGTTCAACTCAAGCGCTTTGGTGAAATTTCCTTTCAGTAAGAGTTCGGTCTAGTACATGAACCAACAAAGACAATTGCACTGAAATACTCCGCAGCATGCTGGAATGTTTCTCCTACATACATTACTGCTGAAAGAGGACCAAACCCTCTGTCAGATCATTTACATCATACATTTCCATATTTAAGCTTGGGTTATGAATGAGAGGTTGCCATAGTGTTTCTGTAGGTGTTTGGATTGCATTTGGCCCTCACACACACACACACACACACAAAGGTTTTCCCTTGGGTTCTGCCCTGGCTCAGAGGTGTCACACGGCTCTTTCTTTTCTTGTTTAAGCTCTGTTTGCTTTAACGCTGCCCACCCTTTCACTCCTCTCTTTTCACTTCTTCACTTCTTTTCATTCTCTTGCTCTTTCTTTTCATTTCGGCACTGGATCTGATGGCACTGCGCTCAGGAAAAACACAGCCGAGGAATGTTCGGCAAAAGCGTCGGCTCGCTGACAGCAAGATGGATGCTGTGAGTGACGATCTTTTGTGCCCCACGCAAGACTCGCACATGCAGGCCCCGGTAAAAATAAAGTGTCAAGGATACAGGGGAGCAATTCACTTCTGCTGTGTGATAGTGGCGTCTCAACTGGTTTGCTTACCAGCAAACAGATACATGTTGGGCTTAATCAGAGAGAGGAGAAAAAGAGCAAGCTCTTCTTTTCTAAGATGAGTCCAAACAGGCATTGAAAACTAACTGGGCAGGTGCAAAATTTGCTACAAAAAATGTGTGATTGATGATAGATAAATAATAACAGGCACTCTCCATTAAATACATTAATCATACATACTTATTTATGCACAGCCAGACATTATTTGCATGTCCAAATGACACTGCACAGTCACTGCTTAAGTTTTTCTGCTATTGAACTGAAATGACTCAATAAACGGATGCATAGCACGTTTAAAAAAATCATAATTCTCCTCCAGCTAAGTTTGTCATGTAGTGAAACTGTGTTTAAAATATCTGTGTATGTAAAATGTATTTTTATTATTACAAATTGTATAAATAATATTATAAATAATTATAATAATAACAACGATAATAGTATGCAAATAAATACTTGGCAATCTAACCAGCTCTGTCTCTCTCAAATTAATTCGATCATTTTAGTTTTTATTTGTATTTTGTTTGTAGTAACTAGAATAAATAAAGCAAGTATAAGTAATAAAGAAAAGTAGCAATAATAATAATAAGTAAGAAAGAAATGAATATGTCTGAAAATTTACTTTAATGACAGTGATAAAATTGAGAGCACGGGCCAAAACACGAGGCGGCTCGTTGGCAGGCTTTTATTACATTGCTCTTTAGACGACAAAATATATAAGCTTTATTATACGTGATGATGCCGAATATTTTTGCCCTAAACTAATAATAATCACTATGAATAGTAATTAAAAAATAATAATAATAATTAAAACAGTAAAGAAATATCTTGCGTGTGGCACTGCTTATAAAATAAACATTAACACGCATCTTAACAAGCTGTATTGGACAAACGATTACAAATTTTTGTTCAAATATATTTAAGCGTATTTTGTTAAAATGAATCGTACAGTAAACATGTAAGCCGAGCCTAGGTTTCTTAAACTTCCATATTAATGTTTTATTTTTGACGTAAAGTTTTATTTAATAATGCATAAAACCGTTTACACAACAGACCTTAAAGTGAAGCTACGTATTCATTATGTTCCTAAGACATTTATTCAAACTCTGTTCGATGCCGAGATTGGTAAAAAAAAAAAAAAAAAAAAAAAAAAAAAAAAATCGGCTGTTGTATTTAGTTATAAATCGTATAAATTATATTTGTTAAACTTTGACAGCACTAAGCTACTTGCTGCTTACCTCCAAACCATTATTTCAAGATTTTTTTTTATTTTTTTATTTCTCCAAATCATTCAGTGAATTCTCCATAAATCTGTCACTTATATTGTTGTACTGTAATGGTCCTGAAAGTTCCCTTCAGTAGAATGCTTGCATTTAAAAAGAAAACACCCGCACTTTTTACTTGGCAGTCATGGCTGGTTTCTAACTCATCTCAAACAAATTGTACACGCGACGAAAGATCAACGATATGTCTTTGGTGATGTGTTCTCGCCTTAGGCTTCGCGCTTTCCAAAAATGATGCAGAAATAAAAAGTTGGACCTACCGACACATTCGTTGGCTTCTCTGGCGGTTGCGCGCTGCCAGGGTCGGTCATAGTGAAAAGGTTTGCATCTGTCACACTCTGGTCCGGCTGTATTGTGCTTGCACTCGCACACCAGGTTTCCATCCCGGTCTTTGACGCACCGTGACGCGTGTCCATTACACTTACATCTGCCTCCGACCTGCAGGTCTGACACTGCGTAAAAATAGGAATCTCTGGCCAGCTCCGATTCATCCTCATTTTCGTCTCCGAAAGTGTGCAGTCGGCTGAAAGTCACCTTAATGTCTGTGGCGGTCACCCAGTCCTGAAGTACGGGTGAATTGTCAAAGTCGTGCGCGGAGGGTCGTCCGTCCAGGGTGCTGAACGCGATCAACCCGCCGGAGAGAGGGTGCATGTCGGTGTGAGAATCTGTGCAGATGGCCTCTTGCTCGTTTTGCTTAGTGATTGTGGCTTTGCTGGGCTTGTTGTACATCTTTCTACACTGGGTCGAGTAGTACTGGAAAGGCACCCAGGACTTTCCGTAGTCCATCGATTTAAAGATAGCCATGGACTCCGGTCGCGGTGAGCAGAACTGCAAACTCACGTAGGTCACTTCGAATTTCTTGCCAAGGGACAATGTTAAAGTAACGTTTTGAGGATACTGGATGTAATTGTCCGACTGCCAGCAGGTGAGGTTGTGAGGATTGTTCAGGTCGGTTAGGTAAGCAGGTGGGTGATATTTCTTTGGATCCGACGCGTCGCACGTGTGGCAGTTTCTGTGCCTTTCATCCCCTTTCTCAGTCACCACACAGTACCGACTCGGTGTTTTGCCGCAGGTGCTGGACGCGCGCACTTCCTTCCCGAACGCCGCGTTGACGAAATCGGGGATGCATCTTCTGGGGTGACCGTTTTCGTCGTAGCACGGATCCGGTGGGGAGGTCTGAGCGGCGAACATGCTCATGCCGTATACGCCGACAGTCCCGTTGACCACACAATAGAGAGTCACCAAAGTGACCAAAGCATCCGAGACCCTCAACATCATCACGCGCCTTCCTCAGTCTCTCCTGTGTGCTGAAACACAGCCGTGTCCTAATGAGAAGATGCTCTCACTGTTTGCAGTCTGAGCGTGATCAATCCACAGCCGATATGACACCGCGATCAAACCGGTGCCAAATAACAAACTAATGCGAATCTAAATCTGACTCCAGCATATGGGCAAACTCCCGGATCTAAACCACTACGGAAGATCCGACAATATTTACTCTTTCGCAATTAAAGAAAATCGCAATTGGAGAAATCTCTACACAGGTCACTGTACCTCCGTCAAACAGTTCAGCAAAAGCAGAAAAGTCACAAAACAATCTCAGTTCGTGCTGGCTCTCTTTTTCCGTGAGGACTGGACACGCGCTTTCACTTGTCTGGTTCTTGAATCTCTGCGCATGTAGAGGATATAAGAAGATCCCGTTAGTTTGAGTTCTAGTGAGATAGGAGACACTCACGTTGTCCCCCTCTCTCTCTCTCTCTTCTCGCTCTCTCTGTTTCTGCTCTATGGAGTAAAAGCCGGACGCGTCTTTACGCAGGGCTTTGAGCTCATTCATCTCCAGCAGTGACACTCGAGAGAACAACGACATCCACTGGTAGATTATCAATAAAACCAGCAGATGGGGATTGAACAGAATATAGGCGAATAGAGAGCGCAATTTGAAAATTAGTAAAAACATAGGCCTATTCAGTAGGCTATCTTCGCTCTGTAGGCTAATTGTCGACTAGTATATATTTTATTTATAAAATAAAGGGTAGAGAGAATTTAGAGAAAAATATTAAATAATAATAATAATAATGCTACTTTTAGCAACAACATATAGTCTAAATCGAGTACAACAATAGACATAGCACGTATTTCAGCCAGAAGTGCACAAAATGTGAATTTATAATTTTATTAGGCCTATTTGATCATTGTGTTCTGGAAAAGTAATTTTTTTTTTTTTTTTTTTTTTTTTTTTTTAATTATTATAAATAAGTTATTTGCGGTTGGTAGCCCACCTCATTATTTTATATTATTACATTATTTTTATCACAGTTAAACTTGACTTCCTTTAGTTATGTTTACGTGTTTGATTAACAGGGCTTTATTGTTATGAATAGTTATACCAATTCTTTAGTAGCCAATTTAATAATCATCCCATTATTAAAGGCAAACAGCGACAACCAACCCAAATAACTTTTGGTTAGCCATAACAGCTAATTTAAGTAAATATTCGCATTTCTAACACTTCTTACGTCTTCGCATTTAACAATTTTTAGATCGGATGTGGAATTTATGGAATGTTTTCCTCTCTCTCCATACATTTCATTTTTTAAATCTAAACGTGAACATAGCTACCACAAACGTTTATTGCTTTTATTTTTTTTTATATAACTTACTACAGACTAACCCATACCTTGACCCCAAGGTCTGTTTGCATATTTAGGCCCCACTGTATTTATGAATATAAATAAAAATTATTACTAATAATAACAAATACTACATATTTATAGGAATTGTGACACCACAAAGGGACGTTTGAATGAATTAAGCCAACTCCTGGATTCAATTTTGTCTTAAAGTGTAGCTCAGTAGTAAAGTATTGTTATTAGTTCCTACAGAAGTACTGGTTTTACAGAGCATGCATTTTATATTATAAATTTATAACATGTAGGCTATTTCCATTGTTTAAATCATTATAGGCAATAGAAATATAAAATATTTTTATTTACAAATAAAAATAATTTCTCGAAAGATATGCAAAGCTATAATACATTGTTATACAAAAAGAAAGCAATGACAATAATAACAAAACTCCTAGGTACCTATGTATCTGATATAGCCTACTCATCTAGAATGGTTAGTTTTCCAATGGAAAGCACACGAACGGTCTTACGTTTTTAGAGTAACCTAAAAAAAGAATGATAGCCTACTTTTGGCGCCAGATAACTCATGCTCTGAAAAAAAATGTATCCTGCGTGGTTACTTTTGTTTCTCTATAACAGAACGTGCCCCTGAAATAGAACTGCTAAGACACATCCCAAACACCCACACTCCAATAAATGACGAGTTTAACGCCTCCGAGACACTTCCACTAATTCTCACCCTGAGTGAGGATAAGGGGATTTTTTTTTTTAATAAAACTTTTTTTAATAAAAACGTTTTCTCACGTATAACAACGATACATTAATTGCTCCAACTGGGCCTCCAACCGTTTTAGAAATAACAATGTTCAGCTCTAGGCCTACCAAATGATAAATTAATTAATCAAACGGTCATTCAAATTCACTGGTTATCTAGCCTACATTAGCGACTAAGTAAAGCATCGCCTCAATGTACTTGGGTGATTCGAGAGAGAGAGGAACTGAACAAGGTGATGAAAGACGCATGCGCAAAGAACATGGGTGTAGGAATGCGTTTCAGCTGAAGTCTGTCTGAATATTAGATTATCTATGTGAATGTAAATAAAGGTTTTGTAAATAAATGTAAATTTAAAACTAAGTAATATATTGTTGCAAACAGGCCTTAAGTGATTTTATGTAGGATACATATAGAAGCATACTATTTATTGTTTCCAAACGAAATACAGACTTTTCTGTAGGCTAAGATATTCGTGGCTTCCATTTGAGGAAGTTCGAGGTCAAAAGGCATATTCAACTCGTGTTACAGGTTTTGATAATTTACTGGTAAGTTTTAAACATGTTTACCCCTTTCCCTCATTGTTTAATATTTATTCATACAACACTAATCTACCGCAGTTTATGTTGGTTCGTTTGTTGTTCTGCAATGCGGTTGAACCACTAGATGGCAGTATTTCATTTCCACTAAACCAAGTTCATCCCAAGCATGTCCCCTATTAGCTAAAACACCTGTCATATTTTTTGATGTTGTGGATTTACCATTACGTATAGTAAGCTTCCTGCCCTGGGCTGTCCTGATTCCTCTGACTGGAAGTGTTAGTAGATAAGTTCCTTCTTTAGAGCAGTCCACAAACCAGGATCAGATGAGTTCCACTCATTGTGAAGGCGATATTACAATTAAGCTTGACTAATATATGTGTGAGTTTTGAGAAAGGAAGAGACAACAGACAGAGAGAGACACTCTTATGGGTACAAAATGCAAATTTTGCCCCTCTGAGGAAGTTAAGAGTTGATCTTATGCTGAGTATAGCGGCTGAGTCTGCAGTTAGACTAGAGAGAAGTCTGATAAAAACACATCGTTTAATTATTTGAATATCTTAAAACAGTATCAAACAACACAATAATTGGTGTGTACCCCAACAAGGACCCCTGAGTTAAAAAAAAAAAATCCACTTTAAAAAGTTAAGAATGATATAAAAAAATATTTTGTTTTTTGATAATGGAATCTTGGTACTCTTATGTTTGTAAACATGTGAAGTATATCAACATTACTGTTCAGTAAATGTCAAAAAGCTGTTATGTCTAAGAACAGCTTGCCACTCATGGCAGTTTGCCATCCACAGCATTAATAAAACTAAGACGTCAGTCAAAGAACAAAGCCTGCGTCAAACCCCCTCCCACTCATGAACACATGTAGCCCATGCCTTCCTCTTTGAGTTGTTCTGCACCTCTTCTCTCTGAGTTCCTGTTTAGTTGCACTACAGCACGGCAGGCACGCTGATATAACTGCTCCTGTTGTTCAGTGCCTATGTAGGCTGATATAACCTGATGCTGAAGGATGTGGTTACATTTCCACCTCTTTCTTTTCATCTTAAAGCGCTGGATTACACTGCAAAAAGGACATCGGTTCCGTCTCAGCCCCGCACCATTGATAAAAGGCAAAGAAATCATGGGGAAGAGGATAAGAGCTCCAGGTAAAGTGTTGCCTGTGGTGCATTCCTATATCATGATCATTTTATTCCTCAGCTCATAGCCTAGGAAGGAAATAAAACTCAGAATTACAAGGCAAAAAGTCAGTAGACATGATGTGCAGGTGAATTCAACCAAGCCCATAATTTTTTTCTTTAGCCAGAATCAGAAACTTTTTGCTTCCTCTTTTCCCCCTCCACGTTCAAATATTTTTACACACGTGAAGACTCCCAATGCTCCATGACCTTTGAAAATGGAGTTTTAACGACAGATGATGTTCATAGCTGAGGATGTCAGGTGGGAGACTTTACTATTCACTGATTCTGTGCAGTGAGGCATGCAGGACAGTTTTTCTAAATCAGTAATCTGTTGAATGATATTTATCTACAAGTATGCAATACAATAATACAATCATGTAATGTGCTCAGTTATGTGACAGCATTGGTGTTCTGTTCTGTTATTATACATGGTTCTATTACTTAAAAACGTTAGAATTTTAGACAGTAAGCTGTAATGAAAAAAACTTAGACTGTGTTGTTAGAGCAATCTTTCAAAATGATGACTGCAAGACATTCACATAGGCTTTTTTCCTCTGTGGCGAACGGTCAGATGTAAAAACGGAGATCTTATCTCAAGTTGAGCAGCAGACTTATAACAGGCGCTCTAGTTCTCACAGAAAATCTGTTAAGATAAGGATGGGTGCTAATATTAGCATGACAGAAATATTTTTTCTTAATAAATTATATATACAAATAAACATGATCAAGTCTGCAGATTCTAAGTGCTTGGTTGCAAAATAAAAGTCAATCCCACAAATACAGCTGATGCTCCTTTTATGCTTTGGATCCAGTAGAGGCCAATGCACTGTAAATTCATAATATTTTGATTGCAGTGGACACATATTTCCAAATAAGGATGGAGTATAAGCCACTAAGTGCAAATATATGCAAATGAATTTTACTTGCAAATTAGTTTCTTTTTAATACTGTCTATAATATTCAAATGATGTATTTGTTTTCATCTCCACCATAGCATACAATAGTCCATAGTTCAAGTTCATAGTAACTCTGCAAGAACTGGCTTTCAGTGTATAGCTGACAGGAGCAAGTGTTTAAAGTTTAAAGAACAGCTTTAAAGTACTCAGATACTTCTCCTTTTCACATAAACAGCATCTGACAGAAACTAATAATACATACTTAAGGAAGTTTAATTCTTTTGGCATTCATGTGCTTGTTTGTCAGCAACTTTAGGATAGAGAGGAATATCAAATTATGTTACTGTTCAGTTAAAACCATGGATGGTAGGGTTTGGTTCATTTAGCAGAAAGATAATAGATTTTGTATACTTGTAAATATTCTTCGTATAATACAACTCAAACACAATGCAATACACAATCCCAATCAATCAATCAATCAATCAATAAGTAAAGCAATAAGTAAACTGCTTGTGGCAAAACTTTGAGCTGAGTGAAATAACAGGATCCTCAACTTAGTAACAGATCATTGGCTAAGTTTGGATTCCAGTTGAATCTGCTGGAAGATTACGCAACTAGAGACTGGGCAAATGAAACTGGATGAAAGTTTCAGTGGTGACGGTCATCAGTGTGTGCATCATTTTTTGGGCTTTAAAACACTGTGGTCACATCTTATAAAATGTCAACTGGACAAAAGCGCAATATTTGTGCTTAGACTGTGTAAGAAAAAAGTTATAATTAATGTAATTTCAGGAGTGTTAGAAATCCCAAAAGTCATAAATATTCAGGCACAACAATTATTTACATATATATATAACTCTTACAAATGGCACTTGTGTTTGTTAGTTTTAAATGGCTGTCACTAATACATGTTTTTTTGTCAGCCAGCTCCTGTAAGTTCAGAAATACGTTTAAGTTTGAGGTCATAATTTTTTTGAAAGTGAAAGTGGCTCCTTTGTAATCAGACATAGGCCGTTGGTTTTTTTTTTTTTTTTATGTCTGACATGGAAGACACACTAAAGTAGTTTTTGTGTGTTAAAGCTCTTCCTGTTTTGTAATGTTCCATACTTTTCTATCAAATTTCAGGATCCCCCCCCCAATGTTTTTTTAAACCTGTCAGCTCATCACACCTTGGCATGCACAAAATGTGATTTTCTTCCCAAAAAAAATAGAATGTGGTTTTATTTATTCTACATATTTAGATTCCATGACAACACTAATTTATATGCTAAATATAGTATAGAAACAACTGCTTGACATGTTTTTGGTAGCATCATATCAGTTTTTTTATTTTCATGATTAAAATAAGCTCAGAAAAACAGAAATTCTGTTTTTAAACCAGACTGAAAATACAGTAATTAAAACATCTTTACACACGGACCACTTTGTAAATTTTTTACACAATTATGGGGATATCCATACTTTCAGCCACCAGAATAAATGGCTGTTTCAAAGTAAAAACCAAATTTTTTTCTATCTAATCTTTCTCCAAATTTGGTTTTTCTTCCCATCTTTCTTTACAGAAAAAAATATATATATAAATTGATTTGTATGTAAAACATATAGAAAAATATGTAACTCTTAAGGGGTCCCACAAACTAAACAATATATTTCTGTATATATAGAATATAGTTTTTTATTCTAAAAAAATTGTGCTTTTTGTTTCAAATTTAGACCACTAATAAACAAAGTCATTCAAAGTCCCTTAATCCTGTTCATTGCATGATTTTTCTATGCATGCAATGCTTAACATATTTGCTTATTTTTCCTTGTTTTTTATATGACACAACTACACTTCAGTTTGGTTTTTTTTTACACAAACATTACACTGAAAACTGAGGTGAGTTGTAAAGTTCCCACCAGGTACCAAATAGGTAGGGCCCGAAAAAGGGAAAGAATAGAGTTTCCTTCATTTCCGCCTAGACAGGAGAAAAATCCGCATTTTTGGTTCTGGTAAATATTGCTCTGTGATAGATTTCCCTGCATCCTACTGTATCTGCTTAACCTGGGCCACTGTGTTCGGCGGCAACATATTAAAAGGAAGCACTGTAAAACGTTTGAATGTTGTTTCACCATTGTGTCCGACTGGCTGTTATTTCCTAAAACGATCACAGCAGGGGGAGTTTTTGGCCTTATTGTTTTATGGGAGGGAGGGATGTGGATGAGAAGACTCTGGGCTCACAGGAAAGAAGGCGCCAAAAATGGGGGATATTGGGTCCCCATCAATCAAGAGACCTCCACACAATGAGTGTCGACCCCCCTCACGGTGTGGGAGTCTATTATAGCGGCCGATCGCACCACAACAAATGGAGCAACACCCTGTTTTCCTTGGCAAAGCTCGGGAGCAACCTTCCTGTACAGGGCTGTTGGAAATATGATCCAGGAGAAGGAGCTGAGATGAACCTTCATGCTGGGTCCCCAGAGTGTGAACATGAATCAGCTGAGCATGAAGGGAGCATCTCATCAGGCATGGCTGTTTAGATTTTATAGCTGAGGTCCTGATCTTTAGATAGGAATTTTTAGTGGGTCAATGTGTTTGTACAGTCCCCGGTTTCATCTGTCTGGAGATCCTGAAGTTTTTATACTACGTGTTGTAATGTGGAATTGTTTTTGTTGTTCACTAAAAGTATTGCCTATTATTTATTCTTTAGAGTAAAAAAAAATGGGATCCAAATTTCTAATACAGCATTGCTGACTCAGGATAATGTACTTGAAAAGGCCCTGTTTGTTTACAGTCTGTGCCCACCTCAAATATGTCCCCCTTTGCTTCACATAGGAGTTTTGCTGGGATTGTGGGTTTTTTTTTTGTTGCCCAGTATGAAATCATCCTCTCATATAAGAGGATGGGTGAACACATCCTTTTACGTGGTCAACAAGGGTCACTTCCACATTTTCAAAGAGGTTTGCAAAAATGAACAAAAAGGCTACAAGCATCTGACTGATAGCTGCTGGTCACTTTGTTTTTACACCAATTTAAAAATCCAATATTATTGCCACTAAAACCAGACCCACTGATTAGAACATTTGGTTTTTAACCAGAGGTTCTAAGCTAATTTTTCCCAGGGGCCCAGCAAAAGAATGAACTAAAACACTGTGTACAAATGTAAAGGATTTACAACAGTTTAATCTAGAAAAGAAAGAAAAAAATCGGACATTTCACTTCTGGGTTTTATAATTTAATTTTGCAAAGCACCTGGCACCCTGTTTTTTGCCACCAGGTTTGTGGCCACTTTCTATGAAATTTAGCCTTTTAGTCAATGAAATAGCAAGACAAATGGAAACAATTGTTGTGCCAAAATTTGTGACAACCTAAACCAGCTTTTTTTTGTTTGCCTTTATAAATGGAAACAGCAATCATAAGTTCAGTGATGAATTATGTTTTCCCTTCCAGACAAACTGGCACGGCTACAATAGAGCTCTGTAAGGTCATTAAGGGCCTAATATCAGGCTGTTTTTCCCCCTACCCCTTGCTTGTAGGCCCCTATTGTTTTTTTTTTGCTTGAAAAAAAAGTGACCAGCATTAACAGTCCCTAAATAGTGTAAACCAGAGTGAGGCCATTATTATAAATGCTTTAGATTTTATTTTTGTTCATCCCTGGTAACTTGCTGTACTTGGCAGTTTGAGTTTTCTTTCTCACTTGTTCTCAACTTGTTTAAATGAAACTGACAGACCAACATGTGGGTTTTGTATATACTCATGATTTTGTACTTTTTCATTTGAGTTAACATCAGCAAATTCCCCTTGCGACCACAGTGAAATTAAAAAGAAAAATAATAATAATAATTGGATTGGTGTTGTTTTGCAATAAATGATTGGAATTTAGGGATCTTACATGGACAAAACTAACAAGAACATCCTGTCTGTTTTTTTATTAGATTCAAGAAAAAAGCCCCCCTGACATAATAGGAAAATTTCAGCCTTAAACCCTATTTTCAAAAACACTGTTTTGCTTTTCTTTTTTTTCTTTTTGTTCTTTTGTTTTTTTAATTGAAGAAATGTAAAAAGATATAGGCCTACTTATGTGATTATCTGACCATATCTAATTATCCAGAAAAGTGTTTTGTAATCACAAAGGTGCATATGGATTTATTAAAACCTTACAGTTGAAATTATTCTAACACACAAATATTATAGTATAGTATTATTATAGTTTTTAAATGTAGAATAAAAAAAGCTTCATTGAAATCAACTCACAAAACATCTACTACCGCGCAGTTTTCTAAACCGCCCAAATAATCAAAACACCAGTGAATTGAGAGATGGTATATGATAACTATTTTATCTTGAAATAGATCTTCCGTTTGTTTTTTTCCGTTTTTTTTGCTTCATAATAAGAAATGTACTTTAGACCTATAAATTCCCCAGTAAAATGGTAAAAAATGTTTTTGAAACAAGCGAACAGATTACTATGCGGTGCAACTTCTTCGGTTTTTTAATGCAAAACATCCCCGCCGTTTATGACGCATGACGCTCAATGGGCCGCCGCGCGCTTAGCGTGTTAATGCAACGTGATGTTTGTTTTGGTGGAGTGATGAGGTTTTTTTTTTGGTGTATGCGTTGACAATTTGTGTTTACAAGAAACTACAGTGTGGGAAGCGAAAAAACTTTCGAGTATCATATCTATAATATTGAGGGTTTTTTCGGAAATTGTAATGACTTTCAATTTAAATTAACTTTGGATTTTAATGATTTAAAATATCTCTCTGAATGTGTTTGCTTCATGGGTTTTTTTTTTGGGATTTTTTGTTTTGACATTGGGGAAATTTTTTTTTGAGAATGACCACTAAAACCCTTACAAAACACAGCCTAATATTAATATGAAGCCACACTTTTACATTGGCATTTTAGGTTTTTGTTTTTACCTGATATAATGACTTTCAAGACCTTTTTATTTGAAAGAAACAATAAAACAAGAAGTTACTACACAAAAAACAACCAGCATTAAATATAAATTTGTTTTGCGTTAAAACTGGAGAGGCAGGGACAGTGTGAATGACCAAAAAGCGACCGCGTTGAAAAACGCTGTAAAAAGACCGCAAGATGCCCATGGTCCCAACATGGTATTTACCAACTGAAAAAACCAATTAGAAAAGCATCGCATTGGAATGCCAAGGAGAGGAAAAATGAAGTTTTTTTTGTGTGAACGGCAAACCTAATAAAAATGGCTTTAATTTTTTTTTTTGGAATGATTTTTCTATCCTTTATATTCCTTCTTTTTTGACAGCTGCACTTTAAAAACTGCTCCCCCATGTCAAAGCCAAAAAACCATGAAACAATTTTTACTGAACTAGTCAAGTTTTTTTATTGGCCGCATTTCAAACTTTAACATTGGTCAGGATGGAACTCACTAAGGAGAAAAAGTCCAAACAATGCATTATTTTTTTTTTTTTTTTTTTTTTTTTTTTTTTTTTTTGCCATTTAAAGGGAAATTAAGTTTTTTTTTTTGTTGGGAGAGAAGAATCTCTAATTTTTTGCCTTGTTGTTTTAATGTAATGACCTTCACACTCTTTTTCTTATTTTTTAAGCGCTTATTTTTCCTGATGAAAGGGGATTAAAATATCAGGGGCCCCTTAGCATTACAAACTTATTAGGGTTTGTTCCATTTATCCCATTTGAGTTTTTGCTTATCCTTTCCTGGGTATTTTTTCCTAAAAAAAAAAACCCGACTACATACTACACAGTATTGTGGTTTTTTATTGCTAGATGGCCAGAATCCAATTTCTAAACGAAAATAATCAGAACACTGGTAAATGTTAACAGGGACAGAAAAAAAGCAAACAGTTGGACCCAGGCCGTGGCAACCCCCTAATAATCCCTCCTAAACCAGATTTTAGTTTCTCTTGAAAATCTACCTCTGACAGCAGGTAGAAACCATTTTATTTCAAAAATTTTTCCTAAACCTTCAATATTATTTACAGACAATGCAAAGGATACTGGTGTTTACTTCCCTAAAGGTGAGGACGAGGGTGTTGTTTTGTCTAGTGTAGATAACATTATCTGGAATTTTTATTGGCCAACTGCTGACTACTTCATTCAGTGTTACACCAAATGTGTTTGCATAGATGCCCAGTGAAACCCGAGCATAATAACGTATAAGAGTTTTCTTGACTGATATAATTGGAGTGTCTCCCTATTTAAATATAAGCATGCAGTTTCATGTAAAGCTTTTTTAGGTATCGTATTACAGAACAGAATAAGGAGGGCGGTGTGTGTTGTATACTTTATTTTTCACTATTTCACAAAAAAAAACGGGTAGGACTTTTCTTAGAGTTGAATTAGTATGTTTTTTCTTAGTTTTTTTTATGACTTCAGTGGGGACCCCCTTCTTCTTCAGGTTTTTTTGTTTTACAGTTACAACGTCAAAGATGCAGCACCACCTACCTCGTGCACAGAGGGACCGGATCCAGCAACGCTTTGGAGAGATGCCTGGGATGACTTGCTACTTTCCGGTCCATCAGAATGGAATTGACACAAAATCCCTGAAGAGTGGTAAGGGCCATCGTCAGTAAAACCCTCCTGCTGCCAATGGTTGGCTTTTTGTTGTTTTTGTTATTGGTGTCACTACGGGTTTTATTGTTTTTTTTTTTTCTTTTTCCATTTCAATTTTGTGTACTCTCTGTTGTTGTGTTTAACAATTTTGTAGTGTGTTTTTTTCCTTTTGTCATTGCTTGTTCCCACTTGACCTATACAGTATGATTTGCAGGACAGGGAATTAGAAAAGTGATTTTTGCCCACTGAAATGGGCTTTAGCTTTACGTAAAGAATTAAATATGCATAATAGCACATATACACAAACACTTTTTTTTTTGTCTGCATCAATCTAATTTTTTTCAAAATATGGTAAATCAATGCATGCATACAGTGACTTAAATACACCCTCTTCTATGATTATGTTTTAATTTTTATTAAAATTTGAGTAAAATTAGAGAGCATAGAGTAAAAACAATGTTGATGCAAATATTCCCTGGATACATCATAATGGAAGAAAAAAAGACATTAGGCTAAGATAATTAAAATAGATTGTGCAATCAACAAAGTCATGACGTTGCAACCAGCATGCAGAAAATAACCCACGCACAGGAAATATTTTTAAAAGCGGATCCATGCAGACCCTCATGGACCTGTTGAAAAAGTATCTTAAAATATCATATACACTGCCTTTTTTTGGTGATTTTACCTTGATGTTAAAACCATAGGCTTTTAAAGTCAAAGTTAAAACACTTTTCTTGAAAGTTTTTTTCAAAACCGTATGAAACCAACTGGAATACAAACAGTATAGACACACACTATCTGGCATGTTTTAAACTAGGATTTAATTTGTATTTTTTTTTTATTGTTAACAGTGATACCATAAATTTTTCATTGGGCCCACATCATTTGTGGTGACTGGGTGGGTGTAAATTCCAGCTCATTGGGTGCATATATCTACACGCAGAACAACCCACCCACATCTGCATTTCATTGTAGAGATGCCAAGCGGCAGTCAATAAAAAAGCCGTTTCAAATTTTTAATTTGCTCCAAAGACAACATGATGCTGTAGCTTTATAGGAGAGATTACTACAGATCCACTAATTATCTAAGGACGCCGTTGTGATTAGTCAGCCTTATTGGATTTAACTATGGAAGAGGTCGCTATATAGAAATCTTTATATTATTTGTATATTCGATTTGGTTTGTTGTTTTAGGAACCAGAGGAACTGACAAAAACAAGATCCACAGCACTGATGAACAGCCATAATGTCGTTTGTGGTAAAGAGTGTCAACTTGTTGAGTCAATTCCAGAGAGAATGTGTTGTTTCCAGAGAGTGTTCTGAAGGACAATTTATTATTTGACACCTTCATTTTGGGGCGGAAAGTTAAGATGTCCTTCGAGTAAAGCCGTCATCGACTACTGCAGATCTTGTAGTAGAAAGCTGCAGCTAGCTTTCCAATATACTAGTTTTTTGAGGTTACACAACAGTTTCTGCACACAATAACCAATATGATCTGTCAACGCTGCTGCGTCTTAAATTGTACACCACAGTGTGTTCGTTTCTCAGAATTCTAACCCAAAACAGGACTGCACATTACAGTTTGGAGCAGGAAACCCTTTGACATCTACACAGCAGGGATTTTAGGGTAAAACTCAGACTATTGTGTCATTACCCTGCCCTATCATGTCTGTTGTGTGTTCGATTAAGTCTTGCCACTTATATGTGTACTTGACTCATTGGTGTTATTGGGGTTGTGCAGTGGTTTTCATGCATACTGTGGGGGGACATTGTTTACTAGCTATCATGTTCATTTGAGGTACAAAGCACGACACATTTGGCCCAGTAATTCGGAAAATTAGGGTTGTTTCATGGAGTCGTGTATATTTATGCACGGTTATGTGCAGCTGGCTGGTTGTCTGAAACAGCTGGAGTTCTAGAAAGATGCTGGTGTAAGAGTGACACAGGACAAATGGTTCAAGACATTTTAGCTGCAGCAAATTCTCAGAAAAAGCCCGAGAGAGGTATGTATGCATGAAGACGCACCCCTATCAAAACAGAAATACTACCACCGTTAGTAGGAGAAGTGATACTTTCGTTCACGTTTCTGATCACTATCGCTCTGTGTTGAGCTAACCTTCATGTGCCCCCATTGTGGGCTTTGCAGGCTATGACAGATTAAGATTGAATCTGATCCATGCTAAGATATTTTCTGGTGTTCATAGACATTAAATATAAGTTCAGCAACCATTTATTTATATATATGTTGCGATATGTAAACTTTCACTTCACTTCACTATATAAGCTAGATATAATAGATATAATATAGATACCTATATATAGATCATATGATCATATATATATATACATGTGTGTGTATAGGTATAGATATCTCTATATATATAATATATATATATATATATATAGAGTATTTATATATCGATATATTATATATATATATATTATAGGATATATATAGAAATATATAGTGAATTGAGCCATGCCGAAGATCTTTTCTGTTGTTGGCATAAATTAAATTAAGTTCAGCAAACATGTTATTATATATACTTGGCGGTATTGGTAACTTTCACATTCACTTCACGATCTAAATAATATAAATTGTAGATAATATTTATATATGAATATAATGTATAGTAATATATATCTCGACAGTGTCTAAGATATATAGATAGATAATAGTCAAAATATAACTATAATAAGCAGGTATCTATAAGCATAGTATATTATGGGATGAGATATATCACATAATCAGATTAATATATATGCAAAACTCGAAGATAAGAAATAAATACAATATATATAGTACATATCATAGAGGATAAGGATCAGTGTGGTATACATATATATATCGACTGATATCTAGTATATAGAGATCTTATATATAGGACAGTACAGACCAGAAAAGTTGGAAACATTACCATATGTTTAAGTGTTTTTGAAAGAAGTTTTCTTCTGCCTCATCAAGCTAAATAGGGCCAATTTATTTGATCAAAAAATCCAGACAAAAATGTAATGATGTGATATAGTATTACAATTTAAAATAATTGTGTTGTGTACAATTTATTCGACTTTCGAAATTATCATTTATTTCTGCTGATGCAAAAAACTGAATGTTTAGGGATCATTATCATCAATTCTAAATCATTCTAATATGATGATTCATTATCAAAGTTTAGAAAACAGGGCTGCATGTCTTAATACTTTTTTTCCGAACATGTGATACTTTTGGTGAGGAAGACTTTGATGGGAAGTAGAACAGTAAACAAAAAAAAGCAAGATTTGTTTACAATAATATGGCGATTTGAGTAATAACTTTAAATTATCACTAGCTGGTGGAACATATTTGGGGTCATTAAGGTAGTTGGTCTTTCTTTCTTTTTTAAATAAAGTTCAATACTTTATTCAGCAACGGATGTTGTTCAATTGATAAAAGTTGATAGTAAAGAAAATATATCATTAGAATATTATGTCGGTAAATTTTTTTTTTTTGTTTTAATAAATGCAGTGTTTTTTTTTAAAAACCTTTTATGTGCGTTCATACGCTCAGATATTAGGGGACAGCAAGAACGTGTGGTCCAACACTCATAATAAATCAGACGTTTTGTTTTATTAGTAATGAGTTTCTAAATGTCATGTGATAACTGTGATGTACATGGTGACACTGAAGGCTGGCGTATGTATGGGCGGGCTGGAAAAAATGGGCCCGCTGTTGCATCACAGGAATAAATTATTTTTTAAAAGGTATATGTCAAAATAGAAAACTATTAGTTTAAGTTGTAGAATGAATATTTCACAATATTACTGTGTTTTTCTGTATTTTTGATCAAATAACATGAGGCTTTAAGAGCAAAACACACTTCTTTCAAAAACCATTAAAAATAGAGTCGTGTTTCCCAATAACTGTAGGTCTGTACTAGTTATATTATATGTTAGTATGTATAATGTGATGTGTGTGCTGTGGGTGTGTGTGTGGGTGTGTGTGTTGTGTGTGTGCTATATATAGGGCACCTCCAGTCTGTTTAAAAAAAAAAAAAAAAGGTAATTGAAGGTGAGAGAGAGCACTGTACATCCACTCCAACCCACCTACAAATCCTGCCAGCCCCAAGACTCTAAACTCACAACCATTGGATGGCACAGTCCCAACACTCTAACCGTTAGTCCCGGTCTTTTCCCACAACTATACCCCACAATATATGTGTGTGTGTGTGTGTGTGTGTGTGTGTGTGTGGTGGTGTGTGTGTGTGTCGGTGTGGTGGGTGTGTGTGTGGTGTGTGTGTGTGTGTGTGTGGTGTGTGTGTGTGTGTGTGTGTGTGTGTGATCAAGCACACCAATGTAAGTTTGTCTGTACTGTGATATATGCTGTATATCCTTTCTCTGCTCTTTTAGGTTCAGGAAGGAGTTGTCATTATGACTTTGTGGCCCCCTTGGCTCCAGTTTTGAGTCCACATCCTGCCGTAAAGGTTGGCCTGGTTATGTGACGAAAGTGTTCTGCAATTCTTCTCAAATTTCCCACCGCCTTGCTCATCACAAAATAAGAATTATGTTAGTCTAATTTTTACTTCTTTGTGGGTTTTTTGTAATTAGTCTCTGCAAGACAAAAGACACAATGTTGAAGACAGAGACCACGGAATTTGAGCCATGTTGATGGTGCACCTGTTAGCAAATATTAACGTGCTTGCGTCAGGTTACAGGTTGTCACACAAATAGTTCATGCACAATAGAGAGATCTAGAAAAGATCCAATGGGATGACATAACTCCCTCATTTTTTGTCTCGATCTAATAATTGTATGTAAAAAATGTATAAACCACGCCCATAATAACATAACATGACCGTGGCTTAGAATAACAAACATTAATGAAAAATTGATGGTTTTTATAAATGTGGGTTAATTTTTGACTGTTTTCAGGAGAGTATATATGGCAAAAAATAATAATGTTGATACAACTATCCTGATATCACTAACGAAAGAAAACGTTCCTAAAAAGAGCCTAGATAAAGCCGTAATATGGCTAAATCTTTCATCAATTGCACTGCTATGTAATGAGATAGTATCTGATTAAAATAAAATTGTGAAAATTAATCAGTGTCTAAGTGTACAAACGTGTGAAGAAGTTTTCCATCCGTGCAGGGTTCTGTTATTTAATTGGAACGCTGGCAAATAAACAAGAGCTTAGAGGTTTTAAAAAAATATAAAACAAGAAAACCTTCTATAAAATGAAGAACAAATATTTACACTTAAGCTTTGTTTTAGAACAGTAAATGATATTATAAAATCAGAAGTTCTTGTACATTTTCAGATATGCCATTTAAATTTTGTAAAGCGTATTTAATATTAAAGTTAGAAAAATGAAAAGCTTTTTTACTAGTAGACGTTTCTGACCCCACCACAAAATTGCTTTAAGCTTCTCAGTTTAAGCGCCAATCTCATATACCTAGAAGCGATAGTAAAGAAACTGCATATGTGCCTGTTTTCCCTCTTTGTAGATGCCTCTTTGTCCCATCTGATGGAGAGTTCTGACAGAAGCTTGTGAGGGGTTTGTTTTCATGGCTTTCTAATGCACATGCCTGGAACCCTACTGTAGTGTGTGTCGTAACCTGCTCCTCCACTTTACACATCAAGAGCTGCGACAGCTCCCGGTAGCACATTCACAGGGGGGGGCATAAACACAAGATAAACTGTGATCAGTCACCATCATTCAACTTAACACCTTATTAAAAGACCAGTTTGTTAATACCTTAGTGCGCGATCTACTTATTCATACTATTATAAAGAAAAGTGCAGTTGATATAAATATTTTCAAGGATTTCAAGAAGGCATTTCAACTGTTTTTACAAATAAGTGGCTACAACTTGTTTATCTACCTTAAAGATGTTTACTTCACTTAACACTCTAACGCCATGGCATTCACTAAGAACTTTTTTGTGTTACATAAGTTGAAAATCCTGCACGAAAAATGTTCTTAGTGTGCATTCGCATCAAGGGATTTGCGTAACCACAGGCTGGTATAGGCACAAGGAGATTGCCACCCGTAGGACTTGCCACCTCCAGTCAGCGTTCTAAGATCATGTGGTTGTGTTTCTGCAGCAGCAGGAGGAAATCCTGTTTGGGTTCAGTTATGCGTCCCCCTTTGTGGTTGCCGGTCTTCACCTCTCGCTTTCCTGTATTCAGTTCTTGGATATTCAGAATTTGTCTTATTATAAGAGGATGCTTATCTGTGTGAATTTGTATGACAAATAATCATAATAAGACATAATTTAGCCCAGTGTTTAAGTACAAATTTTCATGTTTGTTATAGGAAAAAAAAAAAAAATTGTTCATTTTACCCAATTGGTCCCAAGATCCATTAATTCTGAACCAATCATAGAAAATAATAAGAGATGTTTGGCCTGAGTACCAACTAACTAGAATGATTCTGAAGGAACCGTGCTGGGGACGCTCAAACTGGCTTGATTCTAAATTCAGCTTTGCCTATCCCGGCCCTCCCATTTCCCTGGTGAATGAAAGTATAAATATCTTTAATAATATATTAAAAATATGTGACCCTGGACCACAAAACCAGTACAAAGAAAATTCTGTCATTGATTACTCACCCTCCTGTCTTTTCCAAACCCAATAAAGACCTCCGTTCATCTTCTGAACACAAATTAAGATATTTTTGATGCATTCCGAGAGCTCTCAGACCCTCCCCTACACCAGCACGGTCGTTATACCAACGTCATGCCATAACGTAGCAAGGAGATCAGTAAAATAATCCACGTGACAGCAGGGGATTCAGACCGGTAATTTTACGAAACCTAACTCAAGAATACTTTTGTGTGCGCAAAAGAAAAAAAAAAAACTTTATTTAAGGAATTCAAAATGACTATCCTAATGATTTTTGTATAAAAGAAAAAATCAACGCTTTGGACCCATACAATGTATTTTTTGACTATTGCTACAAGTATCCTAAACGGGCACGTATAACTGGTTTTTGTGGGGACATGGGTCACATATAGTCAGAAATAGAGTAAAGTGATTAAAAATGGCTCTTTTAGGGATCATGATTTAGTTCCAATGTATTTTAAATCAATATGGCTTGGCAAAGTGAACTTGCAAAATAAGTCGACCTGGGGACCCTGGCCCTACAGGACTGGAGTGTGGGAACCCTGGTGTAATCATACCATGGTATTACCACCGTACTATTGTTTTTTATCATGGCCATTTCAAGTTAGCAAGCCCTCCCTGCAATCTGTCCCTGGGAGAAACATCTACCCCATAAATCTTGAATAGTATTTGAATAAGTGCGCATATACAATAAATAGGGGGGGGGGCATAGTACTACTAGAAAACTACAATGCAACTTGCTTCCTTTTTTTGTTCCTGGGGGTTGGGGTGGAAACAAAAAATCGATGTGTTTTTTATCTGTTTTCGGCTACACTACAGTGACATTGTTCGGATGTTGTTCTCTGGTGCCGTACTGTGGTCCCTGGATGAACCCGGCTGAAGTGCCTGCTGAGTTCCTGTTCTGTGGCCTGAGCAGCTCAGTGGAGCAGAGGTCTCGCAGAGGAGAGAGCAGCCTTACACTCAGTAAACACAGCTCCCAGGCATTGCTCGGAACTAAATACCCACTACAGACCATCAGCAGTTGCCTCTAGGTCAGTGTACACCCACACGGTTTACACTGCCCACGATATAATGTTTTCATGTTTTAATGTGCTCCAACTTACGTTGATGCAGAGTTGAAAAATACTTGCGGTCCACACTTGTGACAGAGTATGTTAGAATGTGTGGTCTATCACCAGGTGTGTGGTTCTCCGTAAGCCTGTTCATCTGCTTTGTGGGAGGGGGGGTGAATAAATTACTCATATTTGGGCTGGTTGGTGACTAATTGGGACGCAATAAATGGATTGACTGTGTGTAATGAAGAGAGCTTGTTACAATAGTTTTTCTTTTGCATATGGTAAAATTGTATTATAATTTGTGAGATTACTTGGAAGTAAAATCAAGGCTAACTTCATTGGAAACACAGCTAAAGATCATTGAATTCTGACATCTGAGTGACTTGCAACAACCAAAAAGGTTACAGTACAGGACTAAGTTTGGTTCCTTTTTTAGGGCCTGAGTGATTTGTGAGTTGGCACAGATCCTGTCCTCATGAGATTCTACCTTTCTAGAGTCTGGCAGCGGCCATAGGACGGATATAGCTAAAGCTCAAGAACATGTGAGGGGGTGGTCTGGAGGCGCTGCGAGAAAAAACTGGCCATACCACCTCCAATGGCAAAGACTTCAGATGGTACAAGGTCTCACTTTCCTACTTATAGCCCACTTCACAAACCCAAAAGGGCAGCGAAATCATGCTTAGAATTGTTAGCAAGCTTGTCTCCAATCCTAATACCAAGTATAATAATAAAAAAAGTATTATGAAAAATTAACGATTTTTTAAGGATTCCATTATCACTTTCATCAACCAAGGTTATAGGGCCCACTAAGGGCACATTAGCAAAATTCCTTGGTGCTCCAGGGATCATAATCTTAAATCAAATGCTTAAAAAAGTGGCTGTATAAGATTAAACTGGGCATTATAAGTTTGACTTTAGTTTGACTTTGTCTATATTTTGTTACAACAGGAGTAACAGAGGTACATATCAGATTAGTAGGGCTTTTCCAAATGTTGTCTAAAAAAAAGTTTGTGAACCACTGTCAAAAGTTTGTGGAACCAAACATGTTGAGCTAAAATGCATTAATTAAGGCATTATTAGTCAATCAATGTCAGTCTTATAGTAAATTGAATTACTACTATTCCATCAATTACTGTTCACAAGCAATCAATAATATGAAAAGTGATATGTTACTACATAGTGTACATGTAATGTGCAGTATTATAGACTATATGACTGAAGTCTGTGGACACTTTTATTTAAAGCATGTGGGCTAATGCAGCCCGGCATTTCAACAAACATTTTAGTAGAATTGGGCCTGTTCACTAAGCAAAGTCCATATTGAAACAATTTTACCGAGTCTGATGGGGAAGAACTTGCCTGGCCTGCACAATACCCAAGTCCAATGACCACCTTTGAGATGAATTGGAACCTCAGTATAAACCAGGCTCCATCACCCATCACCTGACCTCACTTATATTCTGTTGATTTGAATGGGATCAAATCCACAAGCCACATTTCCCAGAAAGTGGTGACACGCCGATTATAGCAGCAAACTCCCGATTGAAGCCAATGACTTTGAAATATTTGGGTGTCCACATACTTTTGGCCATCTGAATTGGTGGTCTGCATCCTATAAGGTTTCATGGTTGTTGCTTGGTGACATACTACACTATTTGTCTGGGCAGCAGTAGTACATATGACCTGGCACCAACTCTAGAAACGTAACCAAGATGGATGGCCACATGAGCAAGTAAAGCTGATGGCACGATTTTTTCCGCTTAGGGAAACAGTGCGGTGTGTTGGGTTTTTGGAGTGGGCTAGTGATTAATGAGAAAGACTTTGTTGTGTTTGTGTCACTAGGGTTTCTTCAGACGCTCGGCCTTCCAGCAGCCAAGTGCTACACCTTCCATTGGGGACAAGGAATAATTTTTGGTAGGACACTGAATCCAAGCCAGTCCCATTTTTTCTGCCATGGGCTAATTCAAACATTTGTTTGGCTGTTTTGGAATTATAAACATTCAAAGATTGATTTCCAGTCACTCTGATTTAGTTTAAAATACCATTAGGGGGTTTCATGAGTTAATACCGCAGCTAATAATACCCTCTGAGTCATGATTTTCCGTCTGTTTTTTTTGCTAGATGTTCTAAAACGACCTTCTAGACTTGAAGTCTGAATGACCTTAATCTCAAACATCTGAGGCCATGGAGGAGGAGGATGATGTTGACAATGTGGATGTGGAAGATAATGAAATATGAGGACTTGGAGGAAGGTTTTGTATCAAACGGTTGCACTAACTATAGGGCCTCAACCTTCTCTACTGTCTCCTCTCTCCCTATCCCACGGCCTCCAAAGACTCCATGTTCTCCACTCTCTCAGTCACTTCCTCCGAATGCTCTCCCCCCTCTCCACACACTCTCATCCTCATCTCAAGCTTCAGGCAAACTGACAGTGATTTCTGTGAGGACGCAGAAGAGGACTGTCTGAGCACAGCGTCTGTGCCTAAGTCCAAAACTGGCGCACGACCTTTCCAAGCGCCTCTCACGGCTCTTCAAACCTCACAGCAACTCTCTGTGTCGAGCTAAAAGCCTGGGTAGCCCGAGGCTAAAGAATTAGTGATCGCTGTCCGCTCTAAGAGATCCAATTCTCTGCCACAGCAAGTGCAAACTACGGAGCTCTGAGTTAGGGTTCCCGGTGCCTCCCATGTCACAGCTGCAGTATGTTTGCTATAGGAGAAGACCCATTCTGAGTACCGATGATATGGACGGGCCACCAGGGCCCACAATGCTCAGAGTGGTGGTGTTTGGGGCAGATCATGTGGCAGGGAGACTCGCCCGTGCTTATGGCAGCCTGAGAAAAAAAAGAGAAAGAGACTGTCCACAACCTGAACCAAAGCTTACAGGATGAAGTTTTTCTTTGTGCCTGTGAGGAGAGATACAACTCCAACCAACTTCTCAATGAGGAAACTGCTGGTTCTTCTCTGGCAGCTGTCAGTGAGTCCACTGAAACCAGCCATCTCTAGCACTGTAAGTGAAATCATTCCTTTGAGCCTGAAGTATACTTCAGTTTTTGAGAGTATGCTAAGGTATGTGTATAGTGCGTGTGATGTACATGTCGTTACCCAGCAAAATACACACATAGCTAAATTTTTCTAACTGCACATCATCTATACACTATATTAGTCCACCAGGTGGCAACACCATAAATGTGTAAATTGGTGGAAGATGTGGTTAAGCAATATCCACAACTCTCGTTTAAAAGACATTTTCTAGAGAACTTCTAGTTTACGAAGTCAATTTTTTTTTCTCATTTGTAACTGTTGCAGAGAAATAGCGCAGACTATGGACAAAGTTGACACTTTCTAGCATGCAAGTGTTGCCTACTTGTGTTTGGGCGCGAGAATGGGGTATACTTAGATTACGCCTTCG
This sequence comes from Cyprinus carpio, assembly GCF_018340385.1. NCBI lineage: Eukaryota > Metazoa > Chordata > Actinopteri > Cypriniformes > Cyprinidae > Cyprinus > Cyprinus carpio. Next base: position 13,579,991 of record NC_056602.1, read on the forward strand.
GCTGTACACATGCTTAGTTTTTAGTATCAAAACTGGAGTATACTTTGGGCTGTTAAGTTTTATTCATCATTTATTTTTCAAATCTGAGCTTTAGGACTGAATCACTGTCTACAAAAATCTAAATGACTAAAAATCTAAAAAACAACTGCTCCGCAAAGCTCCACTTCTCTAAAGGGCCAATTCCCATCTGTACAATTATACTTAAAGTTCAGCATCAACCAAATAAATTTACGAAAAAAAATTACATAGTGACAATCGATATGTGAAAGTTTAAATGTGAAAAGTTTGTACCAAACTGGACTGAACAACTGAACAACAATGTGGTCTGACTCATTCTTAAAGGGATCATATTACAATGCTAAAAATAACATTATTTGGGGTATTTGGTGTAATGCAATGTGTTTGCATGGTTTAAGGGTATTTTATTTTCCACATACCGTACATTATTGTTGCTCCTTTCTGCTCTGCCTTTGCTGAAACGCGTTAAGTTTTACAAAGCTCAATTGTACTTGCTTAGAGCCACAAACCATTTCTGTAGTTATAACTATGTCAATCATTACAGTTTTCACATGTGGTTCCTGTATCCCTTTCATACTTATAATCACAATTCACTCCCACATTTAAAGGTGGGGTTATCACTCACAAAACCATTAGTGTGTACTGGCCGCATTGTTTAATTGGATTTCAACCTACATCTCTGATGGCTAATCCAATTTATCCCGCCTGGCTAAGCTGGATAGATTGGTCTCTTTTGGTGGTTCTAGTGGAGTTTTGGGCATTTTTTTCACAGCTGGTCATAAGCTAAATACTAACTTTACTAGGCTGGGAAGCAACTAGTCCAAAAAAATAAATAAAAAATTGTTAAATTAAAACGATCTAAGATTTCAGCAGCCATATGCATGTGGGATTTTCGCTCTGGTCTGAGCTAACTTTAGGTCCCAAATAAACAAATAATAATAAAAGTCCTTCATTGCTTGCACACACTTTGAAGTCAAAGCACAGATTTCACTGATTCACTGATTCACTGATTGTTAGTCCATACATTCTTATGTAAGATTTTGAAACAGAAAAGGGGTATTAATTTGTCAGCAGGATCTCAGTATGAATGGGACGGAGGACAGCACTAATGACATAGCCAATCTTCTGGGAATGCTGGATCCCTGGTATGAGCGGAACACTCTGAGCCTGCTGGAGCTTCCTGTTAATGTGGTGTGCCAGGTGATACTTTCACATCCACACAGACTCATTCACATGAACAGAGAGTGCATACATATCTAAATAATCAGTAAGAACAACTGTAAATCTTTTGTTATATGGCATGCTTTTGACACTTCATGTACGCACACAAAAAACCACATCCCATAAAACCACTCATATGAGGAACTTAAGTGGGTGAAAGTGTGTTTTGAATTGTTTTGATTATCACCATGGCCAGCAAAAAAACACATTTCCTTATCAAATTACTGATGAAAAATATGTTCACACCAAATGTTTCTGTCCATAACAGCAAACATCCAAAATTGATTCAGACTTGTCTGAGGGTGCTGGTGAGGAGCGTTTACCGATATTTGCTGACCTGGTGCTCTATTACTGCCGTCATGCCGCCCGGCCTGCCCTCATTCAGCTCTATCAAGCAGAGGTGAATCAAAAACACATGCTATTTCCACAATCTGTAGCAGTTTCGGTCATAGACTTTAAAACTGTACCTTAAAAGTTACATAGACTTTGGAGTTATGAATCTATTATGTCTTATAGCGTGTCAGGCAATATGCAGGGCACCTTTCTTCAATGTGCTATGGATTTTGTGTGTTTTCATTCAAATTTGTTAGTTTAAACTGCAAAAAATGTTTAAGACAGGCTATATTCCTACAAATATAATAGTGTAAGTTATTTTAGTGCTCTGTGAAATCTACTTGGTGTTAACTAATGACACTACAGTATTTCATTCATCATTTCTGCACCGTTTTATAACTTGTCTTGCATCTTATATTGCCATGAAGTAATCCAGTGGTTTCTCAAAAGTTTTTCATCTTACTCTTGGTTGTAGTTGACACTAGCTGGAGGAGAGAGACGGACTGAAGTGTTTATTCACTCTCTGGAGCTCGGACACACAGCTGGTACAAGAGCCATCAAGGCCATGGGTGAGTGTGAACAAACACCAGCCATGTCAGATCAGTTTTTTCCCCCCTTGTGAAAAACTATCAAAGCAATTACCAGGATCATTTTCTTTTTTTAATATGTTCTTATGTAAGTTTTTACTGTTTACTGTGTGCATGTCCAATTTCTCTGTAAACCCTGAAAAATCACCCTTCCCTGATGCTGTCTGCAGCGTTTTTTATGTGGAGGTCAAAGCGGCACTTGACAAAGTACTGTGATAACTGAATTGCTGACATAAGTCATGAAAGAAGTTGTGCGAAAGAGCCTTTAGCGTGTCTGTTTTTCTTTCACATGTTTCCTTGTGCAGCTTGCTGCAGTTTTTTTTTTTTTTTTTCGTAGCAGGTTTTTCACTTCTCAGAATTTATTTTGGATGAACTGAAGCAGCTTTAAATTCAGACTTACAAAAAAATGTTTATAAATCATTTTTTTTAATGCAGAAGGAACAGAAGGAACATTTCAGATCCTGTTCTGTATTGTGTTTTGCAGCAGTTAAGGTGACTCTCACTACTTTTCTAAAAAAATTCAAATCTGTTTCTTATTTTACAGGTGCTGCAAGTAAGAGATTTGGCATTGATGGAGATCGTGAGGCTGTTCCTTTATCACCTTGAAATTACTTACAATCGAGTAAGACGAACTATCATCCAGTATTTAGGATGAATTTTTTAATAGTGCAGGCATGCAATTCTCATACGTCCCCTCTCTTTTTTGTGTTTACATACAGATAAATATCAGTGGCAGAAGTCAGAAGACAAGGGCCAGAGAAGTCTTGCACCTCTATAAACCTGCTAAAAGCATGCAGAAATTTTGAGGAACTAGGTAGAAAATAACTGTGATCTCATTATAGACAGAACTATGATGAGATGTTGATTAGGGCTGTCAATTGTACACATTTGTACACATTGTATTACATTTGAATGTAATAAATTGCATAAAAATAAATACACACACAAAAAAAAAAAAACACAGTGGCACTGAAATTATGATCAACTTTCTCAACATTGGGCTAACAGGCTTACCGTCATAAACATATTTGCTCAAAAAAACAACACAAACACAAAAGAGCCATTTCAATGTGCAGTCCTAAAATGATCAAAGGGATATTTACAAAATATTATAATCTTTTCTTTTTCTTTAGATTCGAAAATGGAAGTGCCTTCATTTGACAATGACAGAAGTGCTAAAGAGACAAAACTCTAAATCAAAGAAAGGCTACAATCAGGTGAGCAGGAAGGAAGTATGGGAGAAAACTGAGATGTGGTTTTAAAACAGCCTTGAAACTAACTTAGCGTAAAACACCTCCAGTTACTCTCATGTGGTTTCTGCAGAAGTGTGTAGCAGTCGACAAACAACATTTTTTTTGCCAAGAGAAAACATTTGGTTTTTTTTTTTTGATTTATTATCTGTTTCTGTACCAGTTTACACGATAAGGCTAATGTTTTTACACCTTGGTGTTTTTTGGTGTCTGTCTTCCTTTCATTTTTACAGTGTCAGTGGTTACTCTTTGGTTCAGTTATACCACACACTGACTGTACTTCATCTTGTTTTGCTGTCATTTGAAAAGAAAAATATACTGTTGTTTACAAATTGTTTTAACAGATATTTGAAATGAAGAATAGCAAAAATCATGAATATATTATGGAAATATGCTTATATCTATTGCAAGACCTATTTTAAAAGACATTAACAATGTTACTATAATTGCATAGATTAAGCTTAAATGTTTATGAATCTAAAAGTTGTTTTGGTGATTCAAGTTGCAGTATTTTGATGAAATTTTTTCTTAGAAAACTGTTGTTTGTGTTACAGCAACTGACCACCACACAGGTAAAGGTGGATAAGGTTCAGGTTTAGTGGCACTTGCAACACCACCTTCGCAGTTTGTCTGGACCAAGATGAGAAGAAAATTTACAGAGTGTGGCCAGGTACAGTTTGTTTTGTTGGCCTTTTTATGCTGATGTTTGGCTAAAAATGATATGTAGTATATGTATGTCCTGCACAGCAGTGGTAGACAGACAAGTCAGGCAGGTTTTTACACCGGTTCCATGAGAATTGAGCCCATTACCTTGGCATTGGTAGCATCGAGGTCGTGCCAGATGAGCCACAAGAAACATATGCAATTGCTAAATTATAACTAAGTACTTTTACTCAAGTCAAATTTTAAATGAAAACTTCTACTGAGTAATATGTCATTAAGTTTGTGTACTTTAACCTTAATACATTTGTGTACTCTGTTCACCACTGCTATGCAGTATAAATAAATAAATTATTATTCATTATATTAATTTTATTCATTATTTCATATGTGTAGCATATTTATTAAGCGAGAATGCATTACATTGATCAAAAGGGACAGATAAAACATTGTAAAGCACATTGTTATAAAAACCTCTTTTAAACAAATGCTGTTTCCTTTGAACTTCGATTCAAAAAGCACCAATCATATTAGAATGATTTTGAAGGATCATTGACACTGAAGGCTGTTGAAAATTTCAGCTTTGCCATTTTTAATTTACATTTTTAAAATATATTAAATAGTAAACGTTTATTTTATATTTGAAGAATATGTTTTTGCTATATTGTTTAATTAAATAAATGCAGACTTTGTGAACCCCGAGTATTTCAGAAAAGTGTTTTATCCTTAATTTTGTGTTTTAACATGTGGAATGCTCCTTGCATTAAGCCAGCGAAACAAAAAACAAAAAAGAGGAACAAAATCATGTCATTTCATCTTCTTTTACTGTGAGATGGAAACGAGACTGAAAGTGACTCAGTGCTGTTTGTCACAAAGAAAAAATAGTCAATTACATCATAGAGTTGTCATAGAGACATTAAAAATATTTGTAATAAAAATAGTTATGTGGCCAACGACTGGTAAAGTTGTTGAGTGCATTACTAATGGGATGTAACACTCAGCTGATTATTTATACAATGACATGAACAACCCAAAACTGTTTTTCTCTTTGCAGATGTGAGGTATCAGTTTGTTATAAATCAGATAGTTCGACTGATTGGACGAAAGGAAGGGTGTTCTCATCTCAGACGCAGTCTCTGCAGCCAACCTTGCTGCTCTCGCTTGTCTGCCTGTTGCCACTTTCAGTGGACCTCAGCCTTGAACTCAGAGACTAGGTTTAACCCCAAGACTCCAGCCTAATAGACGTCTATCTACGTAGTTTTCCTCTTCCACTTTTAAACTACAACTCTTCCATATTGACTCTGAAAAAAAGCTAAGAAGATACACTTTCAGGCAAAAATTTATTACGTTTGGTGAGCATCATATTTCTGAGATGAGGATAACTAGTTGTTTAGCCTGAGGTACACCTGAATACAATTCAGTGGACAAGCTGAGACAAAAGTTATGGACTTATGATTAACTTCTGTATCAGGTTATGAATCAAAACCTGAGTCATCTACAATGAAGGTTTGGTACTTTGAAAGGGATGTTTTAACTGGGCTTGTCCTGGTTCTTATAACTGGATATAACTGTCCTGGTTCTTATAGCACTGTGGACACTGCAATATATGTTTGTATATATGACATAATTATTTTATGTAGCTATAATCCAAATTCTCAGGAAATATATGTTCCTTTACAGTCTTTCATTTTTAATTGTTTATTTAAATTCATTTATGTCTGGCCAGAGAACTGAGACACAGGTGCTTTAGTCCTTAAAAATCTAATATATTCCGTGATTATCTTTGTATATGTTTGTATATCTTCTCTGCAGGATTATTTTTGCTGTGTTGTGACTTCAAAACGAACTGAAACCTGTCTGCTTTGAATACCTCTTATTGTAATTTTGGTGGGTTTTGCCCAGCAGAGGTCCTTATAAACCCATTTTGTTGGGTTCATCTTGTGGTGAATAAACACACCTACACTCTTAAAAATAAAGGTGCTTTAAAAGATTCTTCAACAGCAATGCCATAGAGGAACTATTTTTGGTTCCACAAAGAACCATTCAGTCAAAGGTTTTTTTAAAGAATCATCTCTTTTTATAATATCTGAAGAACCGTCTTTCGCCAAAGAACCTCTTGTGAAACAGAAAGGTCCTTTATGGAACCCATTTAGATAAAAAGGTTCTTCTATGGCAATCGTGAAGCACCTTTATATTAAAGAGTGTACATCACTGGCAGTGAAAACCCAAAACGGTTCAGTCAGTGCGCTGTAAACCTGGCACAGTTTGTAAGTGAAACAAACTGAATTCTTTCTTTCTTTCTAAAATGTGTATATCTGTTCTTAGAATGATGATCAGAATAACTGTCAAAACAATTATTTTCTCTCTGATTGTTTATGAAACACTTAAAAATTGTATATGTGTTAGCAAAATTATGGAGTAGAGGAGTACAATGTACATATATGTATGTGTTTTTATTTAAAAAAGAATAAAGAAAATTTAGCAAATTGAGGGATTTTACTCTCTCTCAGGGCAGACTGTTTTTGAATAATGTCCGCCTGAGTTTATTAAACTTTGTAAATACATTCTATTTGCAATAATACAACATTTAATTTTTTTGACAAAATATTTTACACAGAGTTTTGTGTACACACAAAAAACAACAACAACACAAATGTACTATTCACTGTTATGCAAAATGTCTTTTTTATTATTTTGTCGTCATTCTGGCATCAAAGAGAACTTAAAGCGGGTACTTTCCATGTAAATTGTATTCATAAAGGGCATTCAGTGGCTTTTATACTGTATGTGAATACTGTAACATGTCAAAAAAGATATTAAATAAAACCACTTTTTAAAATAAACTACTACTCACAATTCAGTGTGTATGTGGTTCCATAATGACTAACAATTAAAAGTGACGTGACATACAGCCAAGTATGGTGACCCATACTCAGAATTCGTGCTCTGCATTTAACCCATCCAAAGTGCACACACACAGCAGTGAACACACACCCAGAGCAGCAAAATGACACTAGCCAAAAATATACATAGATATATTTTTGGCTAGTGTCATTTTTAACACCTTTTTTTGGAGGTGATTTTTAATTAGACTTATTACATTGACTTTAAATGCTTGCTTTTGGTTTTCCACTACAGTGAAAACGATAGTCCTACAGATTGTAGAGGCTTTCTTATGATCAAATGTCAGGTTAATAACTAAACAATGAGAACTCTGTCTGCTAAAACAATGATCCTTGAGAAAAGCAGCTTTGCTGAGGGTATTTATGAACTGTTTAGCCTTTTCAAGATGTTATCAAAGATCCTAAAAAAATGTCACAAGATGACTGTGCCTATAAAAAAAAACAGTCATTGAGGAAAACCTTAAATGTGTTAGAAGCACCTAAAATCAGATTATGTCAGTTCTACTTCTAGGAGAAATAGTCCCTTTGTCAAAAAGGGATAGAAATAGGATGATTCTGAAACGATTTGTAATAGAGTTGGCTCTGGATGCCTGCTTCACCCTCACCCTCACCTTCATGTAGTTGAGTCAGCCTGTCTATTCTTATTACCAGTAGTAGTATGTGCAACATACTTTCATCATGTGAAAGTTCTTTACAGGAAACACTAAGTTTAACTTCAGCTGCATAGACCTTAGATATCTATATACAGTATACATAGATATATCTTTAGCGGCTGCTTCTATGAGCTGCCATCTTTCATTCTTGAAAGGTCAAAGAGTGCATGTTCACTGTGCACCTGCAACCATACTTATTCACATGTATGAATATCTATATCTGCAACAATAGCTGATATTACAGGATTTAGATTTGTATAAATGTTAGATAATTCTGCATATGGTAAATAAACAAACGAATGTTAATTAAAGCTCTTAAAAAAATATTGATGTGAGAACCCCCACCACAGATATCGGGTTTTTACAACTATGATTGTGTGGCAATTTGTGTCAAACGGCTTTAGTGTTAATGTGCAGCAGGAAGGCACTTTCATAAATGCATTTGAATGAAATGGGGAACCTAGACTAATTTTTTTCTTGCAGGAAGTTACTCAGTGGTCTCCCCATGTTTTGAGCCACTGTTTCCGGGCTTGTATTACTGATGTGGAAGACACTAGGAAATTATTTAGTACTTGTGCTGATTGCAAAAGCAGGATGCAAGGAGGATATGATATACATAATATGTTACATAATATAAGAAACATACGAATTATTTGCTGTTATAAATATCTCTCAGTTGCTTTTTGCCATAAGCCATGGTTTATTATGACCTGGATGTGAAGTATAATAATCCTATGATTTTAGATAAAATCATGTGCTATTGTTGATGCTTCTACAGTTTATGATGCTGGTAGAAGAGAATGAAAGGAGAAAGACTGAAAGCAGCAGCAGTCTGTTTTTATGAGTGGATTTATAGGCCTACGTCATGCTTCATGCTTCAGCTGCCTGTGGTTTATTTCCGATTCAGGTCAGGTATGTCTGTGCCAAAGTTTTGACGTCTGAGTCTGCCCAAAGGCGTCTTTTTGCTATTGAGAAGCCAACTTCTCAGGTAAAAAGTCTTTGTTAAAGCTGATGCATCATGAAAGATCTAAGTATAGGCCGGTACTTATTAGTGCTTGGTAATCTGTTGACATGCAGATTATTGTGCAAACCCTGTTATGCATAACTGCATACTAATAACTGTTACTGTTTTTGTCTTAGTGGAGCAACTGTGATTCATATATCTTTTCTGGTACAATTCATCTGCAGTGATTTATTTTACCAATATTCTTTAAAATATCTGCTTTTGTGTTCCGCAGAAGAAATAAATTCCTACAGGTTTGTAACAATGTGAGGGTAAGTCCACACAACCAAAACCTTTACATATCAAAAAATGATAAAAATACATCATAAAAAGTAATTCAAACCAGTTGACTGAAAAGTAATCCAAATCTTTTGAAGGGACAAAAACACTTTATATGATAACCAGAGTTAATTTAGGCTTTTATTTATGTGTAAACATTAATAAATGCTCATATCACACTGAATATTGTAAAGTGAAGCACAACAAGAGAGCTACTTTTATTACTATTTTAACATGTCTTTTTGTACTTTACTGATTTATGAAGGTTTTGGTTGTGTGGACTGTCAATTGGAAGGAACAAAAATGAAAATAGAATATTACAAATATTTTCAAATGCATTCTGAAGATGCATGAAAGTTTTATGGGTTTGCAATAACACTAGGGTGAGTAAATGATGATGGAATTAAATTTTTTGGGTGAATGTCCTTTAGGTGAAACTCCATCATGCTATAAGTATTGCGAAGCTGATAAACATTCTTACCAAACAGGAATAAAATTATTATTATTATTTTTTGGTATACTGTCAAATAAATGATCTCATATTCTTGTTGGTTTTATTTGCCAAGGTCATTCCATAACAGTAGCTTTCATGTCACTGAGTATTCTATATGATCTGAGACAATAGATGACTTTAATATTGAGCGATTGACCCACTTCACACTTCCCTCTGCAGACTTGCCTGGTCTTTTGGCAGGGTTTACTAAATGTTCCTGTCAGTGCATAAATCTGCCTTTGGCTCCATTGCATTTGGCCAAGATCATTTAAGGTAGACCTCCCTCTCCCTACACAAACACATTTCCCAAGTCCAGAGAGGTAGACCACTGATGATAGCCACAGGCACTGATCACTGTCCACCACTTCCTTTGTTCTATTGTCTAGCAGTGAATACAGGATATCTGAGTAATTAATATTCCATAACTGTAAAACAACTTTCTGGGGGCCTGTTTGTTTCAATATAATATGGGGGTATAGCTTTGTTTATTTATCTTGTCTTTACACTTAGTTCACCCAAAAATGGAAAACAATATAAGGTTTAACCTTAGTTAATTTGTTAGCATGAACAATGAAAATGCTTCTAAAGCATTTATTAGTCTAAGTTAATGTTAATTTAAAATTAACTATGTATTATTAAAACCAAACATTACAGTGCCTTGCGAAAGTATTCATACCCTTTCATTTTTTTCATGTTTTGTTATGTTGCTGCCTTATGTTAAACTGCTTTCAATTACTTTTTTCCACATCAGTCTACACTTCATACACCATATTGACAAAGCAAAAACAAAATTGTCACAACTTTGTGAATTTATTCAAAATAAAAAAAAATGAAATAAGTACATTGCATAAGTATTCATACCCTTAACTAAAAATTTAGCCGAAGCACCTTTACAGTCTCAAGTCTTTTTTTGTTTGATGCGACAAGCTTTTCTCACCATCATTTGGCAATTATCTGCTATTCTTCTCCTCATCTCTTCACCTCTCAAGCTCTGTCAGGTTGGATGGGGGCAGACGCACATTTTCAGGTCTTTCCAGAATTATTTGACTGGGTTCAATCCCAAGGTGTGGCTGGGCCACTCAAGGACATGCACAGAGTTGTCTATAAGCTACTCTTGCTGTGTGTTTAGTCGTCATTATCCTGTTGGAGGGTGAACCTTCTGCCCAGTCTGAGCTTCTGAATGCTCTGGAATAGCTGCTTTCATTCAAGCTATCTCAATATTTTGGTGCATTGAGCTTTCCTTCTACTCTGACGAGTCCCTCAGTCCCTGCCGCTGAAAAACAGCCCCACAGCATGAGGCTGCTACCAGCACACTTTACTTTTGGGATGGTACTCTGCAGGTGATGAGCAGAGAGCTGGTTTCCTTCAAACATGGTGCTTGGAATTGAGGTTCTTCAGATCACAGAAACCTTGTTTCTGGCAGTCTGAGGGTCCTTTAGGTGCTGTTTTTGCAAATTACAAGTGTGTTTTCATGTGTCTTCACTGAAGAGAGGATTGAGTCTGGCCAGACCGGCATAAAGAAACAGATTGGTGGAGTGTTGCAGTGATGTTTATCCTTCTGTAGATTTCTCTTATCTCCACATATGATCATGGAGCTCAACTACAGTGACCATCAGGTTCTTGGTCACCACACTTACCAAAGTCCTTCTCCATCAGTTGCTCAGTTTGGCCAGGAGGCCAGCTCTAGGAAGAGTCCTGGTTGTTTCAAACATATTCCATTAAGGGTAACAGAGACTACATGCTTCTATGTCCCTTCAATGAAGCAGAATTATTTTTCTGATATCTTCCCCAGATTTGTGGCTTGATGCAAACCTGTTTCTGACCTCTACAGGAAGTTTTTGACAGTTTGTTTTTGCTCTGATATGCATTATTATCTGTTAGATATTTTATTAAGATGTGTGTGCCTTTCCAGATCATACCCATTCAACAAAAATTGGCCACAAGTTAACTTCACTCGAAGTGTAGTAACATTTACAAGCGATATGAACGCTCCTGAGCTAAATTTCAACTGTCCCAGATAAGGGTATGAGTAAGGGTATGAGTACTTATGCAATGGAATCATTTTTTATTTTTAATAAAATTGCAAAGATGTTAATAACCAGTTCTTTTGCTTTATTATTATGGTGTATGGAGTGTAGATTGATGTAGAAAAAAAGAAATTGAAAGCAGTTTAACATAAGGCAGTAACATAACAAAACATGAAAAAATGAAGGGGTATGAATACTTTCGCAAGTTTGCAATAACATAAAGTTGGGTAAATGATGGCTGAATTTTCAATTCTGTTGAACATTCCTGCATGCTTTGGTAATTATAGTTTATTATACATACAGTATGTGAGGAGTTGCAAAAGGTTTTCCTTAGATCTGTTTTCAGATATGTTACAATGAAGCCAATGCCCAATTCTTGCTGTTCTGACAGAAAGATCATTGTCCAGTATGGCGCGTGCAAATCAGAAGGGTTCTTCCTCTTTGTGAGAATGAAGTGTGTACTGGGGAGGTGCTGCCACTGTCCTAGTGTGGGGATTTCCATAGCTCTGCAGGCTGTCTTCCCATCTGAAGGTGTGTTTCAGAGAGATATCCTGTTTTTGTGAGAAGTTTGTAGCGGAGACGCACAATCGGAAGTCCCTGTTTTCTTTCCCAATGTTTATTTTTCTTTTTAAGTACATCCTGGTCTTAACTTTACGGTCATGTTAATTAATTATGAAATGCTCTACATATATGTCTGCCATCTAGAACTGAACTTAAATGTTAATTATAATATTTTGGACATTTACTATATCATATCATAGGCTTCACTTTTATGTAAAATTGTCTTAAAAGGGATAAAAAGAGACAAAATGTCTAACAGTCTAAGATTACATTTGAATTCTGCAATCAAAAATATATATTTTAACCTGGAAATGAACTGAAAGTTTAAAATTGTATAACATACACTGTTTTTAGGTCACCAAAAAAAAAAAAAATTATGATGTTAATCTTGGATTCCTTGCTACAAAAAGATGATCAGATTTCCTTGTTTCCACTGAAACACACAAGTTGATCTTTTGGAACAATATCAAATCATGATGATGAGTAACATGATCATCAGGTTTTGCACAAACGTGGAGTTCATGTCAAATCAAGCGTTTCTGTCATTAAAGAGGGACAGAGACTAAAATGTTCTGATATGTTCAACTGTCAGTTCAACCTTTTGGTCAAACTGTCTTGGTGACAGTATAAAATAATTGTATTAAATTAGAAAACTTCAATCATAGCATTTCACTATTGGTACTGTATATTAGACTCCACTAGCTGCATCAGTTATCAGAGGCAGTATAATTAGTTAAAATGTCTCAGAGGAGGTTTAAACTCATGCACCACAAGTTCATCTGTTGGTGTTCAAGTTCATCACAAGTTCTAGCTGTTTACTTGCCACTGACAAAATTCTTATCATATGATTATTTAGCTAAATACTTTAGCCCTGTCACAAGTATTTGTCTTTCAAATAATAGGCACTATTTTAAAACACAACAAATGCATTTTACTTTACTTAACATTACACAGCTTAATCTATAGGATTTACACAGCTGACTTACAGCAACTAAAAATAGCATGCAGAGGAAGTGGTGGTTGTTCCTGTTATAGTACTTAGAACTCCTTGTGTCTAGTCCAGATGAACCCTTTAAAATTACTGTCTGCATACAGTATGTCAGTTAGCTTCTAAAGTTGAGTGCTATAGGCAATGCAGGGCTGATCTTATAAGGAGTTCTGTGAGTTGTCATCCCCAGAGATTCTGAAAAGTCTGCAGCAATGAAGCTTGGCTGAGTGTGCCATAATATAGGTATGCTACTGCACACACACACACACACACACACACACACACACACACACACACACACACACACACACACACACACACACACACACACACACAAACAGTTGTAAAGAAGGACAGTGATCTTGCCAAAGCCTGCCATCCATTCTCCCTCCAACTCAATAACATACGTACCTGTTTGAACGTGTCAGTTGCGTTGCTGTCTATGCAGGGTCAGAAAGCTCTCAGATTTAAAAAAAATAAATAAAAAATACATTGTAATGTGTGTTCTGAAGGTGAAAAAATGGTCTTACAGGGTTACAACGACATGAGATTGAGTAATTAATGTCAGAATTTTCATTTTTGTGTGAACTGTCCCTTTAAGGTCTTATGTAAACGTGTTTCCAGGGTTGAGGTTTTTCAGCACAGCTGTGGTATTTTGAAAATGCAATCGCGGGAAACATTACAGAGCCGCTGGATGCATTCTTTCGTCTACCTATATAATGTACTGCGACCGCCAATGTATGTGTAGACAAAGAAAAATGAAAGTACATGCTATTACCAATTTGTTAATGAATACCTGTCAACCTAAGGACGGCTGAACGATCGAGTGAAGGTGAGATAGTATGAGTGACACATTTGTTGTCATTTTTACAACCTAAGGTACGTGAGTTTCGCCCACACAGGGAAATGTAAAGCAGAATAACTGAGTTTGGCATCGTAGATTAATCACAGACAAAACAATAGAATGTAAAGAGTATGTACACTAAGGAATGGTCTTGACTGAGACCAGAAAATACCAGTTTTTCATTAATTGTATGAAAATGTTTAAAGTCTACAGAGTTAAAATAATTAGAGGGGTGCACAGACAATAATGCATTTTAATCTGCTAAATCTCTAACCTGCCAAATGTTTCTAAAAGGCATAAAGGTAGGCTATATATTATGATTTGACATGATTATCTGTAAAGCTGCTTTTATGGATGGCTATGTCAGTATATCACTTTGTAACAATGTTATGTTACATTTTAAACAATTTATTATTCTATGCTAAAAATCAAAGACAGAGTAAAAGAAGATTTAAAGGAATAGAACACCCCAAAAAGTTGAATTCTTTCATCTTTTACTCACCCTCAAGTTGTTCCAAACCTATATTAGTTTCTTTCTTTTGTTGAACATATAAAGAAGATATTTTGATATTTTGAATAATATAGCCTAAGTAGCCAAATTGGGGACCAGCAACTGGGAACATATTCTTCAGAATATATTTTGTGTTCAGTAGAAGTAAGAAAGTAGATGTTTTTCTGATCAAAATGACAATTTTTACAAGTATTTAACCTTTATTGGTGTGAAAAACTTCATAAACCAATCTCAAGAACCATAATATAAAAATCTTGACCCCTTTAAGTATATAAGCATATATACATATTCATTATCAAATAATCCTTATAAAAATATTTTAACAAAAAAGCTTTTCTTCTTATTAATATTTGAAAATCTGTGGTGCGTGCAGAAACATGCAGAAAAAGTGTAATATTGCAAAAAAAAAATTTAAATAATGATTTTTTCAACATTCAGAGTGCAAGTACAATATAAAATTAATTTCACTTGAAGTTACACCACATGCCATTTTTTTGTCATTAAATGCAAACTGTAAAGTTCTTCGAGACCATATGAAGTAACATGAATACAAAAAATACATTTCTATAAACTTTTCGCAAATGTTTTTAAATAGCTTATAATGGACACTTTTATGCGTCATTCATCTTCCTCATAATCTCCACACTTTAGGATTATTAACTGTACTGTATGCAGAGGCATTATATCAAAGTAGAAGTAAAGACTGAACATAAAGCGAGAAAGTAAAAGTTTCTAAGCTTAACTTTTTCTCTCTTGACTGGCACTAAATATATCTCAGCCGTGTGTGTGGTCCGCCCCCACATTTATGGGGACAGGATATGTGTCAGGTCCTGTCATCTATGGTCTCTCTGAGAGAGGGCCAAGTGAGTGACAGGAAGCCTGTGGTTCAGCGAGCTGCTTTCTGTGCTGATACAGCGCTCTTGACCCTGTTTCTCTTTACTTGTTCAATGCCTTTTTTGTGCAGGATCAGGGGCTCGATCTTTGCGTGCTAGTTTTGCCGTTCTGCAGCACTAGGCTTATGCAAACCACACATATGTCACATTGTCTGGCTATGAACGTTCATGCTGAAATTGTTCAAAATCCAGATCAGGGTGTTGTTTGGGTGTGATAAATTAATCAAACATATTCAAAAGGACTTTCCCTTCAGTGTGTCCACACACCCATTCTGTGACTTCTTTCACACATTTAACCACTCTTTCTCCCCTGATCCTCCTTCTAAACTTTCCTCTGACGTGCCTCTGTCAAACTCTCTCTCTCTCTCTCTCTCTCTCTCTCTCTCTCTCTCTCTCTCTCTCTCTCTCTCTCTCTCTCTCTCTCTCTCTCTCTCTCTCTCTTTCTCGTCCCTCCCTCACATTCACTCAGCTTTGAGTCAGAGTTGCAGTTGTCCTCAGTGACAGCCACAGCAGTTAGAGGAAGTGTTACACAGTGTGCAACTCTCAGTGTGACTGTTTGGCCAGCATAAGTTTTTATACATGTAGCATATGATGTAGTCCACTGATAGTCTTACAAGGACGAAAGGTAAGGCACTTCTTTTTCTTCAGCAGACTTCAGCATTTTATTGCACTAACAGACAGTTGCTGCTTACTGGAGGTAACCTGTGAAATATGCTTCTTAGCACTAAGAAACCAAGCTGTCGGAAAGTTGCATAATTACGAGCTGTGTCGGTCACTAAAAATGGCCCCTTTTTTTAGTTTCGTTTATTAGGTCTACATGCTTTTTTTCACTCGTTCTGGATTTTTATCATAGTATCGTTTTTTTCTCCTTTCCCCTTTCCTCTTTCTAGTTTTTAGATTCAGTTGTGACTTAAAAGTGTCTTATTAACAGAGCAGTTAGTTGCATTGTGTTGCTGGTCAGTTATAAACCGTGTCTGAGAGGGTGAAATGAAGGGGAAGTTTTCTTGTTTAATCAGTAGTGGGTAAAAGTGCACCTGAGGCTGTTAGCCATGGTCATGTGCGAGTGTGTTTGCTTTTTGGTAAATAACCTTAGCTATCAATTACTGTAAACAGTTTACTGTTGCATACAATCATGCCCAGAATAACTTGATATTATCTACTGTGTTTTATAAGCTCACGAATATACAATTTAAGTGAGATTAAATTTCAGCATCATAAAGTGGAAAATAGTAGAGTGAGTCAGATTAATGTGACCAGCACATTAAAGGGATAGTTAGGCAAAACATTTACTCGTGATCATGTCATTCCAAACATGGATGCATTTCTTTCTTCTGTGGAGCACCAAAAAAAAAAAAAAAAAAAAAAAAAAAATATATATATATATATATATATATATATATATATATATATGTATATATATATATATAGTAAATTTTTTCAGGTTTTTTTTTTTTTCATTCAATGCAGTCAAATGTTGTTTGGACCCAGATGTTCCACAAATTGTTTTCTTTGGTGTTCTGCAGAAGAAAGAAAATGGAACAACATGAGAGCGAGTAAACGATGCCAGAATTTAGTAAATTGTAAATGTAACATTGTTCATTTTCTCTTTTAATTTTATATAATCATTTTCAGAATATTTTTTGTCTTTGCATCAGCAGTCACAGTGGTGATTTTTTCCGCTTACCTCATTATGTAAGGACCAAGTCACAGCATGGCATCCTGGAGAAATTCTAGCAGTATTAATGTTGGGGACTCAGCAGGTGAGAGTTACACCTTTTGGAGAAACTTCGAGTAAATTATAAATAACAAAAGGTGACAAATCACTTTTTAATATTTGATTATCCACTTGATACTTTAAAAATTACAGTGCCATTTAAAATTTGGGGACAATAACTTTTTTATGTTTTTAAAGAAGTCTTTTATATTTACCTGGGCTGTAAAAAAGTAATATTGTGAAATATAATTACAATTTAAAATAACAGTTTTATATTATAATAAGTTGTGAAATGTAATTTATTCCAGTGATGGCAAAGCTGAATTTTCAGTAGCCATTACTCCAGTCTTCAATGACATTCTAACAGTTAAAAAACAGTATTTTGATGAACTTTGACCCCAAACTTTTGAACGGTAGAGTATTTCACACATATCAACTGATTTATATCAGCATTCAAATGCTATGTTGTTGGCTTCTCTTTAAAAAGCTGAATATGCTGCCATTGAATCCGAAATCTACCGTAGCCTGCTAACCATTATGAGAGAAATGGACATTGAGCAACCAGCTGTCAATAAAGGTACGGACTGACACTTAAAGATTACACCTAAATAAAGAACTCACTTGAAGGCCAAACCTAGATACAGTTGATTGCCATACATGCTATGCAAAGAAAAAAGACAAGCTAAAAAAGACATGGTTTCTTTTTCAAAAACCGCAATCTGCAATCTAATCGTTAGTGTGATCTGTTCATGTTGCGTATAAAGGCCGTCAAAAACTCACACTACTCTGTAAGCATCAGTATCATGCAACAACTGGGGTGCCAGTTTCAAGTGGCAGTATCAATGCACAAAATTTGTTGCATACATATTCTAGTTTGGTGTATATAAGAGCCTTCGTTTTTGTTCATCCTGCAGGGATGCTGAGATGGACATTACATAAGAAAGTGCAGGACAGTTCTCTCAGGAGTCTGGCTTTGGTGAGAGTGGCCATCAAGGAACTAGAAATAGTGAGTCACCAGTTTCTATGGCATAATGATTGTTGAAATATAGCATTACATTTCACCTTTAAATAGCTGACAAAATAGTTCAAGCATGTTCAGTTAGTGTGACCTAAGTGCTATTACTGTATTTAGTGTTTATTATGACAGCATTATTTGAACGTACTTGCCTAAGAAGCTTGAAATTATTATCTGTTGCTACTGTGACTATAAAGAGTTCATTTATTTTAATAACAGTTAACAATTACAGGATAATTGACTACTAATAACAGTTCATTAACACATAATTAATGATTTTGCTTAATTTCACAGAGAACAACGAAAAGCTGTAGGCTGTGAATGACTTACAGAATGATTTATTTGAATTAGTGAATGATTGGATGGATAGATAGTAAACATGTTTTCTCTTGTTTTCATATACAGGCTGAAAGAACTGACTGCAAGAATCATCTCATTCCTCTACTTAATACACTTATATATGCTATGATGCAGGTAAGAGAAAGGATGGCTGCTCTTACAGCTTTTAACTGTCCTTAATTTAATCAGTTCATTCAATTTGCATCTTTTAAAAAACATTTGTTTTAAAATGAAAATGTTGTTATCGTGTATCCATTCTTATCAGAATATCATCTAAATTTGAACCAGGTCCCCTTGTATGCTAAACAAAAACCGCAGAAGCCACCAACGTCCTGCTTGACATCCTTACTTGTGTTTCTTTGCAGACAGTATACATACCTGATGACCTCTATAAAAGAGTTTATGACTTCTGCAAGAGGTTGTTGACTCTGCCTCAGCCGTACTGCACTGTGGGCCTTAGTTATGCTGGCCAAATGAAAGCAGAACGACTTGCTCCAGGTTTGTTACTTTCCTCAAACAAAATATGATCAGCATCTCTCCTGATCTTAGTTTTTCTTTTGGCTTGTCGCCAAGAAAAACGCATTAGTCATTAAAGTCATAAACAAGAAAACATGATCCCTGTGAGTATGATGTGCATTTGTTTTTTGTTTTTTTCATAGGCCTTTTGTATCAGAAAATGATAATTGCAGAACAAAATCTGAAAAATGAACACTATCCTCAGCAGGAGAGGTGAGTCAATGTCTCTGTGTCAGTGTGATCTCAAAACATATTGAACACCTCACTAAAGTCATATTTAAAATGTTTTTTAAAATCTTTATATAAAAAAATAAGGGGCATGTGTAGCACATACACTGTTTAACAAAAGAAGTTTATTAGAAATAATATAAATATTGTTTAATATTTATACAGTATAATGTGATCTATACAATAAAGTCAGCAGTCGGCATAAAACAGAAATTATGAAACCGCTTCTCCAATAGGAGGAAAACGTAGGCAAAACTTAATTGTGTTCATTAGAGTTGATTAGATTGTTATTGTTTTCATGTTGAGTGATATATTGCTGGAGCATTAATTTTTAATTTTTTATATGATGTGCAAAGATAAATAATTTATAATAAACACTGCAACATCATATAACAAATAAGAATTGACCATTTTGATTTCATGGTTATACTTTAATATTAATGCAATAGTTATAATTAAATACAATAAACTTTTACAGTATTTGTTAGTCTTGGGTAATTGTAATTTTTTTATATGTATATACTAATACATTTCAAGTTTTAATAAATTATTGCATTTTAAATTAATGAATGAAATTAACAATGAACAGTTATGTTATGAATGTATTTATGAATTTACTTAACACATTTACATTGTGTTAAAGTATTGTGCTACCCAAACACTATTTAGCCACTTTCTGGTTGGTCGAACATTAGTGGAGCATATCTGTATAAATACTGATGCACTACATCTGTGAATACTCTACTAGGACATCTACTGTATGTGAACATAATTATATATAGAAAAAGTCTAGTGCCATTTGTCTTTTTGGAGCAATCAGGGCCCTAATCTTTCTTTTTTAAATGTTGTTTATATTACTTTTGCATTTGACAGCATATCTTTGAATTGAGTTTCTTACTAATCTTACTAATTGTTGAAACCTGTAATACCAGATTGTTCAGCTTTGGAACACCTTATAATGAGGGTTTCTTCTAATTATCTTAAGCTATAATCATAGTTAAGACTAGAAGGGAATAAGGAAACGATTGTTGCTAGGGCTTGTTATCAGAAAAAAACAAAAGCAAATTATTTGCTTAGTTGGTCTAGGTGTGCCTTTTTTCTAATGCAACACCACATAACATAGGAGTAGATGGGAAAACCGGCATAGTAATTATTTGTGAAGTCAACAGTTTTAATATGTTGTGCATCCAAATATTTCAAAGCCTGTTATCATATTGTTGAATGTTTTCAACTGGTAAAAATTGCTTCCAGTCTACATGAGGTTGAGGTTGATGCGGCTGCTGAAGTCAGCGGGAAGCTTTATTATCAAATATAACATCCTGTCAGCCCAGTTAGAAGGGAATCAGATCAATGTTTCTCTCTCTCTCTCTTCTTTCTCTGCCATGTTCAGGGTGTTTGTGTTTGCGGATCCTGCAGTATTTTTCCGAGTCTCTTAGCACTGTTCCTGAAGGCTGACATTGAGGCTCAAGGAATGTTCCGGAACCCATTGAGCTTGATGCGCTGTGTAGTGCAGCACAGTCTTCAGGCAGCACTGGGAGAGGATTGTCACGGGCCCTCTCTCCAATGATGCTTTGCAGGTCAGTGATGTTGTCTAGAAAAGCTAGTTGTGGACTAGCATAGCCAAGAAGTTCACTAACAAATCTTAGATCTGAAACTGGCTAATGCATATCTCAGTATCCAAGGTAATGCATACAGAGATAAAAACATTATGATGCTGCATAAATGATACGATAACTTTTCAAACTTCATTGTTTGTTGAACATCTGGTAAAACAATGTAATATAAGTTAGGCGCAATTGAAGAAGTTTGGATCAGTAAGTTTTTTTTTTTTAAATTTATTTTATTCAGAAAGGATGCATTTTGAATTTATGAAAAGTGACTACATTGTTACAAATAATTTTTATTTCAGATAAATTCCATTCATTGGGAACTTTCTAATCATCAAAGGGTCTTACACATTAAAACACATTTTCCACAAAAACATTAAACAGGCAGTTGGCACTGATAGCCTTATGGGCAGCACGCCAACATACAGCGGCATTGCGCAACTGGTGTCCTGTGTTCAAATCCCAACTCTAGTACCTTTCCCGATTTCGCCCCATCGCTCTCCCACTTTGCTGTCTGTCAATTCAAAGTCAAATCTGTCTTGTCAAAATAAAGGTAAAAAAAGATAGAAATAAATTTTTAAAAGAAAAATTATTAAGCAGCAATACTTTTTTTCAACTGTTATAATAAATGTTTCTTAAGCGGGTAATTGGAAAATTGGTATTATTTTGACGGATGTGACAAAGAAGATGATATTTGAATTGATATTTTCTAGGCAGCATCATTTATCACAGGCTTCTGTTTGAGTAATGGTCAAGAGTACAAGTATTCAGATGTTACATTTTGTCACAGCAACCAGCTGTGAATCAGAAATGATCCCTGGGACATAATTCAACATGCCATTTTGCTCTTACCTAGTCAAAACTGTCCCTCTGCTAAAAAGTTTTATGTGAAAAAGAAAGGATTCATTATTTCTAAATGAATAGGAAATGGTCTGTACCTACATTTAACCTGTGTATAACAGTCTAAAGTACTCTATCATTTTAGTTGTGAGACTATACAATGATGGAGACAAATGGGTGAGCATTTAGTGCAGGTCAGCATCTCGCTGTCTCTGTCCAAACGTTAGCCGTTGCTGCAGTTTATTTTCAGAAAAATTAAAGCAAACAGGAAAGGAAATCCACAGGAACAATCCCATATGTGTCTCTCTCTGAATTATGGCTGTATGTTTGTGTGTGCAATCTGCATGTGTGATTTCATGCTGTGTGGCTTTCTGTGTAAGTGTTTGTGTGTCTGATTACCTGTCTGTGCATATGTCAGGAAATGGGACCAGGATGTGGATCCGTCGTTACCTTAATGAAGTGCTTGCAACAGTAGACCAGAGCACAGGGCAGTAACAGAGGTGATCGGGGTCAGACCAGACAGAAACTACAAGAGTTATACTACAGATCCTCAGTAACACCAAGAAAGGTACGCTACAAAACTATTCTATTCTATTCTGCACTGTTTCTATATTCTTACCTATACTCCCTCACATAAAACAAACAAATACTCTTGACCAACTCCATCTGTATCAAAAATAGCCTTTTTCCTCTAATACAAGACCTAGATTTTTTATGGCCCCTTTTATCCCCATCCTTTTTTGTATCCAAACTTGTGTATCCGGATCAGGAAGCAGGATTTGTTTGTGGTGTCATTGTGACGGTTTTGGGTTTTAGGTCTATTGTCCAGCGGCTCCCTTGTGTTGATGTTCCGCTTCCCAATCCGGGAGATGAGTTTCCATCTGTGGTGGGAGGAGGAGGAGATCTGTACAGTGGGATTTCATTTACAAAAAAGTTTTGGCAGGGGCTATTTGTACTAATAGTGTTGCAAGATAATTATAATTAATAATTAAAATTAGTTGTACCAGATACTATTTACACCTCAGTGTATTGTAGTAAAATAGTAAAAAAAAAAAAAAGTATGCAACATAGTCATTGCATAATTATTAAAATCATAATTGAATGCTTCGTTTTTGGGATCTAACTGGTCCCTATCCCTAAAGGCCTCCCTATACCTACCACTAACCTGCAGGTCAGTAAAAGTGTCCTCATAGGTCCAGGAAGGACCACATAGTTTCAAGTATAGGCCTAATAAATATGCTTGTAAAAAGCTTTATTCCCACTATTAAATACCCATTTAGTGTTTTATAAGCACATTTTGAATATTTTCTTCTGCATATAAACAAAGCTAAGATGTGATAGGAATAAGTTTGGAATTTGGAAAAAAGTGGATTCGAACTTGCGCCAAATGTGACGAGTGTCCTTAACTCCCCATGTCTTTCATCCCAGCTACTTATTTGCTTTCTTTTGTTGGTGTGTGTGTTAGTGTTAATAGCCTTTAACAATTATTGATTGATTGATTGATTGATTGATTGATTGATTGATTGCATTGAATGCATTGATTGAATGACTGCAGACGTTGGTCTCTTGTTGAATCTGAGCATTTTTCATGTGACATTGTTGAGATCTGATACTCTAAAGGAGATTCCAGTGAGATTACTACACTGTAAAATAAATGTTTTTTTTTTTTTCAGGAAACATAAGTACTTTTATTAAAGTCAGAGTTAGAGTATAGCAAGAAAGGTATTTTTAGGGTTAAATCACATAGAAATAGATCTTAGCATACATAAACTCATCTAAACTCAAGAGATTTGAGGCTATTCACTAAAATTACAACATTCATTTTCATCCTCTATGCCCACAGGGAGAGAACTGGCCAAATTCATCCGTTACTGGATCTTTTAGTGAAAGCCTGATGGGTTCAGAGGGACTTCTATATGTCTTACTTACCCCCCAGACCTTAACTCAGACATGCCACGGGTGGAGCTCTGTCATGTCGACGGACAGTGGTATAGAGCGGGACATCCAGGGAACTGAGGCTTTCTGACATGGAATTTCCTGGAGGAAAAAACCTAAAGCTGAAATAAACCAGTGGGCGACTGGTCACGGCGTGGAGGAATTAAGCTGAAGCCGTCTGTCACCCGAAAGCATGGCTCTGATGCAGGACGTGCTGGAGGAGAGACGGGAACCGCTGTGCAGCAGTGGCACATTGCAGAGGAGAGCAGGAAATAGTAGTACCACCTTGCCCAAGGAAGAACGGGACTACACTGCTAAAATAGTGGTGATGGGAGATGACCGGGCAGTGGGAAGGCTAGCCAGGGCATACTACTGGTTAAGGTAGGAGACATTAGTCCCTATCATACACCCAGCGCAATGCGGCGCAAATGTTTTTGCTAGTTTCAGCCCGATGCAGTTCTCATTTTTCCTTCCTGTGCCGCTTTGTTTAAATAGCAAATGCATTTGCACCCATTTGTGCACCCATGGGCGTGCTGGTCTAAAAAAGAGGTGTGTTCAGGCGCATTGTTGACGCGTTGCTATTTTGAGGAACTCTTTTTTATTTAAAGAGCACATTAATACGCGTCTATTACATTTACGGGGGGGTTGCATCTCATGAAATTTTTACATGAACTAGCCTTGCCATGTCACAATCATGTAAAATATCTGATATTTTAAGAGACTTATTGCATTTGACACATAATCATGGGGGTCTGAAGTGGTCCTTTTCATATAATTTTCTTGTTTTATGGTTTTTTGCATGTTTTCTGTACCACATGATTTTGTTGGTTATACCAAATTATTTTTTTATATCAGTAAGAGTGATGTTTTTTTTCTTATAAATAATGATACAAGATTTCACTAAACTACTTAAAGGGTTAGTTCACCCAAAAATGAAAATTAGCCCATGATTTACTCACCCTCAAAGTGTATAAGACTTTCTTTTTTCAGAGGAATCCAATCTGAGTTATATTTAAAAAATGTCCTGACTTTTCCTAGCTTTATAATGGCAGTGGATGGGTGTTTTCATTCAACAGTCCAAAAGAAGTCCAATAAAGTGCATCCATCCATAATAAAAAAGTGCCTCACATGGCTCCGGGGGTGAATAAAGGCCTCCTGTAGCGAATCGATGATTTTGTAAGAAAATGATCCATATTTAAAGCGTTAGAAAACGTTTTCGCTAGCTTGCGCTAACTGTCGTATGAAAGAAACTGTCGTCTGAAAAAATAAAAGTCATACAGTATACACCAAGGATGCCTTGGGGGTGAGTAAATCACGGGCTAATTTTCATTTTTGGGTGAACTAACCTTTTAATAAGGTTACTTTCTTCAGTAATTTCATCCTTTTAATGAGGCTTGTTCATTATAATGTAATTCAGTTGTTTGGACAGTTGACATCTGATATTTTTGGAATTACTTGACTTAAAGGGAACAAGTTAATATTCTTAAAAAAAAAGGCTTGAAACAGTGACAACATTCAAATAAACTGTCGATTAAAAGTAGCTTGGCTTCTGGGTTTGGTATAGAATAAACATACTGTACAGAGTACAGACCCTAAAAACTGATCACTTCAATTATTGTCTATTGAAGAAGCCTCTTATTTCTTTGTAATTAAGGAAGTTTTCTGTATGTTTCCTTGTTCTAAGATCATCAGATCCCTAAATGCTTTCACACCTTTGTGTTTAGGGTTCTGTTATGATTGAATTAAGTTTCGAACAACAACATTTGGCTTTGCTTTACAGGAAACGGGAAGCCAGGAGACGGTTTCTTACCACGAAAGTCAACCTACAGATGTACTACATCCCTGTTGCTCGCCAGTCATCTACAGCCTCTCCTGTGAAGGTAAATACCCTTTCCCTCCCTTGGAAACTTCAGCAAGTGTACTGAGATGAAAACTGATTACTTTCATCAAAAAAAGTGTATTCCATTTTAGCAGAACTAGCATGAACTTACAGAATATCTGTTTTAGGAGAATGTGCCTTCTACAAGCAATAACTTCTGTGCTCTGGGCTCTTATCTTGGAATGGTGGATCCGTGGTACGATTGCAATATCTGTAGTCTTGGACAGATGATTCCTGATCTTGCAAAAACGGTATGTCAAAAGATGGGCAGATATTTAGCATATTAGCCATATTTGGGTAAGAAATATGAACATACTTGTATGGAATGAGGAAGTTTAAAAGTTTCTCTTTCAGGTATTTTTTTCAAGCATTTCCTTGTGTAAATTCAAAGCTAGCAACTGTTCTTTGTGAAAAAACATGTTACTCTTGCCAGTGTAGCTTACACATTAATTTTTTCCAAATTTGTTAGGTTTGTTTAAAGATTTATATATTGAGAAGTTTGTGAAATAAATGCCAGTGTTTAATCCCAGATATATTTACATTACCATGCTCATGACATATCTACAGATAAGCATACTTTTAAAATACTTAAGAGTTCACATTACAGAAAAAGACTATACTTAAGTGCAAATTAAATGTAATGTTTTTGTCTTAACTGCAATTAAATTAAAATATTATGGTTATAAATTATAGTTTTTATTAAATGCTGAACTTTAGCATGCTTTTTTGACCCACTTAAGTAGAATTTAAGTACATCTTTATTTGTAATTATATAATTACTTCTATTATCCTGGTAATATGGCTAAATTGTACTGCCTAACATGGTGACAAGCATTTATGGTAAACTAAAATATACTTTAATGTAATTTCTATTTACACTTTTACGCCATGTACTTAAATTTGTAATTACACATTTGTAATGGTGAATGGTTTGACTTTATAACAGTGCACTTTGTAAAATTGTACTTAAGTGTGTTACGAAAGTCACAAAGGTGTACTCTCTTTAAGTACACTTAAGTGACCTTTTATTTCTTTAATGTATTTTATCTGCAAGTACATTTTTTCTGTTTGTTTTTTGTTTGTTTTTAATACACAAGTACACTACAAGTGCACATTCAATTCATCAAACATCACTCCCAAAGAATGATGTCATTATAACTTTAAATTAAAATTAACTTCAATTGGTTTTGCTTTGTTTTATTTTTAATCTTCCAGTCCGGCACTGGCAAACCACAAGAATCTGACCTTTTCTCAGCTGATGTCATTTCATATTATGTGCGTATGGGACAACAGCCGGTGTACTTCAACATTTTCTACATCAAGGTGAGAATGAATGCCCTTTTGTACTGTTTTACGTAGTTAGTTTTTCAGCTATGATGGCATGAGTTTCAGAAGTAATTTAGTCACCAAGTAAGTTTACATGTAGAAGAAACTAGTTTTTTTTTTTTTTTTTTTCGGAAGTTTCCAATAAATATGTTATATACAAAATAAGCATAAAAGAGAGTGAAAGCAGTATAAAAGGTAGATAAAGTAGCCTACTGAGCCACAGTTCAAGCGCAGAAGGTCAAGCTGTTTAGGTCCTTATTTAGGCTGTTGAATGATCTACAGAACACTTTTTAAATAAAACATACCATTCTTGTTTTTATTTTCTATTCTATTTTTGTAGATTTACTTTTCCAACAAGTCCAAAGAACCTGTGGAAGAAGTTTTTGTCACAGACCTGGAAGTGGATTTTCCAGAGTTTAGAATGGCCCAAGCTGCATATAAAGGTATTCAATAACCAAATTTGGGATAAGTACAGCCATTGCCACCCCAAATTTAGGCCAGCAGTTCATTCAGCCAGTATTTACAGTCAACATTCTTTCCTTAGACACTGTCAAACAGAAGAAGATGCCTGCCGAGCTGTGTGGGGCACTGATCTCATTTAGCTACTTAAAAGTGAGTATCAAGTTATGCTGTCTTTGTTGTTATCAGAGTATTTTTTCACGTACCCTGTCACATACAATATGACTGGTGTTGCTGATTGGTCGGTTTTCCAGTCAGTGTTGTTCTTAAGTCAAAAAGAAACATTAAGGATTTTTTCTAGAATTAAAAATTAAAAACTAAGCAAATCTTAGTTGACCTCATATGGCCCTTCACATTCCCTTTAGGTGTCGCTAAGCAACAGGGAGGTTGAGAAAGGGTTCTCACTCAGAACCACAGGCGCCCAGATTTCAGCAATACCACAAAAAAAAAAAGAAACAAAATTTGACATAAAATGACTTAAAATTTGTTAATCACTTTAAATCAAATTATATAAACATTAACTTCAACCTGACCAATTTTAAATAAATGATGATTTTACTTCCCACTTTGTAGATCTCAACTGTCTCACAGTCACTTTCAGTGACACAAAGCCAAAGAATATCACGGTAGGTCTGGCTAAGACAAAACTTTTCTGGAAAATATATTTATATATAGTTTAGTATCTATCTATCTATGTTTGTCTGATTTTTTTAACTCTCTGTTGGATTGTTTGTTGTTGGTAAATGCAACTTATATCTGATTAAGTTCAGATATTTATGCTGTGATTTGCTTCTTTTTTAGGAGACAAAGATCAGGACATGCAATTTTAAATTAAAGACGCCAGACAAATCAACTTTCACAGTACGTTTGGACAAAGACTTTCGAAGGAAATTTATGAACGTTGATATAAAAAAAAGCTGAGATATATATATATTGTCAGCAGCCATTCCTCCAATCTTCAATGTGACATGATATATATATATATATATATATATATATATATATATATATATATATATATATAAAAAAATTACATTTATTCCTGTGATAGCAAAGCCGAATTGTCAGCAGCCATTCCTCCAATCTTCAGTATGACATGATCCTTCATAAATCATTAAAATATGTTGATTTGATGCTCAAGTAACAGTTTGTATTATTGTCACATTTCAAAAGTACAGCATATTATTTGTAATATTATTTTTTTTTAACAACAATTTGTTTTTTTGCTGTCACTGTGGATTCATTTAATGCATCTTTGCAAAATAAAAGTATTACGTATGAAAAAAAAACTCTTACTGACCCCAAACTTTTGAATAGTAGTGTATTCTTTAAAAAAAAATTAATTTAAAGAATAATTAAGACATAGAATTAAAAATGCCTTCTTCTGGTCTTAGAGTGATACAGATTAGATGAAACATTGATTTCTTTACATTGTACTATATTTTCTAACACAGCATTGAGGTTGCTCCATGTCGAGACCCTGGATATTACATTCAAAAATCCTTGAAGTCAAAGTTCATGGCAGGAGGTGACAGTGATACTGGACTCAGCAAATACATGAGCAAAGGATTCACTCTGCCCATTAACACATTTGCTGGAATAATCGACTAAACGAACAAGGATTGGGACGGAGGCTGCTTGCTGTCAACATAAAGGCCAGTTCTGGACACTTGCAGTATGTGTATTGTGTTTTAAACAATGCACTGTGCAGTAGTGTCGCCATGTGATCAAGTGATCAGCTCAGACACTTCACCAAGCAGGTTTTACTGCAATATATACTTTTATCTGTGAATCACAAGTTGATCGGTCCAGGAAGTATTTTAATGTATAACACAGCTTACTCACTAACACTAATGCAGTCGTGGTATTGAGTTTCTCAAAGAAGTAGGATTTACTACTTGTTTTCAGCTTTAACAATCAACCTGTTCATTTGAATGTGCACATTAAGTGTATGTGAAAAAGAGAATTCTCCACACACTGCCAGTCTTTCATCTGGATTTTCCACCAGAAAAAAAGAGTAAATGTTTATTACAGTATAATGCAGGTGCAGTGGTTAGTATGTCTGTATAACATAAAATATATGCCATATACAAACAAACTTACAATACAAAAATAAATTACCCAAATGATTTGCACTTCTTTGATACATTCTTTGTTTTATGCTTTTATTTTTATCCCACTATACATGTTTACAAATTTAGGACCTTCCATAAGAAGGTTTTATAGCATCAAAAACATGTTAAAAATAAAAAAAAGCATAAAGGATATGTATTTTAATTACTGTCTATGTGATTGATATGTGTAGAACAGCACTATTGTTACACAAAAGCTTTAAGATTTGAAAGGTTGTGTTGTGCATTAAGCTGGTGTCAAGAGTCAAAGTCTTTCTTTAACACAATAATTAGTGGTGCCAATATTGTAATGTTGCTTGCATCAATCTCTGTACATTCTGAATTATATCTTGGGGTTCTTTTCCAGCTGTTCTGATCGTATGCCAATAATCCCAGTTTTCCAGTAATGCAAGGCATTTATTTTAAAGAACAAACATGATCACAATAATATGATTATCAAACCTAATTCAGTTCTATTTTTTTTTTAGATTTATGGCATTAATTGATGCAAAAAGTTTGCACAATAGTTAATTTGACCTCTTGTTTTGTAAATATTGTGATTTGATTTTGTAAATAAATATGCTAAATAAATGTAGCGTTTTCAAAGTATTGCAACAAACGTGGGTCCAGATTTATTAACACAGTTACGATTTTTGAAGAAGAAGAAGAAGAAGGAGAATCGTTAGGAAATAAACTTGAAGGTACCCTGACGACACAGAAATGTTGTTGTTGTTGTTGATGAGGTTTATGACCACAAGATGTCGTCAAGGAGTCAGGAATAGCAGTGTAACTGCTGCCGCTGCGTAATGAGGTCTAGCTATCCACAGCTGACTCTATTTTCCTCAGCAACGAGAACCGCTGGATCCGCTGCATTATTTTAGAGAGCTCTCTTGCTTTGCCTGTCTCAACTAAGTCAGGATATTCGTATAAGATTAGACTTCAGTGGAGTGTGATGGATGAAAAGCGCAGAGCATCCTGTCAGTATGGATCCCTGGAATGCACGAAATTGAAAACAGATGTGGACCAAACAGGTATCCCTACACCTCTCTGTATCAAAACCTGTCAAAACGTATTGGTGAAAGGTATTATAGACTATCACACACTTGCATTCTCTTCTCCATTGGGGTTTGTGCAGATTGAATGCCACAGGTGGAACTTCTGCTGTTTTAAAGAATTAGTTCAGGTTGAAAAGTGTTATGCTGAGATCTGAAAACAGCTGAGTCTCACAATTTAGCCATTAATAAATTACCTGCTCTACATGGATATATATTTTATGTAGAATGCATGCTGTGGTGACTTTGAAATGGAAAGGAGATTCAGGATAGAAGAACATGTGTTTCCAGAGCTCTTGTGGAGTTTACAGTGTCATACTGGCTTTATTACATTTGCTAAAATGCTCTCGCAGCACAGCACCTTCTGCTGCTTTCTGAAGCTCAGTTACTGAACCTTAATAATAAAGTTTTGCAAAATAAACTTATGGAGATCATCCGGGTAAAGCAACTGTTGTCCATTCAAATCAATTCCAGGGCTTAATTATCAACTGTATAATTAAAAATAAAGTAACTGTATAATTAATAATAATATATTTTATTTTTTCACAGAAAAAGACTAAAGAATGCTACAATAAAAACCTGTCAATTTGTTAACTGTTAGTTATCTTACCACATGGTGAAAAATTAAAATTTCATGTTATTTATGGTGAAAAAGAATTAAAACGACATTCCTGGAAGTCCCTGTATGACAAATCACAAATTTTATTTAAATGTTTATTATTAATGTTATTATTATTATTATTATTATTATTATTCTATACTTGTTTTTATTACATGTCTAACCAAGAAATTCCTTTTGCAGCACTTATTGAGTTCTTATATGCACTGTACTACATTAATTCTACTGCTTTCTCATTCAGTCGAGCACATTTGAATGATTTTCCTTTATGAATGCCTAACCTGACATAAAAAGCCTCAGTGCTTCAGTGGAGTTGTTAACTTGCACATGAAGGAGCAACTTGCCTCCTGGCACTGATTTTTGAACAGCTCTTTTCGCAAGAATATTTGATTTAAATGTTCTAGTGTCATCTTTGATCAGTGCCTGTCCTGAAGACACCTATTGATGGTTTGGATACAAAGAGGCTTGTGACCCAAATAAGAAAGGGGAAAAGGTCAAATTCATAAATCTAAAATCAGAGAGGAAGACATGTTTAGCTATTGTTCCCATTTCTGTGTTTTAGATAATTTAGAAATATAAAAAAGCTTAGTAATCTGTTTTAAAAAAAAGTCTATAGAATAAGAATTTAGATAAAACGTTTAAACTTTAAATTGGTTTTACATTTAGGGTAAATATATATGAAAGTATAAAGGGAAGTATGTATTTTAGGTTGCTGGTCAACATTTTTTCACCAAATTTGATTCAAAATTGTTAAATGGTGTGACAAATTTTTTTTTAAAATAAATAAAAAAGCTGATGGAACAGAGAAAAAAAATATCCAAATGGCCAAATATTGGTTGATTAATTAGTCAATACAGTGGTTTGTTACTCTAAATAACAAATGAAGAAATGTTATATTGTTTGAGGAAATATATTATTGACGAAACAACAAAACAAGGCTTTATTACAAATGAAACCTTTTTTTTCTGAATATTGTCATGTTTCCCCATCTCACAACACTGAGTGGCCACTCAGCCGAGTAAAACTGACAGAACGTATTAGCCTCAGCCTAGCATAACGGTTACCATGCCACTCATGAGAAAGAGACAGTGCACAATGCCCCTGGTGATATCAGCAGTGACATAACCAATTGTAGGATCAGGGGAAGAGTTATGCTAGGCCTCCTAAACCCTTGCAAGCCGAGGCAGGTAACCTGGACATGCTGCTTTTTTTGCTGCTGCTATAGCTTTGATTTATTTGTATTGGAGGAATACCAAGGAAGTCACTGAAGAGGTTTTGAGAACCTCTTCAAGAATGGGAAGAAGGTAGTAACGATAGACCTGAAGGAATTGTAGAGGTTTAGTTTACGCTTCCTTTAATCGTGATATGTAAAGAGGCTCAGTGGTTGTAATGATGGTGAATTAATTTCAATAGACTGGTGCATCTTGAAATGTATCTCATTTTTTCAGAAATCCTCCACAAGCACTGCTAATCTTGAGAGAGAAGACATTCATTAAATTTGATATTTTCTTATAGAATGCAATCTGAGCTGTATTCAGCTCTTTGTGGTCGTGATCAGTGTGGCTTCAGTCAATATCTTCTTGTTTTCTGTGTTTTCAGAGGCAGATGTGGTCTCAATGGCAGACTCTACTATCACAGTGGGAGACATAGAGGGGGAACTCTATAAGATTGAACGGATCAGAGACATTTTGATCAGGAGGGAATCTGAGCTGAGATACATGTGAGTAAACTGATTTTTACATGTACATATTTATGATATATACCGGTGGTGTTCTGAAATAAAGAGGCAAAGTCCTCTGGGGTTTTTTTTAAAATATTTTTATTTTTTTATCAAATGTAAATTCATGTCCCAGTCACATTTTCTTGGTTAAAAAACATTAGAAAGAGAAAGCAAAAAAACAGTTATATTTTTACTTTAACAGCACAATCAATATTCTATTTATTAATGCCAAGTATGAATCTAATCAAATTAGTGTTTTTAATCATTTGACATTTATTCCAAAATAATAAATCAAGGCAGTAACAATTTAAACAATACATTTTATTTGTGAACTTATGTTTGTCAAGGGTCTGGAGGGAGGAGTCAAACGCAGAGTGAGTGTTAACAGATTTATTAATTAGACAAACTAGCTGACAAGACAAGGGAAGGTGAGGAGGGGAGGGGAGAGAACAGTCCAAACGATAAGCAGGGAAGGACCTGAAGACAAGCAAGCTGAGAGAACGACCACAGAGTCCAGTCCAGGATGGCAGTCAATTAGGCAGGGAATACTCAGTATCACCAAAAATAGTAAGACGAACTAGCAACACAGAAACATAAGAATAATAAACTGGCAAAACAGAAGGGAAAGGGAGAATATAAAGGAGCCGAGAACATGGAGGAACAGGTGACAACACTCAGGCAAACAAGGACTAAACAAGAGGGCGTGGTAATGGGTAACAAGAAGGCAGGACAAGAGGAGCATATGGCAAACACAAACAAAGACAAAGCCATGTGCTCTCACACACACACACACACACACGGAAACATGAAACAAAGACAACACTGACAAGACTGTGAGGGCAGGATCCTGACATTACCTCCCCCCAATGGACACCAGGCGTCCACACTGTGCAAAGTCTAATGAGGTACCAAACAAAAGGGGGGAGGGCTTGAAGTCCCAAAATAGCCAGGAAACACAGGGAGTGGGACAGGGAGGGTGGAAAACCCAGAGGAATGGTTAGGGGCTGACCAAGGAGGTCCCGGCCTTGTGGAACCATAACTGGGAAACACAGAGGGTGGGAAGGGAGGTATGGGAGCTTGATTGGTATCATTCTTGGTAACAGGAACTGGCCTGACGGGTCTGGACTTACAACTGGGCTTCCTGACGGGCAGAATCGGGGAGGCTGACAGAACTGACAGGGAAGTTGCATGCCTTGGGAGCAGGTTCTGGGACAGATTCTGGGGTGTCCTTAAGGGTAGCAGGATCAGACCTTGACATTGACTTGGAAAGTTTCTCAGGGGCAGGAGCCAACACTAGGCTGGGCTCTGGAGCAAAAGCCAACACTGGGGCAGACTCAGGGGCTGGCCCGGGGACTGCTCTCTCTAGAGCGGGCTTGGGAACAACCTCCTCTATAGTGGGCTTGGGGACTGCTCTCTCAGGAGCAGGGTCTGGGACTGCTCTCTCTGGAGCGGGAGTGAGCTTTTAAACAGTTCTTTCTTCAGCGAGCTCGGCAACTGCTCTATCTGGAGCGGATGTAGAAACATCCTCCTCCATAGCACACTCTGGAGGCTCCTGGACTGAAGCGGACTCTGGGGGCTCCTCTTCAGGAATCTTATACTTGGTGGCCATAGTAAGGGTGGCGAGAATCTCTCTTGTGGACTTGATTAGGCTGACAAGAGATTCAGAAAAGGCCTCAGCGGCCGTGACAACAGGCTGCTTGGGAACGGCCTCCATGGCTGTGACTGGGTGAGTGGTGTGCTCAGAGATGGCCTCTGTGGCCATAACGGGCTGAATGAGAGGTGCTGGAATGGCCTTCGTGGTCAACACAATGAGAGTGGGCTGTTCAGGAATGGCCTCTGTGGACATGACTTGACTAACAGGAACATCTGTTGACTCCACATGACTTGCAGGAACAGCATCTGTAGAGGCAACTGGGGAAGTTAGCAGCTTGGAAATGGCCTGCATGGCTGGAACAGGCAAAATGAACGCCTCTGCCTCAGCATCTGTGGCCATGAAAGGAGAAGTGGCCAGCTTAGGAAGCACCCTGTGGACATGACATGACAGGCAGGAACACATTCTGTGGACAAGACAGGATTCATAAGCATGGCTTCAGTGAACATAACAGGAAGGGGCATTAGACTAGACAGCACGGGCCAGAAGTTGACTCTGACTTGGAAGTTGACTGGAACTGACTGGATAGCTGCCAACTTGGCCATCTTGGATATGACTGGAGCAAGTTTTGGCTTGACTGGCTCCGAAGTGACTGGAGCGGTTTAACTGGGTCAAGAACGACTGGATCAGGCTTGACTAGCTCTGAAGTGACTGGAGCAGGCTTGACTGGCTCTGGAGTGACTGGAACAGGTTTGACTGACTCTGGAGTAACTGGAGCAGGCTTGACTGGAATAGAGATGTAAGCAGCGCTCTTGACTATCTTTTGGAAAGCTGAGGTTAATTCAGCAGACTCAGAAATAACTTGGACCGACTTGTATGTCTGGGAGATGACATCAGTTGACTTGACTGGCTCAGGGAAAATAAGAGTTATCTCAGTAGACTCAGGGGTGACTGGGAAGGTGTCAGAGTCATAAATGGATGCAGCAGACTGAAGAGCCTTCCTCCTTGCCCTTCGCTTCTAAGTAGGAGTCAGAAGAGGATCTTGGTCTTGACTTGACAGGGGAAGTGGGGCAGAGTGGTCACTGGATGCTGGCTTAGGTGCTGGAGGCATTCCCCACTGTATGCGATGACCAAGATACCTAAATAAGTCCCAGAAATTCAAAATCTTGAGGTTATCCATGTCCCACTTAGGCAGAGGATCGTCCAAGCAGGCATCGAAAATGTCCTTGAGGGTGGTATCATAATCAAGCCCCCTTGACATCGTCCAGAAAAACTGGGTAAATGCACCTATATCTCAGTCCTGTTGGAGAAGTTTAGCCAGACCTTGATGGTGAGCCAGTCTCTCCTGGGAATTAGCAGGTGCCAGGATCTTGATACTCCTACTGTTGAGTCCACTGTTGGCCAGTTTGTTCTGTCAAGGGTCTGGAGGGAGGACTCAAATGCAGAGTGAGTGTTAACAGATTTATTAGGCAAACTAGCGGACAAGACAAAGGAAGGTGAGGAGGGGAGAGAATACAGTCCAAACGATAGGCAGGGAAGAACTTGTTCCAGGGAGGAACACGAGGCTCAGCCACACCACACTCGTGGTCTCACAGGCATTGCACGGGTCTAGCTGCGTGGCAGATAAATGGAGCAGGCCAGGGGCTCAGCCTGCAGGACAGGACAGGACAAGACAAGACTAGACTAGACTTAAGACTGACAAAGAAACTAAACAATACACTACAAACAATTAGGCAGGGAATACTCAGTATTATCAAGAATAATAAGACAAACTAGCAACACAGAAATGTAAGAGTAACAAACTGGCAAAACAAGAGGGAAAGGGAGAACAATATAAAGGAGCTGAGAACATGAGGAACAGGTGAGAACACCCAGAAAAACAAGGACTAAACAAGGAAAGAATGTGAAGAACAGGTGGCAAACCTAAACAAAGGGGCGTGGTTATGGGTAATAAGGAGGCAGGACAAGAAGAGCTCATGGCAAACACAAACAAAAACAAAGCCTTTGTGTGCTCACACACAACACAAACAAGGAAACATGAAACAAAGACAACACTGACAAGACCGTGAGGGCAGGATCCTGATAATGTTCAGCAGTTCTTTTTAATAGTTAACTTTTAACTCATTTTGAATTTTTCAGATCAATAGTCATCAAAGCTTGTTAAATATTGGTCACAGACATGAAGATTTACTTTAAATTTCACCAAGCTAGTTTCTCACTAAAAACTCCCACAGATCACGTTTTATGCCGTTTTAAGTATTACTTTTACATAACAAAACCATTATATTTAATGTGTGAGTTGTTTCTTTTTAAATTAGTCTTCCCATTAACAACATTATATTGTTCATTCAGACTGATTCACAAACAGAATGCATGCAAACACAAGAGGCAGGATTTATCGCATGAACCAGTCACAGGCGATATCCAATCATATTGTGATGAAGTCATTGCTTCATCTCATGTGACTTTCCCCCATTCATTCTCAATTACCCCCAACAAACTCACTACATGCTTTAGGGGCTCACTCAGAACCCATGTCTGTTAAAATTCAGTGCTCAGGGAAGGCAAGAGAGATGTGGACTCCTGCTGTAACTTTACCTGCTGGTGTCACAGTGTTTCTTTAAAAAGACGAGTGATTTCTACACTTTTTAATGTTATATTTTGTAATATTGGCGTTGTTTTATTTTTGTACTACAAATTTTTTCATCCAATATTTTGAGGAGGCACTGCCTCTCTTGCCTCTTTGGAGGAAATGCCCCTGATATATACCATGGGGCCTAAATGTCTGTGACTGACAACTAGTAAAAATGTCATGTCATCCTGTGGCTTCTTTGACAAGTTGTTTTGAGAATGGATGGATGGATGCGGCCCCCTGGTTGACAACTACTGAACTACAGCTTTGTGCAAAACTTGGTGATCCATGTTACTGTATCTATCATGATTTGAGAATGTTTCAAAGAGAATTTTCTATGGGTGCAAGGAAATCTGTCCTATTATAAAAAGTGAAAAAAGTGATGTGACATACAGCCAAGTATGGTGACCCGTACTCAGAATTCATGCTCTGCATTTAACCCATCCAAAGTGCACACACACAGCAGTGAACACACACACACACACCATGAACACACACCCGGAGCAGTGGGCAGCCATTTATGCTGCGGTGCCTGGGGAGCAGTTGGGGGTTTGGTGCCTTGCTCAAGGGCACCCCAGTCATGGTATTGCCAGCCCGAGACTCGAACCCATAACCTTAGGGTTAGGAATCAACCTACCTTTTTTCCAAGTAGAAATTTTAAAGCCGCATAGCATATTTGAATTGCATATGTCTACATGTCCAAGACCACACTGTATTTATATGTATTGCACAATTTTTTTGAATACAGTACTTCATTCTGATTGGCCAGTCTCAGCATTCTGTGGTCAAATATTTTTGTATAATGACTGCAGGCGCAGTATGTAATACTGACAACTGCACAGTAGGCCAAATTTACGAAGCCCCGCACATGGCATGCAGGAAAAAATAGTAGGCTAAATCGTGCGCACGATTTACTAATTCGTTCCCTCAGTGTACTAAAACGTGCACATGATTACTATTGCGTTCCCTCGATTTATTATTTAAATCGAGGGAACGAAAAATTAATCGCACAAATTACAAATTCGTTTCCTCGATTTGCTAAATCGTGCACACCTGCGTTTTAATATTCTTCTGGTCATAGAACATTTTAGATGGATGCCGAGGCTTTTTAGGTTGGGGAGAATTGAGTCTTGGTCTTGCGACCAAAGATAGCCTATGATAATTTTCTGACAGTGTCAGAAATTCAGCATGATCACTGCACAGTGAGTTTGCTGCTACAACCCACGTTTACAGACCAGCCAATTAAAATGTGTCATGAAATCAATGCGACATGCGCTAAAATATACAACTGCTTACCGCAAGCTCTCATCCCTTCCTTTTTCGCAGCTTCCATTTTTTTTAGCACACATAAAACTACAACTGCTAAAGTGTGATTCATCATGCTCTATTTGTTTACGTATGCTGATGATGTTTTATTCTTCTATAGTAACATGCGTAGATCCATGCTATACAGTGTGATCTGCAGTGATCTTAGAGGATTGCTAAAATCGTGCAGTGTGTCTCGGGCTTAACTTTGTTAACGTTCTTTGGTGAATTCTGATTGGATTTCAATGTTTTTTTTTTTGTTGTTGTTGTTGTTGTTTTATCATTCATCCAATGACGAAAATCATTCTGAAAGTAATTCCAACAATATCAGTACTCTATCATTATCATTACAGCTGTGGACTTCCCTGTTCTTATAGAATTTGAACAATTATTATAACTTTATAGTTATAGTTATCATTCATGTTTAAAATTAAAAATGCCATTTTACCTGTATAACCTACCCTACCATTGTTCCAGGCAATTTTTTTCATGAATCACTCTACAATCTCTTTCTTTGCATGTGATAAAATAAGTTTAAACTCAAATCAATTATTCACAGTCCAATTTGGGTCCTAATCACCCTTTCTGGGTTAATTTAGCAACAACAACCCACGGACTGTAAATGAACCCTTACATATTAATATTTATGTTTTGGTTTTGATCTGTATCTCAAACACTTCAAAATGAATTCA
Source organism: Cyprinus carpio (assembly GCF_018340385.1). Taxonomy (NCBI): domain Eukaryota; kingdom Metazoa; phylum Chordata; class Actinopteri; order Cypriniformes; family Cyprinidae; genus Cyprinus; species Cyprinus carpio. The sequence continues at coordinate 13,618,795 of NC_056602.1, forward strand.
AAGTGTATCCATGTCATTAATGTTTTTAGATTAACAGAAGTGTTTTCTTTAATTACATTTTCACATTCCAGATAAACACACTACATTAAACTACTATATGAATGTAATAACCAATTTTGTCAATTATAATTGACAGTCAACATAAAGCTGATCTGAGATCCTTCTCACCATCACATCTGCAGTCATCTGTCCTTCCTGTTCCCATTACCAAGAGCTACAATCAGCCAGCTGCCCCTCATTAAGATGTTAATGCTTTGCTTTTGATGCTGCCAGAGTATCTAATGCATGGATATTGGTTTCCCCTCACAATCGTTTGAGGAAGAGATTTGGTTATCACAAAATCAGTGGGGCATTTCTTCCCAAGTGTTTGATTGGTGCTCAGCCTCCATGGTCTCTCTCAACTGAACCGAAGAGATAAAGAGAGAAATCCAATGGTACAGCTTCATCAAAATCCAGGGACTGAATGCACTCTAAATACTAGTATCTGACACGAATAGCATGCAAAAATGGCAACATCTTAATTAAATGGTTTTATTAAAGTCAAAAATATGAATTTATACCACAAAAACTAAATTGCTGTAAGGTAACATTTGCAGGTTATGACTTTTTACAGTGAGTTTTAAAGCTGCCATGTGTAATTCTTTGAATATCATGATTTAAGTGGTTCAAATAGTTTAATCTAATAACCAGTGATGTCATTAGAAAGCTTGGTACATTGAAATACTGAATACATTGCAAACATATTGACAGCATCTTTGCTTGTGTTTAGACAGGAAAAAAGACAAATATATCATAAACACATTAAATTTCATTGCCATATAAAAATATCTATTTGCATCCCAAATTGTCACTGTGTTGCAGCTATCCAGATGTTCAACATAGACTTATCTATATTGAAGAAAAAAAAAACTGTTGTTATTATTAAATACTCTTATTTGACTTGTATAGATGTGATTTTGTATTGATGAGAATTGGTTAAATTTAGAGTGGAGTTAGGTACTCAAAGGAGCTAGTTACACAAAATGAATGTGTAAACAACAAACAAATACCTACGAATACTAATAAGATCGGGATGAATGGGCAATGTTCAGACTCTCATTGCCACTGTAGTACATAGTAGGCATACTGTGCATAATACGCAAATTTTCTGTATACATGGGTGACCTACTGCAAATGCCAAAATGAACATTAAAAACAACAGAGTTTACGGCATGGAATACTGCATCCCAAAATGCAATGCTTTCACACAAAATTTGAGAACAAAATGTAAACTGGGATGCTTTCATTAAATTTTATTTTCAACACCATGAGGTCAAGTGACAACAGTGTAGAAAATGACAGTTTGAGATGTTTAAGTAGGATAAAGCTTACTGTTTTAATTACTATTAAATAAATGAAGACTGTATACAGTGTTCAGTGTGGCGTATTCAGCAGATTTTAGCTGGTATTCCATTCCGAACATTACAAAGTAAACTGTGAAGCTTTTTACATGCTCAACACTGTAAAACATGTGACCCTGCAACTATAATTTTGATTGATAAGTTATTTTTATTTACGTAAAATGCTACTTTTATTTTAAAGCTAGTTTTGTTGGTGTAACATATTTTATTTGGTACAGTAATGTTGCTCATGAAGCAGGATTTTTTGCCGTGAAGACTGTAAATGCTCCTGCATGCTTTAGAACAGTGTGGTGTTATCATATCTGCCTGTTCTTTTGTTTTAGGATGGATGATATCCAGTTATGTAAAGAAATTACAAGACTGAAGAAAGAGCTTCAAAAGCTTTTATCTATCCCAGGTAAGATCTGGGAAAGCTTCTGGAATAAATTACAGTAAAAATTCAAGAAATACTGTTTCAGCTCTTAATGTTTTTTACAGTGCAGCTGTTAAAGTTCCTTCTACTATACCTTTACTGAGGTTACTGATAAAAATAAGACATCTCTCTCGTTATTCAGTTGCTTTTACAGTTTTCTAAAAGCAGCACAACATGCACTACTAATAAAGCTAATATATTAATTACAAACTTGCATTGCAGAAATTATTTTGATAAACACTTGTGTTTTTCTGTTAGCGTATAAGAAGTGACCTGGTCTTAGTAAGCATGACAATGAAAGCTGTTACTTGGTAAAAAATAAAAATCCATTTTCAGATAATGACAAGTCTAACGAAGACAAACAGAAGGAGGAAGAGCTTCTGAAACAGATTCATAAATTAGTGGAGGCCAGAGACTTTTTAGTAGATGACGTGGAGTTTGAGCGTCTCAGGTAAGCCGATTTTAGCATGCTGGGAAATGAAGGAGGCTGACACACTATTTATTTGCACCCTTTATTAAATCTCTGACTGAACTCAATTCTGGGGCAGACAGAATTCAGTCTAAGGCCTGAGGAAAAAACATTACTCACCCTCTAAGTACAGAAGTAATAGGATTTTATTTGTAATAAAGCCATGCTGCCACATCCTGTCTCAGCAATTTCAGAAATTGAATTCAGGAAAATCTGCTCAGTGCTTGTGGCATCTGCACAAATTTGCGATTGAATCTGGACTTTGAATCCAGTGTTTATTTATTAATGTTTTGCTTTGTGTAAAACGATGTAATTATGTTAACATAATGTAAATGCATTTAACCCCAAAAAACTCGTTCAGTTTTAGTGCATTTGTATAATCAGTGCAAAGGAATAATTACTATATTGGAGCTCCATGTTAATAATTATCAGCTGAGTCTTTTTAGACCAGCTGGTGTTAAACACGTGGAGCACATCACAGTATAGGTCCATTTCCAACCAGTTCTCAAAGGCTGAAATGGAAGTCATGTTACATGTTGCAAACCATTCACTTCCACTAAGCAGAAGTCTTCTGTAAAGCCAGCAGAATACCATGAACAAATAAACAAAGAGAATTGCATGATACATGAATTCACATTATATTTTCAGATTACATTTCCCAGCAATAACATGAAAACCTTGAGCTAACTGAAGGACATGAAGGCCATGCATAAATAGCAAATTATACAGTCAGTCTTCCCATAATGCATTGCTCCATAATCACCATAGTTACTTCTGCTGTATAGGGAACGGGAGGAGGACAAAGAAATGGCTGAATATCTTAAGTCCAAACTACCAAAAAGCTCTCAAACCAAGAGTAAGTCATTCTTTTATGGTTGGTAGAACAAAATAAATGTTTATGATTTTATTGGTCATGCAGTTAAAATATGAAACTTCTTTATTCCATATAGGGTGAAATACAAAAAAGGTGGGACATTTTGTAAACATTAGTCACTGGCTATGTTTCAAATGGCTTAGCCTCTCACACAACTCTAAAGGCTGTACAGTAATACAGTACATGATTTTTGCTCAGAATTTTGCCCCAATTTACAGTCTGGACAAACTGACACTAGTTGCCAAAATTTAGAGCTAGTCTGCAGATGTGATTTCATAGAAAATTGCATAGTGTATTATGGTCATAGTATCATGTTTTTTAGCTTCAGACTCAGATTCTGTCCAGTCAGGATAAACCAAACATGTTTCATATTCATTTGTCACATATCTCCTAGCAACAAGGTACATTTTATTTTGTATTCTGAATGACTTAAAAGTCAGGAAGGATATATATAATATTAAATATTAAATTCTTAAAAACTAATAGAGAATGTTTTAAGTATTAGATCTGTGGTGGGCAAAAGTTCTTGTTACCTTGTTAAAATCAGTTCAAATGGTTTACTTTAAGTCATTACATCTTTGTGTATAAAACAACTCTTTGTCTATGAAACTCTTCTATGTAGGTGTTGCTCGCAGTGGGAGAAGGCCGCCCAGAGCCCAGCAGACTACTCCCTTTGTAACCAAGACAGGCCTCACTTTGCTGAAAGAGTGCTGTGGATTCACCTGCTCTATAATGTAGAAGACACACTTTCGGCAGTGACAGCAGGAACACAATGCAATTCTGGAGCCTTGGATGAGGATGACCTTTTAATGACACTTTCAATGAAAGGTTTCTGAAAGACAAAGATATGAAGTTGTCTGTTAAGGAATAGCAGTTTAAGAACACTCTTATATTGTTTCACATTCTTTCATATTTTTCCACACCCATTTGCTCCCTTTTTACCTAACTCTCATTTTTCTTTGAAAAATGCTGTTTCAGCTCAGCTGGCTTGCTTTCATTCCCTACCCTTATCTTTTCCCTCATGAGACATTGCTACAGCACTGCAGTACCTGTGACTTCATCATCTATAAATGCTCAAGTTTCAGTAGTGGTTCAATTTAGACTGCTGCTTCTTAGCCAAGCTAGGCTCATTGGAAATATGTGCCTGTGGCAACATTTATGCGAAATAACATTATGTTGCTTCATGCATTTTTTCACAACACATTGAAAGTCAAATGTTCCAGTGAGTTGTGCTAACTGGACATTCAGTTTTATCTGAAACAGATGAACATGAATCTGGCGCAGTTTTATTATGTTGGTTTTTATACATATGGTGGCAGTTTGGAAATTAAATGTCAGTGAGTTGCATTAAAATGTTCTATCATATGTGCAAATAACGTACCACTTCCCTAAATTTAACTGATAGTGTTAACAAAAAGTAAATATGAGATAAAAAAAAAAAACACTCACTGAAGGAACAATGCCATTTAATCTTGCTTCTATAAGTCCTTGAGCTCATTTATTGTGATTGTGTTTCCACATTGTAAATACAATGCTGTACCAGGTGAGCTAGTGAGCAAGTTTACTATGCCAGAAAATCTATATATGGAGCTGATTATATGATGCAAACATCAAAAAGTATTAGTTTACACAGTATTTTTCAAGGAACCCTGCACAAGACTTTATTAATCAATAATCTGCCCCCTTAATCATTATTTGGGTGAAAATGAATAAAAGTTATCTGTGTTTTACTGCTTTATATTTATGCTGGAAACTGCAGTGAATTTTTCAATGATCCTGGGTTGTGCTTAATCCATGTACAGTGGCTAATGAGACGTTTGCACCACTGGTTGAACAATTAAGCTAATTTAGCTCTTTTATTATGTTACAACAATTTCCATAATTGACAATATAACCGTTTTCTCAGCAGATATATTCACATGAGCGCAGGCGCTTGCACAAAATGAATTAAATGAAGAACATTTCATTCAGGTGAACATCATCTAATAGAACCACACACCAGGAGCCTGTCCTTTCCACAGCTTGAAGTCCAGCATGTCTCACAGTGCCAAAGCACGTTGTTTATGTTCTCTGGTGAAGTGCTTTCAACAATGTCAAGGGCTCTTCTCTGTGGAGACAAGGCTCCATAGCAACCAGCGCATAGAACAATTCATCTTTAGTGGCTTTTTAGAAGATAAAAATCTCATTAATCAGGAGTCAATTCACACATTTATAGAGCATATCTGTAGATGGTAATGGAAAAGATCAACATGCCATTACGGCCAGGTGAACCTAAAGATAAAACTAAACACTTTGGATTTTGTTTGCACAAGTGCAGGACTCCACTAAAACGTATCAATAATTCAACTAATCAGCTTTGACCTTGAATGTAATTACAGTATGCATATCAGTTTATTAATTTTATGTTGCGGGATTAATTACGGTATTAAGCATTATGTAGGCGTTGTGTTAAGGAGCCTTTTAATTAGTATGTTAGACTGCTGTGGCTCACAGCTCTCAGCAGTGAGCATTGTGAGTAGAAACCCCTGTTGACTCTAGTCTTAGTGAGTATTTATCGCTAGTTAAAGGTCGTTCCTGCCACTCATACGTTAATCACCTGACTGCAAATCTGTCTCTTCAGAGTGGACTGCTCACATCTGCTCATTAATCTGAAGGGTATATTTCTCAAACATGAAATGAGCTGATTTTGTTTGCTGAACTTGAAAATTTCCATTTGCTTGTATCTTGTACTTTATGGTTTACATATGAAAATGATACAGTGTGCCATTGGTTTATTATTATACACTGAATTGTGAGATCTATTCATGTTTTCCCTTGATATAAATTGCACCCGAAATCAACCCGATCTCATGGGGAATTTGTGTGAATTCGATTTTTACATAAACGTGATTTTAGAGGGGGGAAAGTAGGCTTAGCATGAAGGTATACCCCATAACCTTTAAAGGGGTAATATGATGTTGCTAAAAAGAACATTATTTTGTGTATTTGGTGTAATGAAATGTTTATGCAGTTGTAAGTTTCAAAAAACATTATTTTCCACATACTGTAAATTATTGTTTCTCCTCTATGCCCCACCTTTCTGAAATGCATACATTTTTACAAAGCTCATCGTTCTGAAAAGCGAGGTGTGCTCAGATTGGCCAGCTATCTAGTCCTGGAGAGCAGAGACAAAAACTTTAAAACCCATTATAAACAAGGCATTTGTTGCATCCAGTGGGGACATAATTACAGATTATAAAACCAGTGGTTCACAATTCCAGTCCTTTCGGCCCCCCAGCTCTGCATAGTTTGCATGTCTCTCTTTGTTAACACATTCAGATAATCAGCTCGTTAGAAGTGAGCTCCGTGCATGAACTGTGTTCCGATTGACATGGTCCCTACACAGTGTTCATTGCTCCCTACTCCCTAAGCAGGGGAAATCTGTTTAAGCATAACATGACCCCTTTAAATGCTTTATGAATTTGCACTGCGCAAAGTCTTCACACACGGACAAGTGTGACATCATATACCTCTGTAAATAAATACAATTTAAATTCACATCTCGCAGACTTCAATGCACTTTGAATGGAACATATCATTTGCTTCGAACTGGAATCATGGCAGAATATCCTGTGATGTCCACTTCGCAGGGCATTTACGTTCAAATAGAACAAACGTATGAAGCAATAAGAGAAACATACCAAATGTGCAGAGGAGGGGGGCGCTAGGACTGGAATTTAGAACCACTGACTTATTCTGTCTTTTTACACGTTGCGTTGCATCGCACCGCGTAAACATAAAACCATGTCTGCAATTCAAACTGCTCAAAACTCGCGTTTGAATTGTCAGTGACAAATCCTTTAAATATGTAAATGTACTTACAGGAACAGTGTTGAAATACAGCTTAACCACTGATTTCTAGTTGTGTCCTCTTTTGGAAAACAAAACAAAGTAATTTCACTTTCGCAAGGAAACACACAGCATCTCCACAACATGGTGGCAGGGGCAACAGCGAGAATAAAAGTTATGCCTTCTTTCTTTGCGTGAAGATTTGGGTGGTGTTATGCAAATCTTCCCACATTGTGACGTAGACGTGGGGGCGTGTTTGAACGAGCCATTTTAGGGGGGTGTGGTTGACTCTTAACTTTTATAAAGAATATCTCCTTTGCAACTTTACAGATCTTCTTTATGCACCAAGAGCTTGTAACACTCCAAAGAGAAAGGAAAAACTGAATTGCCATGAAAGTGTGTTGTTATCAGTATTTTTAGTATTATTTAAGGATTATTAATATGCTATTATACTTTTATTAATATTTAGAATTAGATTTTATTTGTATATTTTCCATTTTCATTTTAGTTTTAGTTTATTTTTAGTATTTTGTTTTTGCTTTGACATGTGCCATTTTTAAAATATTTCTTTATTCAGTTTAAGTTTCATTTTATTTATTTAAAAAATTAATTTAGTTGCCATGCCAACATTTCAAATTTTCATTTAGATCAAGTTTATCTAAAATGTGTTTTTTAATTTATTTCAGCTTTATAATAGTTTTATTATCGTTTTAGTTTTAGTTAACAATATCAACGCAATCATTTCAGTTGTTCCATAAACAACAGATAACCATTTCCAATGCAATTATAACCTAAAGGGATTTTCCTTTAAATATCATCTGGAAAACATCTGCTACCTTTAGCAGCTGCTGACTAGATGTAAAACATAAAAGCTGGGTTTCTGTATGACATGAATTACAATAGAACACTGCTGCTACAATTAGAAAAACTGTTTCCCCCGAGGTTGTCTCCTTTATGAAAGGATAAAACAGGCAGGTTACACTCTGATGAGTTCTTTCATATCGTTCTCATCTCTCTTTTGCTTTTTCTCTGGTTAGACACTGATGTAGTCCAAGTTCAAGAGTTATTTTTAGCACTGGGTTACGTATCTTGCTGTACTACACTCTCAAATTACTTTCGATGAAACTGGTGGAGCAAACTTGTGTAGCAATTTAGTGTCTGTAGAAGCTACTGTATTGTCTCAGGTGTCTTTATACAGTCTATCGACGTGACAGCTACCAACATGACTATGATTATGTCACAAACCCTGTCTGTGTCTCTGTTCATGGACTCTTATGTTTGTTGCCTTTTTCCCTCATGTTTTAATTCCTTTATGTTATGAATGTATATATGGACTTTTATGTGAATGTATATATATATATATATATATATATATATATATATATATATATATATATATATATATATATATATATATATATATATATATATATATGTACTTATTTATTTACATATTTAAACTACCATTCAAAAGATTTGGGTCTGTAGGATTAAAAACTGCATCAAATTAATCTGTAAAGACAATATAATAGACAAAAATACATTTTAAATAAATGCTGCTCTTTTGAAGTTTATATTTAAAAATCTGTTTAAATAGTTTAAAGCAGGATAACTGTTTTCAACATCAATAAAAATAAGAAATGTTTCTCACTAATTAGAAAGATTTCTTAAAGATCATGTGACACTAAAGACTAGAATAATGGCTGATAAAAAAATATTCAGCTTTGCGTCATTTCACTCATTTTAAAATATAATAGAAAAGTGATTGTAAGTTGTAATATTTACAATAACATCAAATAAATGTAGCCTTGGTGAGCATAAGAAACCTTTCAAAAACATCAAACTTTTGAATGGTATAATGAATACCATTTTATAAATTAAGCTGCCATTTCTCAAACTGTTTTGTCTCTATTATATTTTTTACCATAGAAATAATTTATACTCATCTGACTCTCAGTTGCATGAGGAAAAACAATTACATGTTGAATCATTGTTCTAAGCTGAAAAGCGATATAATCACTGTAATGTATTACTGTAAGCTACAGATTGTTTCTAATTATGAATCACTGAATCTCTTATCTCTTTGATTGTCTTCTTAGATCAGACATACATTTTAATTATGAAAGGAGGACGAAATGTTGATGACAAATTATGCCTCGCAAACTGAAAATGATGTGCATAGTTTACCAGATGGCTCCCTCTCTTGTTTTAGAATGGCACACATTTATATCTGATCTTTGCACAGGACAGGTTACAATTCCAATAAATCCAGTCCCTCTGTTCCATGAAATATGCATGCTAATAACCCAAGTGTCTGTCTCCCTAATTAATGACCCCAGCACGTCCGTCAGTCTTATTCATTTATGCTGTTTGTGAAATCTCATTTTAAATCACTTGATATTCTATTCACAGATCTATACAAACCCAGTCAGCTGTACCCTCCAGATTTCCCTATAAAGTAGGAATAGTGGCTAATCTGTAAAATATCTATGAATATGTTTAAATAAAAGTGTTTCTATTAAACTTCGGCTGTTCAGAGATTTTTTTCTGAGCATTTCAACAAAGTACCATATTTCAGGCTCCTGTACTCAGGGCTAATTGACCACGATAAAGGTGATTTATGCTGCAAATAAAATAATCCTTCCAAGTGTTTTTTTCTTTATTTTTTGGGGTGCTGCCTGCCAATGAGGAACCCCAGAGTCCAAGTGCACATGACCAGTGTAATAATCCATTCATTTAGATTCACGGTGACGTCAGACACTAATCCATCTCACTGCTTATCTTCCTCAAATTTTGTATACAAGAATGACATGCAAATGCTATCCTGATTACGCAAAATATATATGCATATGCATATTGGTCATATGCAATACTCTTCTAGAATACAGAAGACCTGGTTCTGAGACATACAGTTGTTTTGTCTGACAGTGCGACAAGAAGGTTGCCATGGTAGTCTGAGTGTTAAATCACATTCCATTCTGAGTATAGAAGTCATGTTAAACATGTGCAATGTTATATGAAATTGGCTAAATAACTTTTATTTTAATTCTTCTATTCATCCACAGAAATGACTGCACTACAATAAAATAAATAAACAAACAAATAAAGTCTTGCTTTCTAGAAAAATATCCTATGTAAAATATTAAAATAAGACATATTTGTTTGAGAAGCAAACTTTTGAAGCAGAGATGCAAAAGTCTGACTTGTCTTGGGAGAAAATACAGTATTTTGAGTTTTTTTGAGTTTTAATCACAAACCTGTCAAAATGTATGCTTAAAATAAGAATATTTAAATATATCTTATTTAACATTGAATTTTTTTCTAGTAAACAAGATATAAATATTCTCTAAAAACTAGTCTTAATATCTTTTACAATTTTGATAATCACATAAATGGAACTTGTTTTAAGAATGTTTAGATATTTTACTAGAAAATTAATTCATTAATTACATTTCTTTTCACTTAGAACAACCAACATAGAAAAATTAATTCCACACACTGCCTCATTCCTCCTCAGACTGGAATCTAGCCACTTTCTTTCTGCGTCATCATGTAAAGCAACCAGTTGCAGTGATGATCTGATTTCCCAATAGTGTTATCATGTACACGGAGCTAGAACAGAGTGAGATAAACTCCTCTTTGATTTCACGTCAAGCTTCTAACCTGCTCTGGGCAATTTTATTGCCATGAGAGTCTGCTCATCCGGTGTGTAAAGTGTACAACAGCAAAACAAACAAAAACACACCAGAAATGCCCAGTATTCAGTCAACACCATCTGGGTCTATGTCTGATCTTAGTTTGAGTCTGTGTTTGAATCAAAGCTCTCATGGGAAGCTTCTGTCAGTCTCCACCCTCCCTCACTATGGGTTATTGTGGTGCATTGCAGAGTCTGATGATGACTCACCCACAGGTTTCACTGATCACTGGAAACTGAAGGGTGTGAGAACATTACTTATTAAAATTAGCATTTAAAACCAGTTCAGGAAATTGATGTTACAGGTCATGCAGGACTGTGCGCATATTCAAAGCTGCCAAATACATATTTTTATAGCTATAGACAATTATGAACCATGTTCAGCTGAAGATGACTGCCAACAGAAGGGCCATCCTGGCCCCCAAAGAGCAAATGACAGACCACCACAACTCCCACCCCTTGCATAATGTCTAACACCTTTCATTTAAATATATATTTTTGTTTTTTTGTTTTTTTATTGCACTTGAATGCTTCAGTTAGTTTATAGTAAGTGCGACCGCAGTGCATTGACAGCTCTGTGTAAACACAGCAATATTCATATTCAAGCCCAACTGAGTAATTATCTCACAGAGGAAAATCAGAAAACTGGCCTGTCTACTGGGCTCTAACCTCCTGGCTCATTAGTCTCTGTGCATTAATTAAGGAAACATATTCCTCACACTTCTGCCTGGGTGACAGGGTATTTTCATTATATGTGATTCACTCCCTGCTGTTTTCCACACTGTGGCTTTTTTGACATCTTTGGAAGGTTGTTAAATCTAAAAAGTTGTCTAAGAGAGCAAAAGTTAACGCTTATTAGGTTTTGAAACAACTGAGTGGTCTTTGTGACTATGGAAGCCTGTGTTAAAATTCACATTACATACCGTTGTTTTGGTATTTACACAAGAGTCCTGTCAGAAATGGCATGAGATTGGTTTGAGGGTTTGGTGTGACGGAAGGAGACGCTGACGTTGTGTGAGGTTAGAGTCTCGGGTCAGAGGAGACGATGTCTCATTCTTTTCTGATGGGCAATGAGTCATCCAGCGCTACGTCACTGGAGAGTGGCTTACACTCCACGTGCTTGTGAATGAGAGAGAGAGAGAGAGAGAGAGAGAGAGAGAGAGTCTTGTAAATGTGTTTGTATTATGATATTATAGTGTTATGTAGGCTACCTTCTGAAGTCACTCAATGCAATGCTTAAATGAGTCAAACTCTTTAGTTAAAACGGACGTTGTCTGTTTGATGAACAACAATGGAAATATTTCTATTTTCACTGTGTGCGTTCATGTGTAAATGCTGAATCTCAGGTAAGTTCGAAAGCACAAAATAAAGCATAGAGCGACACCTTGTGGACATAACTCTCATTTGTTTGAGTTGTTCATGTAGTCCTGTTAATCAACACAAATGGATCACTCCATTTCTAGTTTTTAATCTCTAGGGATATTAACTAAGTTAATGATTTACTGTTAATTATATATGATTTACTGTTAATGGTTTACTGTTAATTATATAGTATTAGTACTACTTCATTAGTTAGCATTATTATTATTGTTAGTCAGTTTGATGATGGATAGTGGCTAAACATCTGTCTCAGGCCTATTACTACTACGTTGGGGTCATCAGATAGGACCCCAAGAGGACCAAGAGGAACCATATACACATAGTAGTGTACTTGAGGTAGTTTTGGCTTCACAAACTTTTATCTTGCACATCAACACGGCATTAGTGACAGTGTGACTGCACTCTGACTGCGTCACTAGTTGGCGTTGGCATGACAAAGGAGACAGGGGTAACTGCAGCCTGGAGCAATGGGCGTGCCGAAAGGTAGGGGCGTGCCAAAAGGTTTCTCATTGGTCAAATGAGTTTTACTCTGTTGGCCAATCAGCGGTAAATATACATGTACTAATTTCCTTTAGACAAGAGAAGGTGGCGGCGATAAGACGTGAGGTAATTATTCATCATACGTTTATCTATACTTTATATACCACAAATATGTATATTAAGATATACATATTTGTTATACATAAGATATACATATTTGCTTAATATATACATATATATATTAAGAATACATCCTGTAAGTATAATAATTATTACCACTTCTGCTATTACAACTGAACTAAGATCAGTTCACAATCTATGAAGACGATTAGACAAAAAAAAAAAAAAACTAATTTAGAGTTTGTTTCTATCTTTCTGCTAGGTATCCAACTAATGCAGAGTATATTCAAGTTGCCAACACACTGGTTGTGAAGAACCCTTTCCAGAGAAATATAAAGGAAATGACTGTAAGTTACATTGTTTTTAATCCATTGGTTTATCTCTATCAACATAATCACACACGATATAGTAACAATATATTGTAATCTTTATTTGCTGGAAAATGACAATCAGTCAAATTTGTATTTTAAGCACACCTGACACATCCCTAAACTGTAAATTTAAAGCAGAACATGCACCACTCGCAGGTTATTGTAACATATGTAAGCACACTGCTATATGCATAATTTATTTTTGCACTGTTAATCAATTTTACATTTTCACTTAGTGCAGGTCAGTGTAAGGAAGATACTGTACTACAGATATTTAAATCTTTTTTGTATCTACTCCACTTTTTCACTGCCTGACCATCATCTTAATGTTTATGCAGTTCAATGTTTTTTTATTTTTTTTATTTTTTTTATATCTAAAGCACCTTGTTCAATAAGTATTTAGATGTTTCTCATATCTGTCAGGGTCTAAGCATGATCTGTTTCTGTTGTTCTGGTGAAGGAAACTTGTGTTGGGGAGGATTCAATGTCTTTTGAGAACCATGTGAATGTGCTACAAAGTGAGTATCAGAAAACACCTCCAGACCCCTGGACTGTCAAAGACCACACGGCACGAACATTCTCCCGGAGACGCTGAGAAAGCACGGAAGGAATGTCTGTGGAGGATGTACTTAAAAACACCCATACTTAAGGACACCTGCTGGAGTGAGTATAGTAAAATCATCAACTGTAAAATATCTTGTTTCAAATCTTTTCATGCAATATTTTATTCTTCTGTACCCTTTTAGCCCATCTGTTAAAAATTTAGTTTTAGAAAACAATGTAAGATTTAACAGTGTATACAAGAACATGAAATGCATCATATATTGTGACCCTTGTACGTTAGCTTCTAATAGTTTTTGCAGTTCTGCACTGTATGTAGCTAATCTGAGCCAAAGAGGATGGAACAGAATTTGATGAATATGAAAAGTGTCTTCTTTTTTTTTAAATTATTATTATTATTATTATTAAATTTTTTTATGAAGGGGGACCCTGCTACACCCTTTCCTACCATACAGCTGATGGATACTGACTGTAAAATGGCAATCATAGGAGGAGGGTTCAGTGTGGTGACAGAAGATGGAATAGACGTGTGTCAGTGCACCAGCCTTGATGAAGCCTTCATACCAGCCTTCTGGATGTATTTTGCTTTCAACATTACATATCCAACATACCTGAGAAAGACATTGACTTTCCTTCAGAGGCACATTGTCAACATTAGAAGAGGGAGACAAGCACTGCCAGTAACTTTACTCTGAGTGACCAACCTTTTGTATTAGATCCTCATGCCTCAACTGTACCATTACACAAAGTGCACTTGAAGGACATTCACTCTTTTGAAGTTAATCCAACATGTTGGAGTTGTACATGCACATGAACCAAATTTTAGTATAACCTATGGTATAGATGAGTGCCAATCAACTTTTTTGTGATTTCCATTCTTTTAGAAAACATGCACAGGAATCATATGTACTTTTGGTAACAAAAATTACTGGTCTCAGTGAAGAGTCTGCAGTACAATTATATTATAATATAATGGAGAAGGGTCTGGCTGCAGACTTGCACTTGCACTCTCAGACACTTGCGCTTCTGCTAGTGACAACACTTGCAGTCTTTTTTTATTTGTATTTAGTTATACTTATTGGTTACTTTTTATTTGAATCTCTCAACATTTGTTTTTTCTCTTGTGTAGGTATCATTGACTGCAAGTCTGTCAGTCCAGATGTGAGGAGGACACACAGAGTGAGTTTGAGCTCAGCAGGTGTGATGGCTGTAGATACTGTAGCCATGGCAAGAAGGGGGTCTTCACAGCTTTCTATTCAGACAAAGAGTTTGCTGGATTCTGTTCTATGGACTGCTACTACAGAATGAATGAATGAATGAGTGGTTTATCTATCTATCTATATATCTATCTATTAAATTTTCTTTACTTGAATTGGCGACTGAAACTGAAAGCTAAATAAATGTTTTAGTTGATAAAGCTGTGTCTGTTTGCTTATGTCACTTAACATAAGGTTACTAAACTCTTCTGACTAATTTTTAAATTTTATAATTTAGTGGTTTTGTCAACTATATATTTTTCTCTATCAGGCAAAACATTTTTCGATTAAAACACTTTAAAATAAAAAAACACATCTTTACACTGATGTATTAACTAACATTAACTATGAGCAATACATTTGATACAGTATTTATTAAACTTTGTTAGTTAATAAAAATACAGCTGTTCGTTGTTTATTCTTGTTAGTTCACTTCACAGTGCATTAACTAATGTTAACAAATACAACTTTTGACTTTAACTTAAGAACAGCTAGTGCGACTAACCGTGTTAAGAGACGTTTGTATTCTCGAAAAATAATTGTAATTTGTTTTTGATTATTGATTATTGATAAATCAAGACCTAAACTTGCGGCGATGACGTCAGTAACCCGCGCCATGCAGAAGTTTTGAAGGTACTTTCAAAAGTAATTTAAAATAATATTCTTAATATCATTAACGCCGTTTTTACCTTGGAAGAATTACATTTGGATTATGTTGAATATATGGTTTCCTTTTAATCTGCGATTAAGAGTATATGCCTCGCCAACTTTTTTTTTATTATTTTTTTTATTTTACAGCCATCTTTCGCATTACCTTTTGGCACGCCCCCTACCTTTCGTTTCACCAATGAAAAACCTTTTGGCACGCCCCACACCTTTCGGCACGCCCCCACCTTTTGGCACGCCCATTGCTCCAGGCTGCAGTTACCCCTACTTGGGACAAAGAACGTCATTCGCTAGCAACTTACGCTTAAAGGGAGAGAATTCACAACAATAGGACAATATATGGCCGATAATGGGTCAATAATTGTGACAACCCATGTCATATATAGGGTTTTCCTCCAGCCGAGGTGGATGTTTGGCCCCGCCCACTAAAGCTGAGAACACCTGCTGTTGACTTCCTTTTGAGCCTTTTAAAGAAAGATGGATGGCCACACATTTGAATCGATTTCTGTTTGTTTTCCTTTAAGTTTGTTTATTTTGTACATCCAAAACTGCTACACTACATTGCACCTTCATGCATGCATTTAACTTTACATTATGATTCCATTATGCTACATTCTACATTGTGCTTCTTTTTGTTGTAGTTTGATTTTGTTAATAAATCTTTGGTTACTGAATTATTTGGTTACTGAAGTGTCTAGAGCCTTCAACTCATGTAAATGTACATAATGTTAAACATATTTTAATATTTATTTAAAACTTTTTAATGAACAAAAGTGCAGGCACCTTTAAATAATTGAGCTTAAAGATCCGACTGGTTTACTCAAATTGCTGGGAGAACTGCAGAGTTCTTAGTGGGATTTTTCTTAGCTGTCAGTTATAATCATCAAAATTAAAAGAAATAAACATTTGAAATATATCAGTCTGTGTGTAATGAATGAATATAATATACAAGTTTCACTTTTTGAATGGAATTAGTGAAATAAATCAACTTTTTGATGATATTCTAATTATATGACCAGCACCTGTGCTGGAGAGTTGCTCCTACCGAACTGGACATGTAGCCTAAATTAACTCCAGGTAGGAGGTGGGTTCAGGGTAACTTTCCCCTTTAACTAATTCTTCACTCAGTTTGAAGATCCTAGCCCAAAATAAACTTATGCTACTATAAAATTAAACAAAACAAAGCATTAAAATCAATGAAATTCTTATACACATAATCAAAAACAGTATATCAGTAACCAATAACTGCATTCGTTCCTCAATAACAAACAGCAAACAACACTAAAGTTTCAAATCATTCACACTATATAATTAAATGTGATAATGATACTCTATTTGTACAGTTTCATCCAGATGCAAGAAGGGATTATTACCACTTCAACGTGATTTTCACACAAGACTTTGTTGAGCCTCCATTATTTAAAATAATGGTAAAAATGTATTTCAAAATGTAAAATTCATTGAGTAAATAATAATAATAATAATAATTATAGTAATAAAAATAGTAATAATAATAATTAATTGTATAACCTCAACATTTTGTTTTAAAAGTGTAAAACAATTTACATATTAATCATTCATTCTTGTCGATCTGAAAACAGCTATTTCTCATACAAAACTTTGAGTTTGAGTTTCCACAAAACCACTAGGGGGCGTGATGGACCAGTGCTTGGTTTCGCCTGTTTTCCTTGTAATCGACAGTCGTTTTTCTGGCAGCAGCTATAATGAAACAGTGTCTTGGTTAGTACTTGGACGTATGTTTAACTCATTATTAAAATATGATCCAAAACCTGCACCATCAACATACCACCCTAATCTAACACAGTGCTTCCCAAACCTCTCCTGGAGGCCCCCTGCCCTGCACCTTTTGTATGTCTCCCTTATCTAACACACCAGATTCCACTCATCAGCTCGTTAGAAGAGACTGCAAGAACTAAATTGGTTGTGTCTGATTAGGGAGACATACAAAATGTGCAGGGCAGGGGGTCCTCCAGGACAGGTTTGCGAACAAAAGACTCGTCCCGACACGCGCGCGGATGAATAGCCTGTTTTCCATGGTGTCCAATGAAATGCTCCTTTAACATGACGTCCCCTAGCCATGCTCACATCACGTTTTACTCCATCCAATCAGGAGCGGAAGGATCTGAACCCCTCTTTAAAAGTTCGCCCAAAGCGAAAGCTGTTTGTTAAGAGGATGAGAGACAAACAGGCAGGAATATTTTCTAAAACCCTCTGGAAATACTGGCACTCGTATAGTGACTGTTTCTTTTCGTTGATAGGTATGTATCTTCATGATTAATCAAAACATTCGCGTTTGTAATGGTAGCAGTGCATGTTATGACTAAACGATGTTTTAAAGAGATGCTTGTTTTAATCTGAAGGGTTTAAATGAGTAATTTTATGTTTATTAAGTTAAACTCGATGACTCTATTATTTCATTTTGTGTTACCCTTAACTGCTGTGTATGTTACTTTTGATGTCATCCTAACAATGGCCGTTTCTCAGTACCAAGTACGCAAAGTTCAGTATTTCGGACAATAAACTAGTTCGACTCGGGAGTGTGGCGAAATATGATATCAAACACAACTGCCTCTCTTGGTTTTCATTTAAACATAACCGCAAAAATGTAGTTCAGGGAACCTATATACACATTACAATGAAACGAAATATATCAAACAGCATTGCCCCTTTTCTGTTTCATATAAAATATTAGCCACAAAAATGTGGTTCATGCAACGCATTACAATAAAACGAAATTATATCAAACACCACTGCCTTTTCGTTTTCTTCAAAATATAAAACACAACCCTCTTTTCGTTTTAACTTTAAAAATATAAACCATTAATGTGTTCGGGTAATATGTGCATATATACGTCGATTATCTTCATTGTATGTATAACGTTAGCTAATAAAACGAAATATGACAAGCGCAACTTTCTTTCTTTTTTTTTTAATTTCCGTTTTAATGAAGAATAATAGCCATTGACTAAGTATAAAGTAACACAATTATGTAATAGAAAAAAGACAAAAGCAAACAACTCCGTCAAATGCATGCTACAAAGTCAGCGCTGTATGAATAATTAATTTATTAAACAACTTTGTGCTTAGCCAAAACGATATGACCTGAAAGAAATGATAGATTCATTAGAGCAGAGATTGCCTGTTAGATTTACCCAATATGAATTTGCAAAATAAATTTACAAATAAACCTCATAAATAAACCTCAAACAACAACATTAAACAACTAAAAACTCTCAAAAAAAGCTACAGCTGCGTCTCAGTCAGCTCCCTTGTTCAGTAGTCAGGGCACTGATCAGGGAGTCGGCCATTTTAAGGGCTGTCTCAATCGCGAAATCCTTCCAGTGCACTGGAAGTAGTCTTTTGTGTTCATATGGGACACAAAAGTGGAAACAAGGGGGCAAGGAAGTCTACCGGAAGTTGAAGTCGGCCGCGTGCCGCCATCTTGTAGCAGAACTTCACTTGCGTTAGCATCCCATTGACTCCCATTTATTTTGGCGTCACTTTGACAGCGAATAACTTTACATCTGAGGCGTTAAAAGACTCCATTTTGTCCATTATTTATTTCTAAAGATACACGACAATGTATAAAGGGCTCCATTACCTTCTATGTTACATTATGGCCCCGTAGAAACCTTTTTTGTAAAAATAGGCTAACGATTGCGTCATAACCACTCGACTCTCTGTCGCACAGTAGAGAAATTACCGTACAGACAGGAGGAGAAGCTCGCAGGCAATCGGGGGAGACGTCAAGAGATATGGCGTACTGGCGTTACATTTTAAAATACTATACAAAATAATTAATCAGAATACTTACTCCTGCTCACTCACGCCAAAGAACTCCCCGTTCAAGCTCGCCGTCTCTGCAAGATTAACGATGGAAGTTTGCACGCACAGCTACTAGAAGATTTACATCAGTCAGACAGGTTACTGACGTCATCAAGCTTAGTTTGAGTCTGCGCGTCAAAAACGGAAGTGCTAAAAATCGCTAAAAATGGGCTTCACTTGTCTCAATTGAGTTCCAATGGGGTCGCTGTGTCCACTCATCACAATATCCATCTTCTAAACACTTCAGGTGTGTCGAAGTCGTCATCGGATTGGTTGAATTCTACAGGATTTCCGCAAGACGTGTGTCGCGTTCTTTAACGTTCCGCCTGGAAACAAAGATACCATGGGCCAAACCCCCTCACAAAAGAAAAAATCCTACTGTTTACAACTGTGACGATCAGCGCTTATCAAGATCAACTAAACGCTGGATTTTCAAAAGTATGTGAAATATTTAATCTTTAAAATATATTTTACACACCGGTCTGTTATTGTGGTGACATTTCCACGCCTCTAAACGTGACGATGAACAAAACTAACTGTGATTGGACGGGCCTTGGCCAATGAAAGCTGCCATGAATTCCAGACCTTCAGACAAATGGCTACGCGAGACTACACTGGAATGTTCGCTCCCTGAAAAATCCCACAATGCACCGCAAAAACTAGGGAGCATCAGCGCTCACTATGCTCCCTACCCGGAAATAACATCACATTTCTGAAGGCTGAAACAAACCACACGAGCCAACTCGATAAATATAATGACGCGTGATAGAAGATTTGAAAAAACTAAAAAACGGTTTGTCTATTTCAACATAAACACACATCACTAGACAGGAATTGAACACATCTAATTAACATTTATAATTAATATTCGACTGAGATGTTGTAAGAACATGTAACAAAACAATGTTTAAAAATTAGATTGATCTTACCTGTTTATTAATTCTAGTGATGTTCCACTATGTTGTCCGTTGACGGTGTACGTAATGTCTCTGGAATTCGAGTGATCACTGTCCCAACTTGGATTGAGTCAGTGAACTTACCAGTGACCGAATTAGTGTACACGATCTACTGATTGATGAACTCGGGAGCTAGGGACACAATTTCATTACACAATAACAGTAGTATTTTGAAAATTATGCGGGTTTTCTCCTCTGCCATTAATGCTCGCTGGTTGGTGCGAAATGCATTCTGGGATACCTGGCTGCCTCAAGTTTGCACAATCACCTCTGAAAGCATCCTTGATAAAGGGAGCGGAGCAAGAACACATCCGGGGATTTAAACAGTACTTGGGCGTCGACTGATGACGTTTCACAAGTTCACAAGAACTCATGTACACTTTTGGTCTTGAGGACTCACAAAAATGCCCGCTGCATGTGTGTCTAAGTCCACGAGACTGTAGGGTGTCCCATTCGTCATTTTAGCTTTCAGAAGGGTGCTCGTGAGCGCCCCCTTTGTGGCCGCTATGCACTCTCGATGCGCACTTCTCCTGAGCCCGCACTGGGGTGAGCTCCACCGCAGACTTCTACCCAACAGTCAAAGCGGCATTAAGTCACGAAAGTGTAGACTCAAAGGAAGACGGTGAGGGTTTAGGGTGCCATTTGGGACAGAGATTGAGAAACTCAGATTGAGAAACGGCGAATGCTGCATCAGTATGTTATTATGCCTAGCTTTTAAATGGCGTAGTTGAATAGTGTATATCTTAACGTACACACCGGTTTTATGAGTTCCTTCTGAACGTTTCGTTGTGTGGTCAGTGGTAATGACGTTGATTTTGTTAAATTCATACACTATGACCATTTCAACTTGAGTTAATTGATAGTGAGACGCTTGCTCTTGGTACTCCCATTGTTATTGTGTAATGGACCTGAGCGGCTCTACCGGCCACATTCTTTCTGATAATAGGGGGTTTCCTTGAAATCTATAATAGACTTTTTATTGTTATTTTGAATGTTATGAGATTTGTATTTACAACGATGTCTACTGTTAGGTTTGATATAGCACCACCATGGCCGCTTCAGCCAGTTCCAAGCTGAGCAAAGCTGTGAAACAGCAGTACATGGACCTCCCTCAAGGAGACCAGGTTCAAGCTATGTACATTTGGATTGATGGAACCGGAGAGGGATTGAGATGCAAGACCAGGACTCTAGATTCAGAACCTAAGACCATTGAAGGTAGTTACTGTGTTCATGTTATCATATCGGTCTCTCATATTAAATAACAGAGCTGTTAAAAGACCCACCATCAGTGTTGCAAAAAAGATTGTTTTTTTTTTTCCCCCCTTTCTGTGTCTCTGTAGATCTTCCTGAATGGAACTTTGATGGTTCCAGCACATATCAGTCTGAGGGGTCCAACAGTGACATGTACTTGATCCCACAAGCCATGTTCAGAGACCCCTTCAGGAAGGACCCCAACAAACTGGTTCTGTGTGAAGTCCTCAAATACAACCGCAAACCTGCAGGTGTGTAAATGTAAAATACCATAACTGATATCAGATGAGTATTATACCAGGTGATTTCACATTGAACATTGCATTAATGTTTCTTGTGGTTCTCCTTAGAAACCAACCTTCGTCAGATGTGTAAAAAGATCATGGGTATGGTGCAGAACCAGCATCCTTGGTTTGGAATGGAACAAGAGTACACTCTTCTTGGCACAGATGGTCATCCATTTGGTTGGCCCTCCAATGGCTTCCCTGGACCTCAAGGTAGAGGTCACTTATGAATACAAGGTCTCTAAAGGGCTGGAATTCTTCTGTTTAAGGAAATTAATAGGGCTTGTTTGATTAGGTCCATACTACTGTGGTGTGGGAGCCGATAAGGCCTATGGACGAGATGTTGTAGAAGCCCATTATAGAGCCTGTCTGTATGCTGGAGTAAAAATCTGTGGCACCAATGCTGAAGTCATGCCTGCACAGGTAAAGTCTTCCTACTGGGGTGATAGATAATAAGCAACACGTTTATACATTTAGGAAATAAGTGTAATTTCAATTGTGTGTTTATGTATGTATATGCTCTGTAGGGTACAATGTAGTGTAATCAACTTGAAACAAATTAGTCGCTGAAGTTGTCTTGTTGTTCTTCAGTGGGAATTTCAAGTTGGCCCTTGTGAGGGGATTGAGATGGGAGACCATTTGTGGATCGCCCGCTTCCTCCTGCACAGGGTTTGTGAGGACTTTGGCATTGTGGCCTCTTTCGACCCCAAGCCCATTCCAGGGAACTGGAATGGAGCTGGCTGCCACACCAACTTCAGCACGAAAGAGATGCGTGAGGAAGGGGGTTTGAAGTAAATATATAAAATTACCCAAATATATATATGCACACTGTAGCACTGACATAAAATGGTCATTTATATTAATCAAATTTTGTTTTTGTTTTTTAGATACATTGAGGAGTCGATTGAGAGGCTGGCCAAGAGACACCAGTACCATATCCGTGCCTATGATCCTAAAGGAGGGTTGGACAATGCCAGACGACTGACCGGTCATCACGAGACCTCCAACATCAATGAGTTCTCTGCTGGAGTGGCTAACCGTGGTGCTAGCATCCGAATCCCACGATCTGTGGGCCAGGAAAAGAAGGGTTACTTTGAAGACCGTCGTCCCTCAGCCAACTGCGATCCGTACGCAGTCACTGAAGCTCTTGTACGCACATGTCTGCTCAGTGAAGAAGGCGAAGAGCCAGTGAAATATTAGACTGAAATGTTGTTTTTAGTAGTGAAATATCTTACTGATGCCTTGTATTTTGATTTCATTAGTCCGTCTGAAATGTGGGATGATTGGGTCAGTTTATGCCACAGTTTTAGCTTTCTCACTGCCAGTGTCTTTTTATATCAGGTTTGTGGATGTAATGATACAATATTCCTTTTCAGAAATCCTAGTTTTGATAGAGACAGAATTTTGCATGTAAGATTACTGCAACTACTTGGCCTTTAAAGTTGTTCTTGTATCAAACTCTTGATTTGTGTTATCAAATTTAACATGTAGATATTTTAATGCCTTTTATGTATCTTTATCATTTTATTCACCAGGTTATAAATTATGGTACGGTTTCTAACAGGGACCAAAATGCGTTTATACTGATATGGCTCTGACTGTTCACAAGTTTGTGCATTTTATATTTACAGTACCATGGTTCCCAAAAAACCACTAAACTTTACACTAAAACATCAAGAATTTTCTCTAGTTTTTCTTCCCCCTGCATGAGTCCTTCTGGACAGGTTAGCCAATTGAGTGCTGAACTTATGTTGTTGTAGGCCAGCCTGGAAGTCGGCATCACCCTGGTTCCCTCAACAAAATCCTAATGGGATGTTTATATTGGTTTTTGGGTTCTTGCATAAAACAAGCTCTAAGAACAACAGTTTTGCTAACCATATGAAACTTGAATACATTTTGAAGCCTAAATACAGAGACCAGGTAAAAATGAAGATGTAGACTAAATGAACTGCACAACAGTTGTGTGAATTTAACATCAAGCTTCTAAAAACTCTTACGAAAAAGGAATCCAAGGTACTTCCCCTGGTCCAAAAAAGTTAAAAAGCTTTTATTCACATTATGGCCATCTCAACAGAAACATTTAAAAATGACTAAAACACTGCACACTGATGCATTTTGGCCTTCAGCCTTCCTTGGAGTGTGTCAGGTATCAAATGAATGACTGGTGTAGGAATAATTAGTCTGTGATATTGGCAGAAACCAAAAAAGCCATTATATTCTGGCAACTCTTTCAGTCTATATATTAACTAAATCCATATGAAAATCTAATCTAAGACAAAAGCTTTAAAAATCAAAAGGCATTATTGCTGATATGTTTTATGTTGTGGAATAAAAAAAAAATAATTTATTTCAGGCATTTAACCAAAAACCCATGATGCTACGAAAAATGCTACAGGGTACGATAGAGAAAAAATGCTGAGGTTCAAACGGTACTCATGCATGTAATGCGCAACTGATGAAAAGACCACTGCTATTTATTTGAAAACTGAAATGTGCATTCCATTTGCTCTTTTGTGGATTTTGAATGTGGGGAATCCTAACATCTAACTGATGTTTCTGGTGCCTTGGCATCTTAGAAAACATCAAAAACAACTTCATGCATCAAATTTTTGTGTTTGGTTAGCAATCAGCACACAGCACAAGTGCTAGTGACTCTTTAGATCCACACATGGCATGCCTCCTGAAGCTCGGCTGTTTTCAGAAAATGGTAAGGCTGTATATTTCTTTTATAAATCTGATAAAACTTAAGACTCTTTGGGGATATGAAGGATGTAATACTACTCTATATGTACTCAAGATTAACATAAGATTGGGCAAAGCTGTGTGTGTTATGTCCACTTTAAAGGGTTAGTTCACCCAAAAATGAAACTTAGGCTGCGTTTTACTCACTTCCGAGGCATCCTAGGTGTATATGACTTTCTTCTTTCAGACAAATCCAGTTGGAGTTATATTAAAAATTGTCTTTGATCTTTCAAAGCTGTTTCATGGCACTCAACGGGTGTTGCATTCCTTCAGTCCTAAAGACCTGAAATAAAAAGCACTCTTCCATAAAAAAAAAGTGTCTCACACAGCTCCGGGGGGTGGTTAGGGTTGTGAACAAAGGCCTCCTGTAGCAACTCGATGCGTTTTTGTAAGAAAAATATCCATATTCAAAACATAATAATCACTTTAAGCAGAAATACTCTGGCTCTGGATGAAGTGTGTTGAATTACTATTCTGCAATCCAAAACACAAGGGCCTGTTTTGCATCCCAAATCATATTACACGTTCTCTGTCATGTTTGGTAAACCCTTTCACCCAAATTCACTGGAACTATACAACTCCTCAAAGCAATTTGAAGGAAAACATTTTTTTAATATTGTTGTTCCATTAAACAAACCAAGTGTTCCAATGAAAAGGGCATTTGTGGATGCACACAGCCACACACCACTCAAGTTCTGACCAAATAAAGTTAGTTCACACAAACATGGCAACATTCTGGGAAGACAATGTTCCAAGAATTCACAAAGCAAACCAAAGAGAAATACTACAGCCACATCAGAAAGGAATTTCATTTTCAGAACTTTTTAAAGAAAATGATAATGCATTATAAATACGTACATTTCTTTTGCTTTTAATTATACTTGCACAACTTTAATGGTACAATTTTATTTTAAAAACATGCCACAGACTACTCAAAATCCATTAGCTGCATTTTTTACTCAGAACTTTATTTTACTACATATTTTACTACTCCACTTTATTAGGTACACATTTCTAGTGCCTTGCTAGTCCCTTTTGCCATCAGAACTGCCTTTATTCTCTGTGGCATACTGTTCAAGGTGCTCACAGATTTTGGTCCATATTGACATGACTGCATCACGCCTTTGCTGCACATCTATTATGTTTATCGTCCGTTCCACCACATTCCTAAGGTGCTCTATTAGATCTGTTGACTGTGAAGGTCATTGGAGTTCATAGTGAACTCATTATCATGTTCAGGGAACCAGTTTGAGATGATTGAGCTTTGTGACATGGCTGTTTATACCTGCTGAAAGACAATACAACAAAGTGTGCCAAGAAAATATTCCCCACACCACTACGCCATCATCCGCCTGAACTTTTGCTACAATATGGGATGGATCCATTTTTTCATGTTGTCATGTTATTTGTAACCTTGGTCCACAACACCAGTCATAAGCAGCATGGGTATATTTGTAGCAATAGACAACACTACATTGTATGGGTCAAAATTATCGATTTTTCTTTTATGTCAAAATCTCATTAGGATATTAAGTAAAGTTAATTTTTGAATTTTATACCATAAATATATCACAACTTAATTTTTGATTTGTAATATGCATTGCTAAGGACTTTGCTAAGGACTTCATTTGGATAACTTTAAAGGAGATTTTCTCAATATTTAGATCAACTATCTCGGCCAAATATTGTCCTATCCTAGCAAACCATACATCAATGAAAAGCTTATTTATTCAGATTTCAGATTATGTATAAATCCAAATTTCAAAAACAATTGACCCTTATGACTGGTTTTGTGGACCAGGGTCACATTTATGCCAAATTAAGAATGTCACAACAGAAATTGCTGATAAGATCAGCACCCGGTGTGGTTTTCTGTTGCTGTACTCTAACTGCTTTCAGTGCTTGATGTGTTGTGCATTTATAGATGTTCTCGAGCATTCCTCAGTTAGTAACGAGTGGTTATTTGAGTTACTGCTGCCTTTCTATCAGCTCAGCTTATATCTGGCCATTCTCCTCTGACCTCTGGCATTTTCACACACAGAACTGCCGCTTACTAGATATTTATCTTTTTTGGACCATTCTCTTTAAACACTAGAGATTGTGTGTGAAAATTCAAGAAGATCAGCAGTTCTTAAAATACTCAGACCAGCCCGTCTGACACCAACAACCATGCCACCTTTAAAGTCAATTAAATCACTTATCTTTCCCATTCTGATGCTTGTTTTGAACCTCAGCAGATCATCTTCAGCTATCATATTGGGCAGAAATTGGAGTGCCCAATATCATAGTAACAGTTCAAGGAAGTCCTGCCTTTCAAATAAATGATCCAATTGTCATTCAACAAGTTATTACTTGTCATCAACCGTCAAGTCATCAACTACTTTTACAACGGTTGTTGCTGTTGGCAAGCAATTTTGAAATTTCAGTATTTCTCAACTCAGTCAGATAGGAGCTGTACTTGCATGGCTGAAAATAGCTGAAAATAATGCAAGGACATTCCCAAGATTATCTTGTTTTGTTTTTTTTGTTTTTGTTTTTTCAGGACAAATGTACGTCAGGTCAGGGAAAATTGAGACAATTTAGCTGGGAAAAGTTGTTAAGTGTTAAAAATGTTTTGTACAGCTTATTAATAGTATTTTATCTGTTTCATGTATCATTTTACACTTTATAATTCCTTTACTGTTTCAGTTTTGCTGTAAAACTTATAACTCGTTGTTTAATGTCAGGTTCCATTGTGACAACTTACCCCTTCAACAGACTTTAAGGTTGTACCAGAGAATCCCAGAGAAAACACTGTAATAATAAAAATGGTCTTTTGTGAAAATCAGAAAATACTGTGTATCGATTGACAATAAAGTATAATCAGTCTCTGTTCTAATACTTATTCATAACTGCAGCAGGCCTAGAAGAAATGGCTGTATTATATTGGTCTTATGTTGATATGATATAATAGCTCTAGAAGTGTGACTCAGTTGAGCATGAGCAGCAGAACAAACATGGGCCTCAAGCCTAGATCAGAACAATCTCACCAATCAGTGTTCAGTGTGTTTCATGCTCTGAATGAATATCAGCACTGATTGGGCTTATTAGAATTCTGATCTCAGTCAACGACGGAACTACTGACCCATTTGAATTCATCCTTTACCCTGCAGGATTTGAAAGATTATTGTGTCTTCTGAATCTTAGTGTGATATCACTAATAGGAAGATGGTGGTTGTGAGTTGATGTGTAATGGTAATTAAATATTGTGATCCCTTTACACATCCCCTCTTGTGCAAATATATAAACGCACACAAAAGAGACAGTGGCAGGGCATGGCTGATTGGTGCCATGTGCAAATCACATGCAGCATCAGTGAGAGCCATGTGGCGGAAATGCAATTACACTCTTCACTCTTCAACCACGAATGCCATTTACTTAAGTACACACACACACATACACACACACACACACAAAAGCAGCCAATTCTTACAGGACAGGGCTGGAACTGGACTTTCAAGAGATGATAAACATCATGAAAATACTAAAAGAAAGTAAGACTTTTGTGATTTGAGGTGGTTAAAGCACAAAATGTGTGTGCTCAGTTGCCATGGCAGCCATAGACCAAAGGACAATGTGTGTTTTGTGCAGCTAAGGTGGAGGATGGGGGTGGGACATTGGTAGTTACATAACAAATCTGGGTCAAACATGAATTCCCCTACTAACAAAGATCTGCTTGATTGAATAGCCTAAATAAAAATTAGCAAAATAATTATTATGAAATCACAGAAAGCTGCCCATAATGTAGTGTAAACTAGTTATACAAAAGCAGAGTCCATTACCAGTCTACAGGTCACCTAAAATGCTAATAACGTGATCTGTATTGGATCCTAGGAATGTTCTTGTACAGACAGATGAATTACTATGCTTAACCTGTTGAGACCTGTTAGCCTAGTCAGACACCACATCAACAGCACACAACGGTTGTCTGTGCAATGACTAAATGTCTGCTCATTGCATGCGGAGAGGGTCTAATGAAAGCTACAATCAAACAATTTATAATAAAAGATATTAAAATAATACATACTGTCTGACCTTTCGGTATCCTCATCAGTGTTTGTTTTGGGTAAAAATGCTGATATGATGCCAAGGACATTGCTGTTCACAGCTGAAAAAGCAGTTTGCTGTGAGAATAAAACAGGACAAAATGTCCATCAGACCTTGTAACATCAGTCCACTGCAGCTGTGCACCAATTATCAGCATGCACTTTGAAGAAAAGAGTCTTTTGTCTTATGACAGAGACATGACGGTCCAACAGTGGTATGGAAAAAATGGTTACAGTAACAAATGTATGTTGTGTGTTATGGTATACTATGAAAGGTTGATCTGTTGAAGAAGAAAACACAAAAAAGCATGATTTTACATAAAATGCAGTTATGTTCAACTGTGTTTTGTTTGCTCAGCAGGGTGAATTGTTTTTACAGCTGTATTGCTTCCAGACGGCCTGTGCAGGATGAGACCGTCTGGGAGAAACGCTAGGAAGATACAGCTTAGTGAAAGGTGAAGTTTGTGTGAAATGTGAATGTTGAATGAAAGTGAAATGTAATAAAGCTTGGTCCTTATAAAAGATATAAAAACAATGTCTTTGTATCTTTTCAATGAACTCTTACATTTTATGCAGTCAGATTATTCAATAAAAGGTGATGATTATAATATCTGCTGTGAATCCATGGTGAATTTAGGAAAACATTTTGGTGTTCGGCCATTGTACTTTAAACTCTAAATGAGAGTCTCCAGCATTCATCCGGCCACATGAGAACAAAGAAACTGCTGATATATAGAGGTCAAGGCCCATAAAAGGGCTATGTGTGATCAATGAAGCGCCACTGACATGGAATTTTCATCAAAATAGAGATTTATTTTGTGTGACTCTTGTATTAAAGGTGACTTCAGTAGTACACACCAGTAGCAAGGCAATATATTTTAAGGGGAGTGGACATTGGTGAAATAGAGTGAACTTTAGTGCTTACTTTCAAACATGAGAAAAAATAGGGCTGCAAATTTCAACATCTGACGACGGCATTACTGGTGTTTGGCTGAACAGGAAATAGGTCAAAAATATGTGATGAAAATATATGCCTAAATTGAAAATGAAAATGTGACTTTCTTGAAAATGGGATTTTAAGCATCAAACGTGTCATATATTGTTGAAAAGGTCTCATCTAGCAGAATACAACAAGCATAAATGTTTCAAGTAGAGACCAAAATAATACTAAGTACAAAAGAAATCTCAAAAGAAAAAATTTCATCAAAAAACCACAACATAAGGTTTAATGAATAATGACAGAAGCCTATGCCTAGAGCCACATAGCCACATTCACTAGTTGATCTCTTTTTATGGTACTAAATGGCTTAAGTATAATTTCTTTTGGAAATTCCAGTTAAACTTGTACACATTACAGATTGTAACTAATCACCTGGATGTAAAGACTCAACTATGTGTGCACTCATCAAAAATGAGCCAGGGTGCAACTGATTACTGATTGTTGAAAAAGTTGTAAAAGACTGTGCAACAAAATCTAACATTTTTAACTGCAGAGTCTGCAGTGCATAAAAGCTGCTGGTCTAGACTGAGGTTGTAAACACGGGGGGTGGGGAGTTTCACCTGTTTTCCCTCAGAGAAGTCTCAACACCCACCATACTTGTTTCCTGTATTTAAAATCTTCTCCACGCTGGTGTGGTGTCAAATAGCACAAACTCTGAACAAAATGTTCTACACAAACACCACCCCTGCACAATCAGCCCAAAGGGAGAAAATCTTGGCTGGACTTGTGTAACCCTATGATACAGCACTGGCTTGGCACATTTTAATTGGCAGGAGCTCATATTATTAGAGTGATTCCACGTGATATGAATGTCTTTTAGACATACAGTAGTTAAGTGTAATATGTCTAGAGTGCCTGGCTGAGTGTCTGCCGCCATCTCCTGCTTGTGCACAAATGCGTAAAGATGCTGAAATAAAAGAATAAAGCAATTTAATAAATGTTCTTGATGTGAGACCGCATTTCAATATTTTGCATGATCTCCACTCAAAATGACTTTCCCTTTTGTTAAAGAGGCATAGTAACACGTTAAAACTTGGTGCCAGATGATTTTTCAGTATATGAGTAGGCCTAAATCATATAAACTATAGTATTACACAACTATTGGCTTTATTATGATCACATGGGTTTGAGTATATGAGTAGGCCTAAATCATATAAACTATAGTATTACACAACTATTGGCTTTATTATGTAATATTATAAAGCCAATGTGTGTAAAAGTTATTTTTATTAACTTCTTATTAACAATTTCCTGAATGTTTTGAATATCAGCACAGCTGTAATTGGTAAGCAGCCTCATGCTAGCAAATTAATCACTGCATGCTTGCTAGTGTGATATTATGTCAATATTGTTTGCTATTTTGAGACTTGCTTCTCCATGTTTTGTCATCAAAATGTATTGCCATCAAAACCAATGTTTTTAGGTTAAGCCTATCAACACAGTTTCATTAAGAAGTCTTCTCTAGTATAAATGTAACTCAGTGATTATTCAATGATTCTGATTTCAATATTCTCTAAATATAACTTTGATTTTTTGCTTTTTATCCTGTTTTCAGCCTAAACTTGCCCTTTACCTCAACCCCCTTCCTCCATTTTTCTGACCACAGAAATATCCAGAGTACCCTGAACAAGTGAGTGTTACACATGTACAAAGGCTCTATAGAAGCCCCTGCAGAAAACTGAGTAGATAAACAATGGAGATCACAGAACACAGCGAACCGCTTGAACACAATGAACTCCAATTCAGAAGACAAAAACATTGTTAGGTTCTCGATAGCTATGAACAGGCACATGCAGAGAGGGTGCTTTGGGGGCTCAAGGCTCTGCACTTTTTCCAAAGTTAACCAAAAGTGTCCCTCTCTAAACAATTATCAACAATAATATTGTGATCAATAAAACAAAATGCATTTAAATCATAATTATTATGACATATAAAAAACAGTAACAAATGGCTAAAAAAAAGATACATGTTTATTTTTATATCTGTCAGTCTGAGACATTGTTGCCAATGCATTGCAATTGATTGTGTGCATCTTAAACAATCTCAAATTTTATTGGGCAATGTTAAGTGGAGTGGGATCTTCCTGGTCTTATTCATAATGAAAAACTATATAGCCAGTGTTTGTTTACATCTTTTTAGGCAAACCTTAAAAAATAGTCACATTAATTGTATGCAGTGTTTAATTTACTCCTGTTTACATACTGCATATTGATATACCGTTTGATAAAACTATTATTTCTCGTTAAAATGAAGCCCAAAGGTCACCAACAGGCCTATTACATGAAGTGTAGTAAATGTTGAATTAGAATTACTCTGTATATAAATGCCTTTTTTTTTTTTTTTTTTACAGTTGAGCCCCTGCCCTCGAGGAACTCTCTGCATGTCCCAGTCTATGATGAATAATAATAGCTATGAAGAAGAATAAAATCTTCTAATCACATACAGAAATAGTAGATATAATTCCTAGTCTGCTGGCCTCAAGTTCGGTGGTTGCAAATCTGGGGATACAGGGTACAAAAATGTGAAACCCCATTAAGGCTACATAAATGACACATTCACAGGGCTGCTGTTTTTAATAAATAATAAAATATAAAAACGTCACATTGGAAAATAATGTTTGACCAGCAGAGGTGTGTAGACATTATATTTTATCATTTTGAATTTACTTTGTTTTATTTAATGTGCAATTAAATAAAATAAAAAAAAATTGTGTTTCACAAAATACTATGCAGTGGAATATACTTTCTTTGAGTTTTCCTTCCAGTTGCATGCATATAAATGAATAGAATGGAGCACAAAGTCTGGCATTAACAGGTGAACTAATTCCCATTGAAATATACCAGATTTTATTGAAAATGGGCCAGCGACAAGCATGTTGAGACTAAGGCAGGTGATCTTCTATATTCTTGTTGAACTGATGCTATCCAGACTGGCAAGAAGGGTCATTGTTTCTCTCACTGGCACTGAAGCCAGCCAAAGAGCTATCCAAGAGACAAATGCATCTTTGTGCTCAGCTCGCTCATATCCACTCAGACTGAAGACTGCTGTGTTTGTTTAATGAAAGACCTTGGGAAGACAAACAATACCTTCAGCCAAGTTCACCAGTACCAAAATCTTAAGGAACATATAGATAAATGAAACTCTCAGTAGAGCAGTCTCAGTTGAATGGCCACTCCTGAAACCTGACCTGGTTAGCATCCAGTTTGTTGTTCTGTGAAAGAATCAATGATACTTTGTTGAAAACAAAGGAAGGAGAGAGACAGGTCTGTAGCTATCTGTAAGTATCAGCTATCTGTTTGCTCAAGCCCAACTGGATGCAGAACATGATCACAACAAACTAGCCTTTTACAGTTCCATTCTCAGTGGAATTATCTCTCATATCCTTTAGCAATTGGGCCAGTCAGAGACTAATAATAAAGATGCTTAGTTTCAATATAGCCTGGTTTGCAAAGGGACAAGAAGTCACTGCTGTGTTCCAGATATAGTAATGTCAGGGTTATCTATTGCTTGGCTCACAACACAATTTCCAATCACGTGTATCCTTTAGATAAGGCATTAGTTTTTCACACCTCTTTAATTTCACTGTACATAAACAATTGATCTCCAGTATGACGTAAAAGCAGTTTGTCTGTTACACACTGACTGGAGGAACCTAATGCTTTCAGAGTACTAAAGGACAAGCAGTACTAAACAAATCAACATCTGTTAAACTGGTCACACAATGACCTTAATGCTGGAACTAAGTGATAAATCAATGAATTCATGCTTTCTCAGGTAAAGGGAATGTTATTCAGGTTTGAAGACTCTGTTTTGACTCAAAGGAGGCAGACGAGAGAACGAGAGCATATGACTTCTTTTACTGTTGACAGAAAACAAAAAGAATTTTGAAATAAGTACACAGCTCAGAAACAATAGGTGGTATCCTTTGGTATGTCCAGCTTTTGCATCAGTTACAGTATAGTGTCTTGCATAGTGTCAATATATTTTCTGAGTAATTTAAACCTAATGTTATCCCATGCCTTCTGCAACTCAAGCCAAAGGCATTCCTTTTGAATGTACAATAGATCTGTCCAGTTTATTTTCCAACTTGCCTCAGATTTGCTCAATGGTGTTGAGGACCGGACTTTAAGGGGGGCCAGTTTCATCATTTTCAATTTTCCAGCAGATTCCTTCCATCGCAAGTAGCTCCGGCAATAGTTCGTTTTATAGGTATTGTAATGGCCAATTCAACAAAAACAACTGAAACCTCTTAAATATGCCAAGCGTGTTACTTTTAATAAGTAAAAAACATTTTAATAAACATATATAAAAAGAGCACACATCTTTAGAGAAACACAAAGTTTGTGGTAAATATTAGGGCACCAATAACAACACTACTATACAGTTTATAGTCTTTTATGCTCACCAAGGCTGAATTTATTCAAATTCAAAAATACAGTAATGATTTGATTTATTATTACATATTTAATATATTTTAAAATGTTTAAATAAAATGTATTTATGTGATGGAAAAGCCACTTTTTTTTAGCAGCCATTAATCCTTTCTTCAATGTCCTATTATCCTTCAGAAATCATTCAAATAGATAATTCTATAGTGAATTGGTGCTCAAGAAACAGTTCTTTTTTTATAAAAAGTGCAGAATAGACTAGTATGACCTAAAATCTATCTCAGGCTGTGTTTCGCTTACTCATCTCTCTGTCTTTATTCAGATAACAAGACAATGTGACACCTCACATAAAGTTAAGCTGCGTAACAGGTGTGCCTGCATATCTTTGTAGTGAAACCAGTCTGACACGGACAGCTCACGTCACACAAACAAACAGCTGAGCTGTGCACGTCAAACCAAGTGTAACCATTGAAAACAATATACTCTCTGAGAAACATCTCTGATATTTAAATGACACACAACTGAGAGCTCCATCGAGTAGCATACAGTATATCCTGATGTTTAAATTAAGCAATAAAAGTTTCCTCTAAACACTATCACTGATTTTCCAGGGTGTAAGCAAGCATATATTTCATACCAAATGCCAATCTTGCATCATAAAAGCATACAGTATATCCTGATGTTTAAAGAAGAGTTGCCATGACTCATAATACAGTTTAACTGGACACAGCAAACAGAAGTGAGGTGATTACTTCAAAGGAACTAAAAGTTCCTGGTAAAGAAACGCCCTCTGCCTAACCTTAAATGCTCTTTGATATGATTAAGAAATTATATCATATAAATTAATGTACAATCAGACAGCCTTAGCAACCTTAGTAAGCAAAATGAAACATTTCCTTATAATAGAATTCCAAACCTTTAAGGGGTTTTATGATTATTAGTTTAAGTGAAATAATATTAATCTGATAAAATGTGGTATGAAATGAAACAGGAAACAGGAACAAAGCATTATGATTAGTTCAAATATTTGCACATTACAGGTTTTCCTTTTTGTTTACTCAAAGACACGTCAGTGAAACTCTTTGCAAGCCAAAGAACAATTCAACACCATGACACCTAACAATAATATTAAAAAATAAAACATTTCCATGTAGCAAATGACCAATCACAACATTGCGTCATATCATGCATTCCATCAGGAGACTACAGACTTCTGAGCCTGCACACACCGCCTCGGCTCAAAAGCTAGTCTTTGTGTGTGTGAAACTGTGAAATATTTGACAGTTGTAACCTCATAGCTTAGGCAGCACACCCCACTCACGCCCTCCTGTGACATCATTTCGAGTATGCATGGATTATCTATTTAGCGTATTGCAAAAAACTTGCTTTGTTTTTATTTCTGCCACATAAATCGTATTATGTGGTTTGATCCTGGTTATGTAATGATTCTTCACACCCATTTATTCAGGCACACAATATAAAAAAGCAACTCAATCCAACAGAAGTTCATGAAAATGGATAAAAGTTAAATTGTATTGAATGTGCACTAGTAGTACCAGTAACCTGCACTTACAGATAATATAATATTAAATAATGTAAATAAAAGCCCAATATATTTTATTTTATTTTATTTTATTTTAATGAAGTATATTATATAAGCAATGGTTCCCAACCATGTTCCTGGATGCCCGCCAACACTGTGTGTTTTCCATGTCACCTTAATCAAACACACCTGATTCCAACCATCAGCTCATTAGTAGAGACTCCAAGACCTGAATTGGGTGTGTCAGACAAAGGAGAGATGCAAAATGTCCAGTGCTGGGGGGGGCCTCCAGGAACGTGGTTGGGAACCACTGATATAAAGCATGTTATTTTTGTACTAAGTACTCCACTTTCCATGATGATCTAAGACAGTGTGGTGTAATGATACATTTCCAGTTTATCATTAAAATGATTAGTCATCAAATGTCAAGCTTCAGTTTTGCATGTCTCACTTTAATGTATAATAGTTAGGGCAGAGCTGCATGTAAAACAGTAATTTTCTTAGCTCAAAGTTCGTCAGCCTTCTGTTTGCTTTGTCATTCTTCTGGAACACAGACGCAACTCAACTTAAGAATTACATTTATAAAACAAATAGAACAAATTGAATATATGAAACAGATTTAGACAGTCTGAATGGTGCAAGACCTGACGTCAAACCATTTCAGAGATTAAGAGCTGGAATCAAACCTGTTCAACAGGTATTAAGAATGAATATTGACTGTACTGTACATTACCATCCAAATTGGCCACATATATACATAATGATTTACACAAAAAAAAAAAAAAAAATTTTATATAAAGTCATGGAATGACATGAGGTTGAGTAAAGGATGAACAGATTTAAAGGGGTCATATGTCCCCTTTAAATAAGAACATTATGTTGTGTTTTTTGTTGTAATGAAATGTATGCGGTTTTAAGGTTTAAAAACACATTATCTTCCACATACTGTACATTATTGTTGCTCCTCTATGCCATGCCTTTCTGAAACGCGTCGATTTTTACAAAGCTCATCATTCTGAAAAGCGAGGTATACGCTGATTGGGCCAGTCATCCAGTGCAATTGGCTGAATACCTCAAGCGTGTGACGGAAATGTTACGCCGCTTAACATACTGTGATGCGTGTCTTGGCTGGTCCCGGCACGACGAGACAAAACCAATAAAACCCATTACAAACGAGGCATTTGTTGCATCCAGTGGGGACATAATTACTGATTATAATGACTTATACTGTGTTTTTACACGTTGCATTGTGTATTGCGGCGCATAAACATAAAATCATATCTGCATTTGTGATTGGAGAGACGACAAACAACAAGCGCTACTCTACACTGCTCAAAACTCACATTTGAATCATCAGTGGCAAATTCTTTAAATATGAAAAACGTACTTACAGGCTGTGAGTCAGAAGCGCCAGACTGGCCTTGCAAAGTTGGAACTGCCCCACTTTATAGAAACAGCCTTTGTGCACAGTGACATTGTAAGCTACTCTGCAGGTTCAAGAAACAATCCTCCATAAAAAAAAAAATTCAGAATATTTGGGTTGAACTGTTCTGGAACAGTGTTGTACATACAAATTAACCACTGAATCAACGGCACGGCCAGCTGATTCAATGCCGGAGCGGCCAGCCAGGTTGCTGCAAACCACATGTTATGATGCCGGGCTGGACTCCGCTTCATCCATGGTGAAAGCCGATCGAGCAATCCACAGTGCGAAACTGATGTATTTCCTCAGCGACAAGCACAGATCAGCTCTAGGCATGACAAAGCAGATATCGTCCTCTTTTGGAAGGCCAAACTAAGCAGTTTCGCTTTCACAATGAAACACACACCATTTCCACACATGGCGGCGGCGGCACAACAACAATACTACAGAGAGAACAAAAGTAACGCCTTCTTTCTTGCATGAACATTGGGGCAGTGTTATGTAAATCTTCTCACACAGTGACGTAGACATGTGGGGGCTTGTTTAAACGAGGCATTTTAGGAGGGCGTGGGCAAGTCTTAACTGTAAATAAAGAATATCTCTTTGGATTTGAGACTTTAGTCTTTGCAACTTTACAGATCTTCTTTATGCACCAAGAGCTTGTAAACACTCCAACGAGAAAGGAAAACTTTCAGTCGCATCATATGACCCCTTTAAAATTTTTTGTTGAATTCTTTGAATTTATTGGGTTATTTGAGGCAAATCCCAACTGCCTAAATATATGAAACATTTTGGTGGAAAATTATAGGGGTGAAAATTTAGTTTTCTTGAACACAAATCTAGGATAAGTGAGTGACAGCATTTTTCCATAGAGGGGTATATGGCTAGAAACTCCCTAGGCAAAGTGGGTGCTTGGCCAGGCTAAAAGATTCATGCATTTAGAATGCATGACAGGATTTATGTTGATATTGTTCAAAAAATAAATACATTTAAAAAACACTTTACAAGCTTAGAAATTAATTGCAACATTTTTTTTTTTTTAATTAATAAAATTAAGATCTGGATTGGACAAATATTTAGCACTGCTTTTTATGCTTAACTTGAACAAGAAAAAAAATATTCATCCTAAAATATAAAATAAATGTAATAAAAAGCATTAAATTTGACTTTTGCTAACATGTCGACAAAACAGCAATTTTGTTTTAAAACAAATTATGTAAACTGTTTGTGTCTTGAAAATTATTGCTTCATTCAAGGTTTTGCAAATTAGAATCTTATAATTCCAAGCAGAACATGAATTTTTTTAATGAATGCATTTAACCTATTGCAAAAATCCCCATTCAAAAATGTGATAGGATTTTGATATTATACATTGAGAATACATTTAGGGCCCCCGTCATTTTCATGTACAAAAAAGACTTGTTCCCCATATCATTTTTGCAATATGGAATGCAAAAACTTTGAAGCTTAATATCTCAAAACCTGAAAATGCAGATAGAACTTAATTAATTAATTCCAAGGTGGTGAATTTTATAGATAATAAAGAACTGGTTATTTTGCCAGGACACCCAAGTGAATAAAAATAATGGTTTGATATTTTGTATATAATGCAATGAAAATCATACAGTTTAAGAATGACTTAAATGTCCAAAATTGGTTTGGAGGTATTTATATTTTATTTTATCTTATAGCCAAAGAACTGCTAACTCCCAAGAAAATAATATAGTGTTGTCTGTGGTCAAACCCCTGCTGAACAGAGAGGACAAAAGTACAAACTAACTCCGGTCTTACAACAGGTGGCTCTCCAACAGCCACTGGAGATCTGCCAGAGATGATAAACATCAGGAACACACTCAGCCCTAGTCACCACATCACACACTTTCCGTACACACAGCCTTAAGGGCACAGCCTTTCTGTTGTCTCAGCTTGGAAAGTTTGACCCTGTCCAGCTGATTTAAGAGGTGTGATCCCCACGATCTCTTTGGATTCATAGTTCTTCTTTCCCAGCTCTGAACACATTAGACTCATCTGACCTGACATGGAGCTGATGGAGCACACTAACTCCCTCATATCCACCACTCAATTTGAGCTCCCAGTGCCTAAAAGGTCAAAGGTCCCTTTGGGAGGGGGAGGTGCAGTAATAAATAAGCAGACTATGACAAAAGCTCACAGTTATTCACTATGATGGTTACCCTTGTGAAAAAGAAGTACACTTTAGCATACTTTTAAAAGGAGTACTTTGTTATTAATAAATAAAATGCAAAAAAGGGGAGTACTTTGTTAACAATATACTTTAAAAAGAAAATTATTAAGCAGTGTTTTAAGACACATAGTTGCATGTTATTTGCAATTTAATAAACATGTATATATAATTTTATGTTTCTTTCTATTGTCTTGATATATGGTTAAAGTGTACTTCTGAATATACTGACAAACATTTATGGTTAACTAAAATATACTTTCATCTTTATGAAAAATTGTATATCATGCATATAATATATTGTAATTATAATTATAAAATATTTTGTAATGATGAAGTTAATATATATTACCTTTTAATTTCATATCAAATAAGACTACAGTTGTAATTATAATCATATAGTTTATTTGCTTTAATTTGTTAGTCAACCAATT
Organism: Cyprinus carpio; assembly: GCF_018340385.1. Lineage (NCBI taxonomy): Eukaryota > Metazoa > Chordata > Actinopteri > Cypriniformes > Cyprinidae > Cyprinus > Cyprinus carpio. The sequence goes on from NC_056602.1 coordinate 13,658,458, forward strand.
CAAAATAAGTGTTTTTAAAGTAAAAGAAAAGATTCATAATTAATTTTAAACTTTTAATTTGACATTATTTCAAAGTGCAAATTTTATTTAAATGTGTTTAAAACATGCAATGTACACTTATGGCCTTTTTTCATTAATGTTACATTATCTGCAACTACAAGTTATAAAATATAAAAATATACATACTTTTTAGAGTTGAAGTACACTACAAGCACACATTCAAAAAACTAAGCACACGGCTTTCATGGAAAGTAGTGTTGCCATACAAAAAAACCTCAATAGTGTTGTCATACAAATTAAAACCATGTTTCAGCTGTATTTTCTGAAACTACTCATTGACTCAGATGTTTTGGAAAATTCCACGAAAAAAAAAATCACAAGTGAGTCACCATTCAGAAAAACCTCAATTGCTGTTTAGTGTAATGTGGGAATGCTTTGAATTAAACTGCTCATGCAAGGATGGTTGCCTATATAACCCAGATCAAATCTGGAACTGCTCTGACATCAAACGTTTACAGTTTCATTCAATTTAATTTTAATATAACTTGCTGAAGGCTCTTAAAAATCTTTATGTATTTTGCAGTGTCCCCCCGTGCATTGGTTCTTGGTCACGCTTTTAAAACGGGCTCTCAATGGGAGAATGTCTTCAGATTTGTAACTGAGAGAGTTAAAGGAGATGGAGTGCAACACGATTGATCTTCTGTAGTTAATGAATTACAGTGCTTTCACCAAGCATATGCATTTAATTAAGTGTCCAAAATGGAGAAAGGACACAATGTGTCTCCTGACTGAGAAGCTTCTTTTGCTTTCATTTAAATGAAGTAAGTGTGAGTTCAGCCTTTTTCCCACATAAATCGATCTACTAACAGTTCTGAATCATTTCTGTCCTGCTTTCTGTCTTGTGCCTCATAATTAAAGAGCAAACTCTCCTCTCTCATCACAACAATAGTTCTCCTACGAATATTGCAAAATAAAGTGAGCTTATGCACGTGTTTAAGCAAGCACTTTTTTGTGCATCCCAAGTTGTGGTACATATTAGTATCTATCTATCTATCTATCTATCTATCTATCTATCTATCTATCTATCTATCTATCTATCTATCTATCTATCTAAAAGAGTAACTGAATAAACAAACAAAATTTGTCAATAGCTATAATCCAATTGCAATAAAATAATTGCTGTACAATGTAAGTATTATATTTAAGCAGATCTCAAAACTGAGAATGATGTCTGAAAGCAAGTGCAATGACCAGTCTTCTGCTGTCACACATATGGTAACAAAACATCTCTGTGTAAACCTGTAATAATTAGAGCTTCTCACAGCTTTTAAAGCCAGTTTGAGTAAAGCACATAAGTAAACAAAAGAAGTTCTTTATGTCTGAGTTCATGTACCTTGTTGTATAAGAACACACAGGTAAGCTGAGCCTGACGAGAGACCAATTATTGGTCTATGTGAGAAAGCCCTGCATGAAGACTGCATGATGTGACTGGTTTAAACACACAAAGGACAAAGGTTGTCAGAGAATAAACCATCTGTGTTTTCACTTATCATTGCCATTGCAGAAATGTGCTATAGGCTACTGGTCATTAAGTCATTCCAGCAGAAAAACTGTACAAAATAGCGAGTTATTGAGATAAAGTAGGCTCACTTCATGTACAATATATATATATATATATATATATATATATATATATATATATTATTAAAGTACAATACTCACTTCATGTTCTATATATTATATATATATATATTATTAATGTTAATATTTTTTGCACATTTTTGGCCTTTTATTGTGGCCAGCCCTAAGGCCCACCTGTGCAATAATCATGCTGTCTAATCAGTATCTTGATATGCCAAACCTGTGAGGTGGATGGATTATCTCGGCAAAGGAGAAGTGCTCACTAACACAGATTTAGACAGATTTGTTAACAATATTTGAGACAAATGGACCTTTTTTGTACATAGAAAAAAAATCTTAGATCTTTGAGTTCAGCTCATGAAAAATGGGGGCAAAAACAAAAGTGTTGCATTTATAATTTTTTTCAGTGTATAAGGAAGAAATATCAAACACTCATCAGTTCTGCACACAGTCTCTGCTTGGCTGGCATCTTACATACGCATTTGGCATCAATAAAACCCTCAAGTTGGCCTCAGTTCTGACAAGTCTTGTGAAACTATTATGAGAGATGTTGTCTAAGTATCACAAGACTTGTCAGAACTAGGCCTCTGCTTAATATAAAATCCAGGAAATGGCTGGTAATTCCCAAACACAAGTACCAGTTTAGGAACAAAACCGTTTTGGCACAAGTCCTGATCTTGCTAAAGATCTGACATCAGATACAGCAGGTTCAAGATTTATCTCTAAATGCCAGTACGATGTCATTGTTATAGAGCAGGGGTCGACAAACTACGGCACGTGTGCCAACAGTGGCACGCAGAGGGATAATAGCTGGCACGCGAGCAATAGGGAAAACTGCATACTGACGTGCATTTTGAGGTAATTACTTCTCATAATCACACAGCCTGTTAGGAGCTATAAATACTATTGAAGTGTGAGAATTAACTTGCATTAGTCTACGGATGTGCGCGTAACCGCTGCACATACTAGGAACTCCAAACAAATCAAAGTAGGCGGGGTTTACTGTCCAGAGCGTGAAGCATCAATTGTCAAAATGACTGAGATGGCCAATCAAATCAAAGTAGGCGGGAATAACCATACAGAGCGTGAAGCATCAGTTTAACGTAGGGATGGGGCGAAACAACTTATATTGTTTTCGATACGAAACACCTTAGTATCAATATTTTTTATTTGAGTATCATACTTTCGATATTCGCATCAGTATCGATATATCGTTACTTCAGGATCGATTCGCCCATCCCTAGTTTAACGAGCGAGAGCGAGGTAATATGAAGCTACAAATCATTTAATATTAGTCAACTTTTAACGATAAGTTTTACGATAGAAATGTTAAATGACTAAATTTTTAATAATTTCCGTTTGCCCATTTTTCAAACAGAATGAAAAATAATAATAATAATAATAATAATAATAGGACAGATTATTTTTATTTTATTTTATTTTTTGTCACACTGCTACTGTGTGGGAACGAAGGAGCGTGGAGACAAAGGAGTTTCAACTTGACTATCATTAATGACTCACAACCAAGGGAAAACAGGGCAGGCAGGAACACACGTAGCACATGGATGTTAAACACTGGACAGGAAACAAGGGGCAGAACACACTTTAAATACAAAACTAAATAAGGAATTCAATGAGACACACCTGAAATCAATTAACAATCAACATGAGGGAGAAACTGGGTCACGGGAAGCACATGAGGAGCAAAACACAACAAAACAGGAACACATGGCTGACATTACCTCCCCCTCCTGGAAGGCACATCCTCGCGCCACATAACTTCCACAGGGGAGGTGGGGTGCGCGCTCTGGAGGCCTCTTGGGACAGGTTTGTAAAGGATGGGAGGCCTCCAGTTAGGGACCGGGGCCCATGGCGGATCAGGCAGTTCAGGGGGCCATGGTGGAATGGGCGGAATGGGCAGTTCGGACTCCGAGACGTATAGGGCCAGATGTAGGAACAACAGCCCTCTCTGGGCTTGATGTGGGGACAGGAGCACTCTCTGGGCTATACTCGGGATCATAGGCCCTCCCTGGTCTGAACGTGGGGACAGAAGCCCTCTCTGGGCTATACTCAGGATTTGTGGCCGTCCCTGGGCCGGATGTGGGAACAGGAGATGAGGGAGGGCTGGACGGGACCAGTGAAGACGAACGAGACTCAGGAGATGAAGGAGAGCACAGTGAGCTGAGTGGGCTCCCAGTTGCGCTCTGTGACGTGAGTGGGCTCCCTGTTCTGGAGCGGACTCTGGAGAGAGTATCGGGCTTGACAAAAATCTCTTCCTCCTCATTCTCCTCCTTTGGTTTAAGGTTAAAGAGAACGCTGAAGTCATAATAGGGCTTGACTGAGGACCGGGATATCCTGTATTACAACATATCTGAGTGGAAAAAATAATATGTGTGTGGCAGCAATGCATCACCGTAATTTACACCCAGTATTTGTTCCCTTGAAAAACCATACACTGCGTTCCAAATTATTATGCAAGTGACATATCAATAGGATTTCGGTACAATAAAGAGTCATCAGACATGTTTGTGTTGTTTTACACATCTTTTTAGATAACTGGTATCAATCTCAGACAGGTTTGGTCAATAGTTTTTTGTACCGAAATCCTATTGATATGTCACTTGCATTATAATTTGGAACGCAGTGTAGGTTGAAAATGACATGAGGGTGACAATTTGAAATAACTATCCCAGCTTAGTCTTTTTTACTGCATATATTCATTACTGTTTTGTTCTGTATCTTTTTTGACCAGTAGATGACCATCAGCTGTGTTTTAGGATGTTGACTGCCTAACCACAGACATCTGACCTCACCCAAACTCTGATCTGCAAGGTTGCATTAGCCTACTTAACCATTTAGCCAGCAAGAACATTGTTGCTTAACTATCTTTGTTTCACAAGCTTCACCAACAACAACAACAACAACAAAAAAAGAAAATTACTTTAGACCAAAAACACTGATAGCTGTTGCTGCTTTGTGCTCAGTCTTCTCAGCAGCTATACCTTTGGTATATATTGTGACATATGTTTTATTTATGTTTCATTCTCCAATTCCCATTTCTATTAACGCTTGTTTTAGCTAACAACAGGGTAAACGGTGATATTATGATGTATCAGTGTCAGCTGTATCACCACAGTTTTGCCACTTTGAATATCGGTTTGCAAGGATATCGCTATCATACGTAAATCAATTAACATTTTTTACCAGAAATTTTATCAAAACCTCTGATGAAACGTGTTGGTAAACATACTTTTTTACCAGAACTTTTATTTAAAGAAATAAAACAGTTTCGAATGTTTTCTTAGAAGATGCCACTATGTTTTCAAGTCCTCTGATGAAACGTGTTGGTAAACATACTATAGTATAAGTAAGATTATAGCGACCTCTGCTGGACACATGTGGCATATCAGGTTGTTTACTCTATTTGGTTTGAATGTGAATTTCAAACAAAAGCCAGGAAATAGAACAGAATGTCCTCTTTATATGGAACAGGGCCTCCTCCTCCTCAGGACCAGAATATTTATGCTGGCCTTCAAAAATAATTAAACTGGAAATAAAAAGCAGATACATGTAAGCCTAATTCTAAAGAATGTTTTTTGGAAAGTTATCGGAAATGCAAAATCAAAATTAGGTTCAAACAGCAAAGATGCCAAAATAACAAATCTATACATGATGTAATATATATGTGTGTGTGTGTGTGTGTGTGTGTGTGTGTGTGTGTGTGTGTGTGTGTGTGTGTGTGTCTGTGTGTGTGTAAATACTGTATATACTGTTTGTGTGTGTGTGTGTGTGTCTGTGTGTGTGTGTGAGACAGAGAGAGAGAGAGAGAGAGAGAGAGAGAGAGAGGTTTGTCAGTTTAACGCGGTAACTTAAGTAATTTGTTATGAAAAAATAACGCGACTAAAATATTTTAACGCACCGGCCCGCTCCCAGACCTGTGCATCATCTTACATTTCATAAAGTTGACTGTTGACAAAAATGATGCAGGGCAACAACTATATGGGGGGGGGGGATGCCCCTGTATGTCTCATATCATTTATACTAAAATCTATACCACACAAGCAACAACACAAGAGAATCACAGAACAACATCACTTGTCCTGATTTGCACGAGTGCAAATGCCATTTATTTATGAACCAATGATTCAAAGGCCCATTCATAAAGTGAGCCGTTTACTTCATTCCTGAATGAATCCGCCGTTTGAACGAATCGACTCATAAAGACATTTACCGCCACCTGTGGGAAGTTTTAGTTTATTTTTTAGAGTATAAATTCATTTATTCAAAAAAAAAACAAAACAAAAAAAAAACCTTAAAGGGATAGATAGTTCACAAAAAAATGAACAATAAATACATTGTCATCATTTACTCACCCTCGTGTTGTTTCAAACCTGAATGACTTACTACTTTCTTTTGCACAACATAAAAGAAGGTATTTTGAAGACTGTTGTTAAACAAAGCTGTTTTGGTCACCAGTGACTTTCATGAAAAAAAAGATACTGAGATGTTTCTCATCCATGAAACATTTTATCACATTTACATAATGTTTTAAAAATCTTTCTCATATTTTCTCTACTGTATAATATGCATGTGTATAAAGATAATATTTGAATTGACAAGTTAATTAAGCTATAAAATTTACTGACTGAATAATCAGTGGTGATGGTTGATGATTTATTTATTTTTTTTTTGTATGAACTGAATCTTAAAAAGAGATTATAACAATTATGAATGGTTTTATTAGAGACCATTTACTAACATTATCATTATTCCAAACCAATGTATTAAGAGAGTTCATGTATTAATGGAACCATAAACCGTACTTATGAGCAGAATAACTGCTAATGAAACAGAATTACTTTTTAAAAGAATGATGGAACAGTTAAAAATAGTATATATACTCAAATTACTGAAAGAACGCGCTGTGCATACCTGTTGATGTATGGGGTTGCATAGCTGCAGACTGGTCAGAATGCACCGCTGAAAGTGCCTACAACGTACACATGAGCATCAGACCAGGACCATGGAGCAATGGAAGAAAATTGCTGGATCTGATAAGTCTTTTTGTTGATCAGGAGGATGTTTGTATGCTTATGCATTGTTTACCTAGGTAAGAAATGGCCAGGGATGCACTAGGGGAAGAAAGCATTTTGGTGGATGTAGTGTTATAGAAGAAGATGATATGCTGTGAAACATTCGGTCCTGCCATTCAAGTGGATGTTATATAAACACATTCTACCTACCTACCTAGATTTACAGACCTACATGGCAGTAGTGTTCCCTGATGGCAAGTGGCCTCTTCCAGTAGGACACTTCATCCTGACACACAGTAATAATTGTTCAGAAAAAGTATGATGAACATCCTCCATCCTCCAAATTCCTCAGATGTCAATTCGATCGAGCATCTGGGATGTTCTTGACCAACAAATCCAATCCATGGAGACTTCCCCATGCAACTTGCAAGATCTGCTGTTAAAGTCTTGGTGCCAGATACCAGATGACAGGTTTAGAGGTCTTGTGGAGTGCAGTACATGCTTCAGTTCATCTTAGCTGTTTTGGCAGCACGACGGGGATCTCCACAATATTAGGCAGGTGGTTTTAATGTTGTGATTGATCCATGTGTATATACCATAGACTGTAAGTATGTGTGTATATACATACTAAACAGAAACACTGGCAACATTCACTAGGAACTCTCACGCTTTGAACTGCAGTTCACCACAACAACCTTGTTCTTTCCACACTCAGAACCAGACCAAATGTCTTTCTCAAAGTCATTCTATCCATGCAGGTTCCCTTTCTGCTGAGGTGTCAGAAGTTGAGTTGAACGCTCTCCATCATTTTTTTTTTTTTTGTCTGCCAGTGACATTTCCACTGCCCTTTGTGCTATCCAGGATTTTAAACCAATGCTAAATCTAAACAATTATTAAAATAAATATTGTATTAATTAAAATATTTGTTTATTAATACAGTCATGTGTCCTTAACATAATGATAATTTCAATTAGTATTCTTAGATTATAAATATAAATCTAGATCATGTCTTATATAATGATTTATGTAATGTAAATGTGCAAAGCTGGTACGTTGCCATTATTTCCATTTAAAGAGGAATGACATTTTAAAGTCTTTTGGAGGGATAAATGCAATTAGCTGAAATTACTCTTACTCCAATTGTTCATTTTCTGGAAAATCTGAAAGCAATGACATGCTTTTGGTAGGCCAGGCTCTATAATCGATAACAACTATCTCAGCAGTGCATATGCGCTCAGCTCAGCATGGGCGACAACAAATTGCAGCTGTTGTTGGAGCTTCTGGTGCTTTTAATGGGCTGCTGAAAAGGCAAGTAAGCAAGTAGTTCAAGTATTATATTAACACGATGACATGCGTGTGCAATAAGTGCGTTTAAAAAGGTTTTGTGTCATCGAAGGAGCTAGGGTTGCTGTCTGACCATTATTAGTGTGCTAGCTATTCTTACATATACTGCTGCAACTCATTTTGTTTCAGGATACATGTTAGCTTGTCTTATATTTATTTATGAACCCAGAAATTAACCCAGTGGCAACCAACCCCATTCTCCCCTATATGTGATCTATCATACTGTGCCATACAACATAAAATTACATTTATGTCCAGACTGTTGAGAGTTACTCACCGGACTCTCATTAACTCTTTAATTAGTAGAGAAAGAACACTAAGCTTGATGGATTGTTTTGGCAAACAAAGAATCAATCTAAAATTATCAGAAGAAATTCTGACAAAATCTCTAAAAAATCTTTCTTCAAACACTGTGCAAAACAATCCACCAAGTCTTTTTTCTTTCATTCTGTTCAGAGTAGGCCTCAATGTCAGGATACCCTTCCATCAGCATTTACACTGAGGGGTATACTGAACCTTAAGCAGCAAACAGGTGTCTTGTACCAGCTGATCTACAGTATGTTCTCTTCTTCTCATATTTCCTTTGACGCTTATTTTTTTTTTTAATCTATATATGCTAGATGGGTATCAGGTTCAGTTATGTCTAACATAAGCAGGTTATTCCTGTTCTTAATTCTTACACTCAATAAGTGAATTAGTAGAAATATTTACATGCTAATTAAATTAACTAAAGAATGGAATGTATGACATTGACACATCTTCTCAGTCAGATAAAAAAAAAAAAACAACAGCCTTACATTTATACCAATGAGAAAATGTGGTTAAAAATTTCTGCAGTGTAAATTGATCTGTGAACAACAAACATAGAACCTGCTATTAGAGATACAGTGTGTAGGGTGGACTAGATGGCTTATTTTACTACATATGATTAATAAGTGGAATGACTGCATCGTTATTTTACAACAGCCTACAATACAAAACAAACAAAAAAAGCAAATATATTGGGTGATCATAATTCTGGAAGGTTGTAATTGCATCAGCATGTTTATGCAGTGCTCCCTGAGAAAATATGCATGCATGTGCCTCACAGCTGGCAATGAGCTGAAAGTGTCAATGAGTTGATTTTTCCCAACAGCAAATGGTTTTGCTTAAGTGCTGACCACTGCCAAAAAGATGTTGCACTCCCCCATGTGAAGCAGGTCTAACTGCGCTCTGGCTCCTCCTATGGTATCTTAAACGTCCACCATGAAGAGGAAGTGGATTAATTGCACTCTTTGAAATCACCATTGGTGGACTTGGTGCTGCCAAGGTAAGAGACTCTTTGCATGTGTGGGATGTTTTTAATGATTCTTGAGAGTCCCTACTATGCACTATGACAGCTGAGAACAAAGTCCTTGCTGGCTCAAAGAGTGTGTAACTCTTCCAAGAGGATCTACTGGAGGATTTCCAGTTAGTATAATTTATGCTGGATATCTTAATAGCTTCATTATACCATCAGTACTCACAAGTCCTGCCTCTTAGAAATGATTGCATTTGGTGTATAATGAATTGTAGTGAATATTTATTATATCAAAAACTCATGTTCCATGTAGGGCAGCAGGATGTTACAGTCAAATATTTATTTTGAGGTGTAAAGTATTAGTTTATAGTTCAGATTATCTGTATTTCTCAAATATATAAATCTAAGAACTAAACCAATACTTTTTCTTTTTTAGCAATTGCAAACATAGATCACACAGACCTTTCAATTTGTTAATAAAGGTTGATGCACTAAATTCTACTCAAGAAATCATCTGCAATGGATAAAATGAATGAGCTGTGGAATTCAACAGCTTTCACAGACAATGTCTACATATCAAAACGAAGTATTAGAAAGATTCTCACCAGCAAGAGGCATTATCTGCCTGTGGAGAGTAACATTACTGACACCATGAAAATGAGTTCTAATCTACCCAGGGAAGAGGACATCAGTACTTCTACCAGTTGCGATGAAAGAAAAATGAAAAAATTACGAATCCAAGAGAGTTCAAGGACTCAAGCTACATGCCACCTTCCTGAGAAATTTTCTGAACAATCCTATGAAAAGGTGAGAGAAGTTGATATAACTGATGTGAAGGCTGAGCCTGGATCTGATTCCCGACTGAATTATGAGCACTTGGAAGCGACCAGCATCACAAACGTGAAAGTGAAACAGGAGGTGGATATCACTGCACCATGTGAACTGGCAGCGATTCCAAGAGATCAGCAGGAGACTGTGGGGGATGAATGCGAGGCTGAGGGAAACGAAGCGGACAGCCTGAACTCTTCTCAGAAGCAGGTTTTAAAAAATCATCAATCAATTGTCTTTGCAGGCATGAAGAAGCGAGGAACGGAGGGAGACATGGAAAACCGTCCGTACAAGTGCCCGTACTGCAGCTGGGCTTTCAAAAAGTCCAGCAACCTGTTGAGCCACATCAACACTCACCAAGGTCTTAAACCACACGTTTGTGACCTGTGCGGGAAGGCTTACTCGCATCAAGGTACTCTTCAGCAGCACAAGCGGCTACACACTGGCGAACGACCGTACCAATGCCCATTTTGTGAGAAGAGCTACATTTGGTCCTCTGACTTCCACAAACACATCCGAACGCACACCGGAGAGAAGCCATACATCTGTGAGGAATGTGGCAAGGATTTTGTGCGTTCCTCAGACCTGCGGAAGCATGAGCGCAACATGCACACCAACAACAAGCCGTTCCTCTGCAAGCAGTGCGGCAAAACCTTCAACAAACCCCTGTCTCTTCTCCGTCACGAGCGCACGCATTTGGGTGAGAGGCCCTTTGTTTGTCCGGAGTGCGGGAAAGCATTTGCCCTGGCCAGTCGCATGACAGAGCACAGCAAAATCCACAGCGGCGTGCGTCCCTACACCTGCTCTATTTGCTCCAAAGCTTTCACCAAGTCCTCCAACCTCGCTGAACATCTCACAGTTCACAGCGGAGTGCGGCCACACAAGTGCTCAGAGTGTGGGGTGGCATTCGCCACAGCGTCCCGGCTAGCGCGACACCAGCGTATTCACACAGCTGTACGCTCCGATCACTGCAAAAGCTGCGATATGTCATTCAGCAACCTTGCGGCACTTGGGAAGCATCAGAAGCAGCATGGAGAGGGCACAATCTTTGTATGCGGGCAGTGCAGTAAATCTTTCCCCCAGGATTCCCTGCTTACAGAACACATGCAAAGCCCATGCTGATGCTGCGATCTGCATTACCTAAACCTACCCATTTCACACTGAAGTAACTGGAGGATAGCAAGTAAGCCTGGGTTATTCTATCTATCTATCTATCTATCTATCTATCTATCTATCTATATATCTATCTATCAGAATTTAGCCTTAACAACATAGTTATATTTAGACATATTGTAATAACATAGTTATAGCTAGAAAACCCATTTGACTTGTACTTATTTTTATTAGTGTTACCTGCAGGGAATTGTGGAGACCACTGTTGAAAGACTTTGATTACAAATAAATCACTGTGTATATTCCTAGTAAAAAAAAAAAAAACACTGTACACAGACTGGTGACCCATTTGTAAAATGTTAATGGCAGCTGATGGCATCAGGGAAAGTGATAAAGAATATTGTGAATTCTCTTAGAGGGTGTCGGATGCACAGCCACAGTGCTATTTCAAGTTATAAGATATGCTGTTTAAAGCTATATAATGTTACTATTACTATGTGGTAGTGCTATATTTTGGTACTAAATGCATGCAGTAGGGGAAAATGTGTAATTGTATTTTGAGGTTGCGGGGATGGGGTTGGTGGAGCGTTATATGATGAATTAAATTAATTATGAACTGTTACCTTTTCTTTTGGACTTACATTAAATCACATGTTGTATAATTGTGAATAATGTCATTACCAATTTGCAATTAAAAATGTCACAGACTAAATAAAAGTATTTTTCAGGATTCATGTGTGAAATGTGGTGTTGGAAACATGTTGAATAGTGTGTTGGAATAGTGACCCAATCATGTTGTTCCTTCTGTATGTATAGGACACAAGACTAATTCCCAGAGTTCCACACTTCTGCTAACATTTGTCCCTCTGCTGCCAGATCTGCACACTCCTGGTAAAATAAGATGGCATACATCTTGTCAAATTCCACTGTCCTGCTATGCAACAAGAGATGTTGGCTCAAATTATATTTTTAGTTGACTAATTTTAATCAAATACATTGGCATATACAAATACTATTGATTTTTATTAGAAGTTTTTACAATAAAAGAATACATTACTTGGTAGAGATATTAAATAAAACATCAATATCTCTTCCTCTGCAATAAATCAAGGCTGTAACCCAAAGGGACCACCTGTACAATTACAACATTTCCCACATTTTCACTACTCTCGGGCTCCATATCTTAAACATTTGAATTGAGAAAAGCCACTTAAATTATTAAAATCATTTTGCGTGTGGGAAGGTGGGATGAGGGATGGAAGTGTTACATGTTATACAATTTACTGACATTGCCAGCTGTGGAGACGTCTTAAGTTCATGTTTCCATAGGACACAGCACCATTTCCATCATGTCCCCGTTACCAAAGGGAATGGACACAAATCCCTAGAGTCAGCACGGGGAGCTGTGCCTCAGCTGTTCAGTGTCTTCATTCAAAGAAGACCGGGCACCAAACACTTAACAGATTATTTCAAGAACTCTATGTCCTCAGTGTATTTCTGTAACCACAGATGCTACTGTATATAAAGATACATAGGCCCCTCTGACCTCCTCTAGTGGAACTGAAGGGGTGTGCCTAAGGAATCCCTTGGTCATGTGAACACTAGTCACGAGGCTGAAAGTCCATCCCTGAGTTCCTCATTTGGTGCTTATTCCTCAATTATGAACCTTCATTAGGGACCCTATGAACAAAACAATTAGCTTGGATATTTGCATGACAGTTGTGATAAATATAGGCATTTATCAGGATTTCTACCTGTGAAATGGACCCTTGATTCTGACTCATTGTCCCAGACATTTTTTGTCCTGTAACAAAGAAAGAAAAATTGTGATTATATTAAACTTTGTTAAAAACCTCTTGTTTGAACTTAAAATATCTAATGTGTGCAAAAATACTGGATTGTCAAACACAAATATTGCATATTTATTCCAGATAAATAATAATAAAATTTCCACAATTTTTTTTTTTTAAGATCTTATTAATCTTTACTTTTCCAGGCCCAGAAATCAGAAATGTAAAATTCACCGTTTTCCATATTTCCACTTCAAAATGACTACATTTTAAATGAACCAGTTCTAAAGTTTACATACTCTTAATCATTTTGTATTTTCACCCTACTAAATAAGAAAAAACAAACTGCATTTTATTATCCCTCTTACTTACTAATTCTGCAAGGGATGCATGATCAGGGTTGGATGTTAAAATTGACAGTAGTCAAAAAGAACGAAAAGTGCAGAGATTCAGGAAAAGTTTGATTCTGTCAGCTCAAACTCATTCAGTGTAACCGTCTCAGAGCGTCGAGTCAGTGATGCCAAAACCACGCAGATGTACAGATGATCTTTACTCACCAGCTCTCCTAGAAAAAGGATTGATCCCACTGAGTTGGGGCTGTGATGCATTTGGTATGGGTGGAGGAGGAGAAGGGAAAGGAAAGCTGGCTGATGAGTCCTAACAAGAAAAAGAAAAAAATTTTTACTTGACCGCAAACGAGGCTCAGTGAAAAAAGGTGCATCATTAATACGGTCAGTATATAGTGCTCCCAAAAAGTATCTGAATACATCTGACATCCTTAAATGTATTTAAATTAAGTTATGGGTAAAAATTATATAATGTGGATAAGTAATCCAATTGCTTTTTAGGACCACTGTATGGATGAACAAAAGAAATGTATTTACTTGGAAAATTTAAGGTTTAAGTAATTTTGATGAATGTAATGAGTGTAAAAAAGGATACTTATTCCATGCAAGACAAAATTAACTTGAAGATCTGACTTCTTCAAATAATTTCAGTTATTGAAATACTGACTACAAAATATGGAAATTCAAAGGTGCCATGACACAAATGGTTAATTTAATTTTTTTCATCTTTTCCATTAACATGATTAGTGAATATAGTTATTTTATACAACAAGGAAGAACAGCAGTTTATGACATGCTCTGATTTAGATCTTTTCTGTCACAAACTTCTTAAGACTGTTATTTTATGATAGGAAATGTAAGAGCATATACCCTAGTGGTGGGTTTGGGTTCTGGGATTTGTTCTTTTGGGTCTTCTTTAGGCTTAGACTTGAACCAGCCACTGAACCATCCAGGCTTAGAGGGCTGTTCAGAGATGAAAATAATTCAACAATTAAAAAATAAATAAATAAAAGTAGAGAGGAAATCATGTAAATATTTGATGTAATATACCTTTGCTGATTGTGTGCTGGACTCTCTCTGGTTGTCCTCATTTGGAATTGTCCCGGACTGATAAACACTACCAACCATAGCGTAGTTTTCAGCAGCACCCTGTGTGAAATGTTCATAAAGGTGATGTGTGTAATTTTTTTGTGTTAAAATTCTTCCTCCAATCTCTATTAAACATGCAGAGGCAACTTCACTAAGGTTTTTCTCAAACTTAAAAATGAAAAATGAACTGAAATCTCTTTTTCTCACCATTATTGCACCAGCAGAAAAGTCACCATCTTAAAAAAACAAAAGGTAAAAGTTTAGTATTAATAATTGGCGTTTGAAATATTTACACTGATGTTTAAAAGTTTGGGGTGGGTAAGATTTATTTATGTTCTTGAATAAGTCTGTTATGATCACCAAGTCTGCATTTATTTGATCGAAAAATTCAGTCAAAACAGCAATACTGTGAAATTTACGTTTTTTTTCATTTTAATATATTTTATTTAAACTGTAATTTATTCCTGTGATGGCAAAGATACATTTTCAGCAGCCATTACTCCACTTTTCAGTGTCATGTAATTCTTCAGAAATCATTCGTGCTGATTAATATTTTTTGGAAACCATGATAAGGTTTTTGGGGATTCCTTGATGAATAGAAAGTTCAAAAGAACAGCAATTTTAAATAGAATTCATGGGAACATCACAAATGTCTTTACTATCACTTATGATCAAATTTTGAATGGCTGTGTACAGAACCAAAACATTATTTTTAAGAAATCAATCATCCTAACCTGTATTATTGTAGCTTCCTGCAGGCAAAGTAGAAGCAGCAGTGTAAAAGTTATCGTTTTTAATGCTGCTATCAATATTAGAGTGGCCTTGGTCCATTGAGACTTGTGGAGGCCCAGACATTTCCATAGGGAAGACTGGGTGCAGTGTCACTGGCTGCTGGTTCGGGTACAGTGGCACTGGGGCCACGGTCTTAGGAGCCTGTTCTTCAGAAGCGTAAGAGTGGCTCACTGTAGAGTAAGACTCCTGAAACCCAGCATCAGTGTTAGGTATCATGGATTGAGGTGGGTTTGAGTTTTCGTTTTCAGTGCTAGTGTGGTTAACGGCATCTGTCTGGAAGCCTTCTGTAAAATCTACAGAGAAGCCAAGAGAGAAAACACATTTTTTTTACTGCATACTGACAAACTGTTAACACTTTTTTCCTGCACATTAACAATGTTCTAAAATTACGGGCAACACTGACAGACTTTCTGAGTGTCACTGCCACCTAGTGGCTCAGAGAAAGTTTCATGGGCACATAGTCAAAAAGATGTGGTTTTAAACCTGAACACGTGTTGCTCTCCTCATGACTCCAAGTTGTCTCCCCAACTGGTGACTGATATGTTTCAGTACAGTAGCTCCCCTCCTAATAAAATAAACATTTTACTGAGAGTGGAACCAGGGGAAAGGTCACAACATTGGTGATTAAGAGCAGCCTCTAAAGATGTGTAGGGCTATTGATAGCCTGATAGCTCCCTGACGTCTGCAAATTATATATAAGGGCTTATTTCTAGAGCATTAAAGTGCATTCAATCGCAAGTTGTCAGTCCAGATGCAATTACCATTTCCACCTGATATACATGTGTTTTAAATTTGTCTCATTTGACCATTTCTGTTTGGTATTCATCACACTTCCCTTACCAAAAATTAGTATACTTCAAGTTTATTTTATTAAGTATACTTAAGTAAAGTTCAAGTATATTTAGACTTTTTTTTAAGTATAAGTCAAGTATACTTAAATGTCATTTTACATGTCAGAGTACATAAAGCCCATTTCTGAGAAGTACATAAAAAGTAAACTAAAAGCATACTTTCCTATTTTTAGTTTAAAAGAAGTATACTAATAGCACACCTAAATAAACATATCTCCTTTGCAAGAGCTCTGAGTGCAGCGCATGAATACTAACCAAACCAGCTAATGCAACTTATGAGTAAGCAAGGGTTAAAATCATGTAAAGCATGCATATCTATATACAAAATTCGATATATTTATATTTTATAAAATGTTTTTATTTAGTTGGATTTATATATATATGACCACTTGTGACCATGTCACCTAAGTCCCCAAGATGGATGTCAATACCAGATATAAACAGGACCTGAAGGTGAGCAAGCACCGTGGGTAATGAAAAAACGATAGTGTGGTCTGTACATTGAGTTCCATATGGATAGTGTTAAGTCTTGCTATAAACAGTCCTGCTGATCTTAAAGTAGACTAATTACTGTCATATATACTGTACAAACTTTGGGTTTACCAGCATGGCCTGGTGTCTGCAGCGAATCTGCACCAGCCAGTCGGGATCCAGGAAAGGCTGACCTATGTCACTGAGCTGTGACTCAGAGAACTTCAGTCTGTCCACCAACTGTGATAGCAAACAAATCAGACAGATCACAAAACACTTTTCAACGCATACTCAGAAAAGACAAAAGCACTGTATGTGCAGGTGTGAGTTACTTTAATAAGCTCTCCCTGCAACACCACATGGGCTTCCTCTATCTTGAGCAGAGCTTTTGCCACCACCTCACAGTAGTGGAAAGCCTGAGAAACCAGACCACAGTCCAGCAGCCGGCAAGCATATAGGAATTTATACACCTACACAGAACAAAATACAATAATAACTATGCAATAGATAAACAGACTGAACCATAGTAATACAGCAAAAAAAACAAATGTGAAACAATCATATGATCTAAATCATTTTAAAATTAAGTAGTGCTTATGACCATATAAAATACTGGCCTATACAATTCTGACGTAAATAGTCATAAATTATGATATAGAGAGGTCCAGAATTCTGAGACCACATTGTTTAAAACAATAATAAAAGAATAAAATTAAATTTTGATCAAATATGTAGTGTTTTTATTATTATTATTATTATTAAATCAGAACATAAGCATTTTTTAATAGTGCCCTCAGATCTTCGGATCCCTGATTTGCTAAGATTCCTGTAGTTAATGTACAGTATGAATACCTGAAAAGCAGGAATTATAAATCCAGCATTTCCAAGCCTCTGGCAGTACTCAAAGAGTTCAGTACAGCGAATGGCAGAGTTGTGACAGAACTTGGAAAACAGAACACTGCAATCAAAAAGTTAAAAAGAAGAGCCATTTGTATTCAGGAACTCTGCCATTTAGATACCTTAGTGCTCATGCTGAATTCTCACCTTTGCTTGCTGCCCAGAAGCACAAGGCGCTCTGATCTGTTTGTGTACCAGCCAAAGGGACATTGAGCCGTGAGGTAGCAGATCTGGGAGGCATACAGCATATCCCTTGAGGCTGAGAGGAGAACATAAGAGAATACGAGATCTACTTGAAGAATCATTTGATATTAGCCAAAATATGACAGAACATTCAAGGAGATGGTTGGTTACTTCTAGAAATTGGCCTAGACATTACCTAGAGTATCACCCATGGTGATGATGGACCTGTGATGTATAAAGGGGTCTCCTGTCTCATTGGACAGCAAAACAGCCAAGTGTGGTCGCCAGTCTCCCCACTTCTCACTACTCCAGGACTGAAAAGTTGAATTAGGGAGCATAATGACAGCATTTAGAAGAGAAAGCCAGGAGAGAACAATTTAGAGGAAAAGAAGAGTTTTCACATGAGCTGTGACTGGAGGGGGCTGTATTTACACTTCCATTTAAAGAAACAGTTAATTCAAAATTCATTTAAAATTCTGTCATTATTAGCATCCCACTCTAATGTTGTTCCAAATCCATATGCTTTTCCATATGTTTTTCAATGAAGCATAAAATTTGAAATTCTGAAGAAGAACTGCACAGCTCTCTGCAATACATTTATCAGAAAGACAAAAAAACAAATACACTACTGTTCAAAAGTTTCAGGTCAGTAAGATTTTTAATGTTTCTAAATTTCTCTTAAGCTCAACAAGGTTGCAGTTATTTGAGCAAAAATATATATAAAGAAAATAATATTGTAAGATATAAAAAACACATTTTCTGATGAATATAAAATTCAAAAGAAAATAATCAGTTTGAAATATTTTTTATAACAGTCCTTGCTTTCACTTTTGATCAGTTTAATGCATTCTTGCTGGAAAAAAAGTATTAATTTCTTTAAATTTTACTGACCCCAAACTTTACTGAAAGGTAGTCTGTTTAAAAAAAAATAGATTACATAGATTGTGAAAAATGTTAAGCTCAACTGAAAAAGTAAAAAAAAAAATGATATTGCAAAATAAAATAATGTAAATAATATAATGTAATAAAATTTCTCAATGAAACAACACCCTGTCTATCCATGTGTCCAAATCAACAATCATCATGAAGTCAGTGCAAGCTGTTGTATTTTAGGAACTGTGTAAAAATTCTTCAAATTTCTCATTTGAAACTCCACAGATAAAATAACAAAAAAAGGTTTAGAACAACATGAGAGCAATAAATTGCCTTTAATTACAATAAACAGAACGTGAGCACAAAATGTTGTAGAATACCATGGAAACAGCTGGAATCCTCCCAGAGAGCAGCTGGAAGAGGGTTTGCAGAGGGTCACTAGGAGCCAGACTCCCTGTAAACCTGTCAAACACATACATAAATATTCAATCAGCTATAACATAGACATGTTTAGCTTGGCACAAAAGTATACTGTGACACTTATGCACATAGCATGCATGGACAAACGTATTAGTCAGCAAGTTCAGAACTTGCATATCAACAAACAAAAATGTTACCTTCTTAATTCAAAACACAGCACAAAAGGAGCGACATTTCCAAGAAATGAAACCAGCTAAAACATTACAGGCATGTGCATGCAATCTTCCAGGCAAGTCTCACTCAGATATAAAACCGGATCCTTTTGCTGGTATCCTCATTAGCATATGTAAATATTACTCATTTACTGTACTGTTTTCTGGGCTTACTATTTCACTATTGGGATTGCTACCAATTTATGTAAAGGAGTCTTCTCAATGAGACATTTTTCAAGGTACGCCAATGCTAATAATGAAACTGATATCAGACTGCTCAGAACTAGCAAGTGCCAGGAAGTATAAATATAACCTTGACTATCTGTGGCTCTGCAACTGTCTTCACTCACTGTATATTTGATCTGACATTATACCAGGGTGTTTACGGAGTGTAAAATGTGTAACTGCAATTAAAATGCATGCATAAACCACTCAAAGCCTAACAGATTTTGTAGAGACATGGCACTGTGACATGAACAGATGATTCAGGGATTTGTGCTATTTGAAAACATGACAGACTGTGGCAGTTATTGATGGAGAGTGTTTAATGCTAAAATGCATGCGCTGATCTCCCTCAGGCAACGGCTGTGTTAGTCATCTTTTACAGTGCTACAAACCTGCTCAGCACTGTGTTGTAGGATCTGCTGTCCATTTTGCTAGCCAGAAATAAAGCATGACCCCAAAGACCACTCTGCATGGCTGACTCTAGCGCCTCCTGCAGGGAGGGAAGAAGTGTGGAGAAAAGATCAGACAAGTAAAATCTAAAACGATTGTTACAAGTGAGGCAAGGGACTGAACACTGTTAAAAAGAAGAAAATCTGCCATTCTTTCTGAAAAAAAGAAGAAATTGTACTACAGTTTCTACACAATTATTCAACAATACAACCGTTTCCAACATTGATAACAAAAAGGTTTCTTAAGCATCAAAACAACATATTAGAATGGTTTCTGAAGGATCATGTGGCACTGAAGACTGGTTGTAATAGTTGAAAAGCAATTACATACAAAATATATATATATATATATATATATATATACATATTAAATAATTGAAAGTGATATTTTCGGTTTTGCTATTGATCTTTTTTTCTTATTAATAAATGCAGCCTTGGGGAGCATAGGAGACTTCTTTCAAAAATATTTATACATTTTTACCAACCACAAACCTTCTAATGCTATTGTACATATTTACAGTGTACAATGTCTTTCTCTAATAGGAAATGGATTAAAGCACACACACACACACACACAAACACACACACACACACACACACATATATATATATATATATATATATATATATATATATACTGATGATGTTTCTTCAAAAAGTCAGGTTTCTTCAAATATTTTGCTCAATAAAATGCCTTCTATAATGAGGCTATTGACTTTAAAAATGAGAAGAAAAAGAGGGGGAGGGGGACTGAACTAAGAAGACGTCCTTCATTATGTCCTGCCCTAATCTCCATTTTCAGTAGAAATTATGACAAGAAAGAAAGAACTGCACTGGTTAAACAGTTTTACAGCGTCTTTACCGGTCAAAAAAAGCTCTGAAAAGGGTTGGATTGAGAGACTCAAGGTAGAAAATACATATCAATAAAAGCATTAACCTTCTTTCTGCCAGACAGCAATAGTTTTGTGTATCTCTGAAGGTTTTGCTTTGCAGCCTCTTTGTCAGTTGGTGGATATCCAGTCAGGAGGTCGGCAAAGTTGAGGGTCTCTTTTTCTGATGTGGGTGTTTCACTCAGATCAATAAGAGTTTCTCCATCTCCATCATCAGAGACCCCACACGCACCCAGAGAACTGGAGTCCCTCATCAGCAGTTCTGCAACATCTGAACCCATGATTCTCTATAACATCAACACAAACTCACTTTAACAGTGTAAAAGGGGCACACAAACAGAACTGAAAAGAATGGTCTTAAAATACTTTAATGTAATGAGATGAGTGTAATGAGTAATGGAACTTACTCCATTCTGTCTGCACAGCAAGATTAGTAGATGCCACAAGAGGGCAGCAGAAGTGGCATCTTCTAATTTCTCATCTTTCAGACATTTCTCTGACATTTGGAGGGCAAAATTAATGGCATCCACCTTATGCAAATCCTCCCTTAATGAAAAAAAAGAAGAAAAGCAGCAATGTAATATATATATATAAAGTATTATTGTGAGAGAGGGATATTTTGGAATATCATACTTAGCCAGTGGTCCAGGAAAATCTCTCATATCCTGCTGTTCATGTGTGTCACAGAGAATTACCTGAAATCATTAAAAAAAAAACATATTTAATCCACCATGATACTTCATATTATGCTTTCAAATTCATGTTTGTACCATGTCTCTGTTACCTCCAGACTGTGGAGTTCCACTTGAGCAGGCTCACCCTCAGAAGCAAGAGCTGGACTGACCCACACCAGCTGACCTGAAGGCCCAAAACTCACTGCCACATGAGGGATGCAGAACTTCAGGGGAGCCACCTCCATGGGTACAGCATCTAAATCAAATGACCAAATAAACCACAGCCATTCTGAATCCACTGACCATTCAGATTCGAGGACTGTAACTAACTGCTGTAATAAAGGAATATTAACAAGCACACATTTGCTGTACAAAACCACAAACCATTAAAGTTCAGTATTATGAAGCCTGGTTGTGACAAACCTGTGTGAGATATGAGCTCAGGCTCACTCAGTTCAGCACCACCGATGTACTGGCTGAGCTCATAGCTGCTCGAGGACAGACCGGAAGCTTTAGAGTTGGCAAGAGCTCCACTATCATACACCTAGACAAGAAAAAACAAAACTGGAATATATACACTACTGTTCAAAAGATTAAATAATGTTTCCTTACTGAATACAAGTATTAGTTTCTTACTGACCATAAAACTTTGAACAATAATGTATACATTAAAGTTGACTTTTATGAACAAGAATGGCAAGTTTATATAATTTCTGGAAACAAACCTCTCCAGTTCCATCTCCATTTTCCATACTTTCTCTGTGCTGTCTCTCTGAGACTCCATGCTCATAATGACTGTCTGTTCTATGGCTATAGCTGTTAAATAAAAGTGTAAGGACATTGATATGAAATGATTTGATTGTTCTGCAAACACATTTCAGGCATGACAGAGCATATAATGTATGAGTGTATGCCATTAACAGACCCCTGCTGATCGAAGTACGAGGCTCTTGCTGACTCCTGCTGCAGTCCTCTGCCCTGATACCCCTCTGTTCTCCAGCCACCACCATCTACAAAACACCAATGGGCTTAAAGTCAGTTTGCATTTTGATGAGAATTAAAAACTGTGGGCATGTGATTGAATATTATGTACCTGGGGAGCTGTATTGTGATCTGTGATAACCATGATAATCATAATACCCGTAGTCTTCTCTGTAGGACCCGTAGTCTTCTCTGTAGGGCCAGTAGTTGGATGCGGGGTAGTCATATTCCTGCCTGAACAGATATTAGAAGTTAGACCTGCTGTGTTCATTCATTGACAAATACTAGCAGACAAGGTGCCCGTATATTCCAGTATATTAATATTAAATACTGTTCAAAAGTTTGCAGTCTCTTAATTCGCATTAGTCTCTTAAGCTAACCAAGGCTGTAATATCGTGAAATATTAAAGTTTAAAATAACGCTTTCAATTTTAGTTTCTTTTATTTATTTCTATTTTAATTTAACATTGAAAATAATTGAAAATAATGGTGCTTAATAATTTGTTGAAACTGGAATTCATTTTAGGATTCTTTGATGAATAGAAAGTACAAAAAACAGCATTAATTTAAAAAATATATATATTTTTGTATCAATGTACTGTAAAAGTTTTAATTGACATTTTTTGATCAATTTAATGCATCCTTGCTAATAAAATAACAGTTAATTTCTTGGAAAATCTTACTGACCTTAAACTTATGAAGGGTAGCGTATATTCAAAATAATACTAAAAAGCTGTCTTAATCAGTATTTTTCCTTTATTTTGGGTTGTATAAAAATGTCAGAATTTTCAAAATGTAACTTTTTTTTTCTTATTTTAGACTTTATCTCACAATTACCATATTTATATTCTGAGATAATCTTAAAAATCAAACAAAGTATACTGATGTTTATGCCAATAACAAAGTGTATTGCAATTTATGCCAATGAACTGATAAGCCAGTTTTAAGGAAATTAAACAAACAGTAATTCAGATATGTTCTCATAAAAAAGTCTTAATATTTTATGCTGTTTTGCTTCTCAAGTAGATCTATTTTGGATACATATTAAAGGTTCAAGGACATTTGCAAGTAATAAAATACTGATTAAGAAAGCAATTTTTACTGATATACCTGGAGTGAGGTCTGAAGTGTAATGGTTGGTTAGATGCATAAGCACTACTATATCCAGGAATATACTCTGGTTTAGGAGGAGGACTGGCCATGTAGCTTCCATAGCGAGGATCCACATGAGGCCACTGTCTTTCTCTCCCTCTCGGGTCTGTAGGTGGGTGGTAATATGGTGTTTGGTGGGAGGATCTGTAGTTGTCATCTCTGTTACTAGACTGGTACTGATAGCCTGGCGTATGCCAGCCTTGCCCTCTGGGCTCCATCACAAGACACAGCGCCGGATAAACTTAAAGCAATCTGCACTTACACAGACAAAAGACAGGAGTTAGACAAACAGGGGAGGATTTTGCCTGCTGTAAGTCAAATGTTATCAGTGAGCATAGATACAGAGACCGTTTATCAGGAAGAGAGCAGTAAATCAAAAACAACCTTTGTTTTCAGTCTGTCAGTGGTAACTTTCGTTATACCTAAAGACATCAGTATGAGATTTAAAGCTTTTATTTTAAGTACTACGTACTTAAGGGGAACAAATAGTGGTAATAGTTAGGTTTTAGAGTGGTTAGGGTCATTATAGATATAATTATAGAAATTAAATATTTTTTAAATACAAGTACAATAATAAAACCGACACAATAAGTGCTTTATCAAATGATTAATTGAAATACATAATACATAAAAACAGTACACAGTGGTTAATTTAAAGTGGGTCATAAAGATGTGGTGCACACAAAATATACATAGAAAGGAAACTTACTGTAAGTTTAACGTTTTTTAAATATAGAAATTAAACATAATTGACAATAGCATTAAAGAAACTTTTCCTCATAATCAACTTTCAAATAACTCACAGGTGTCTATTTGAGATGTTTTCCATATACACACGCGCGCTGTTGACTGTTGTGTCCTGTCACAGTCTCAAAGTGCACATGCCACATCATTTCAGAGCACAACACAAACAAAGCTGAACCATGAACCTGCTTTACTGTCGTATCAAAGTCTCTCCATATGTTTCTCTGCCTTTCTACCTCTAAAGGAAGTCAAAATACACATATTTGATGAACCTCTTCATGGCTGTACTGAACAGCTGTTGTCAGCCCTATACAACAGCTGGACATCGGCTTTTTATCATTTTTACTTTAAATACATAACTGCCATACATCTATGTAAAAAAACATACACTAATATGCGTTTAAACATAAAAAAGAAGTAATTTTACACATAAATAACGCTAAATGTGAAATAAATCAAAGCAGGACTTACAGTGTGTTTGCATACAGAGGTTTGACAGGCGCCCTGGGCTTTATGAACTCACTCCCATATTTGGAATATTCAAAGTTGCCACGTCGAGCGGAATCATCGCGCGGAGACGCTGGAGCTGCTCGGACACACATCGGAGGAACACAGCTCACTCATGGGAGGAGATCGCTGCCATGCTATGAAGGGAACTCTGCGAAATTGTGCAGTTATGCATTCAGATTATTAAAGGAAAAAATAAATAAATGTGAACCTTTTCAAGCACTTCTTACTGGCTATTCTTTAGACATCTGATTTGGACAAAAAGAAAAAAAGTGTGCACTTAATCTATGTAGACTAATGCACATTACTGATCAGTATTGTGATTTGCATGGTATTCTATTGTCATATGTTAATGCTCTCCATTCTTTACGGTTCTCTATATTTGTGAAATTATATTTTATATTTGTAAAAATCCTATATTTATATTCTAGCATTTTTAAAACTTTGTTCTGCTGTACGTGGGTGAGGTGTTTTAATTAAGACTTCACTAATCCGCCACCAGATGTCGCTTTAATCACGTTGTTTAGAAAGATTGTTATTGTCCTGAAGCAACATTTGTTTTGTTATATTCTGTGCAGTACATACTTATGTGATTGCCTACAAATTATGGTGCATGCTGAATATTTAGAAAATACATAAAGATATTTTATAAGTAACTGCACTTATGAGTTGTCTCTCGCTCTGCTTGTTCATGTATGTAACTCCACGTGAGCTGACCAATCAGCGGGCAGTATGTAAATGAGGCTGGAGTGAGTACGCTACTACGGTCTCCTGACACGAGCGTCATTTTATCACTCCACTCAGAGCGAGCAGCATAACCGTGCTCCTGGACCGCGCAGGATTACATGCTAACGGAGAACAGTGCGCGACACATACTAAGGATATCCGTTTCTAATGTGCAATATGACTTTTGAAGAACCGTGTGGAGACAACGCAACGGAAAAGTATGTTTTCTTATTAAACTTACTGGTGTTGCACATTTGTTTGAGCCGAGCATCACGCGTGTTATCTATCTGTGCCGTTGAAATATCAGGAGGTTATCAAATCATTTTTTTGACATTTTAATACAGATTTCCTCTTGGTGATGTGTGCCTATAAATGACTTTTACTCGAACGTTGCACATGATCTCCTGTTAACTTGCTTAAAATGCTTTGCTGTATCGCGTGCAGAAGTTTGATCAAATGACAGTACTAGTCGTGACATTGATTAAATGTCCTTTTCAGCTGTAAATCGCGTTCATGCAGAACGTTTCCCAACATTTTGTGCTTTAAGATAATTTAATTTGGTATGTAAATATAATCTAATGTGTGTATTTCAATCATTTTAGAATGGACTCGGTTGAAAAGGCACTGGAAGAGGTCTTGACTGCTGCATTACCTCAGGGTTGCATCACTGTGGGAGTTTATGAGGCAGCGAAGTCACTTAACGTGTAAGTGGTCATTGTAGATCCCTTCTTAATCAATAAATGGGTCATTACACCTTTTAAAAATGCGATATATGCTGGTATATAGTCAACAGGTTAACATTTTATTTTTTTCATGTTGCCATCATTAGCGTTAAGGTCATGACATTACAAAGAGACAAACACAAATACTACTAACAAAACACAAGATAAAGATTTGTAGAAGGGCTGAGCCTGATTCACAAACTGGACACAAAGAAAAAAATGTTTTCATGTTTTTGCACATTTTTAAATGTACGTTCATTGTCATTTTCGTAGGGACCCAGACAATGTGGTTTTATGTCTGCTGGCCACAGACGAGGAGGATGTGAAAGACGTCGCGCTCCAGATTCATTTTACCTTGATTCAAGCATTCTGCTGTGAGAATGACATCAATATCTTACGAGTGAACAACATGAGACGTTTGGCAGAGATCCTGGAAGGCATGAAACCGGGCGGAGAGTCGATGGACCTCCACTGCATATTAGTCACCGTATGTGTCATTTCACTCACCTATTGTCAGTTTATTGCTTGCACGCTAGCCTCAAGCGCACAGATCGATCACAGCTGCACATTTGCAGAATTTTTCATGCATATTCTTATTAACTGCCAGGAAGGTTTAGTTGAACTCTTTGAGGGCGGCACGACTAAAGTAGTTTGAAGTTCAGTGATCCATTAGAGCGTCTGTGATGTGGAATTCCACCCGGTCTGGGGCTGCAGTAAACTGGCAGCTCTTCAGTGAGATCTAATAGCAGTGCTGAACCTCTGTGGCTGCCTTTAGTATTCGCAGAACTTCCTGTGCAACACAGGCATTTCTGCAAACACGGTTTCCTGGAAGAAAAGCTCTGTGAAGTGACCATCTTTAACAAATTAGAGAGAGGCCCCTTAAAAAAAAAAAACAAGTGCTTGTCCGTTAACCAGCAGCTGCTAAAACCACTCACTGCCAGAATCTTACTGTGGACCTTCTGAATTGTGCAATTTACAGTTTTTCTATTTTCTCTCACAGAATCCACAGTCATCCACGTGGAAGGATCCAGCCCTCAGCAAACTGAATCGATTCTGCAGAGACAGTCGGGGATTGGACCAGTGGGTGCCGGTTATCAATCTGCCCGAAAGATGAACAGAAGCGGACAAACAATGTCAGAGCTTTTACGGGCTCCAGCACTAGATTTGTGTTCTGCTTTGGATGAAGCATAATGCAACTGAGAATGAGACATGAGGGAGATTAACAAAATGCAATGGATGATATGTTTTCCAGCAAATCCAATGATCAGAAGTGTGGGTTTTGTTCGGTAGAACAGGCGATTCATGGTTTCACCTCAGAGCAGGAAGAATGACTCAGCACTGTGTTCGCAGTGCTGCCAGGGAGCGACAAGTTTGCCGGGAACTGTACAGGAAACTGAATCACACATGCTGGATTAGAGTACTAAGAGTGAGCTGAGAGACTGGAGTGTGTTCAACTGGAATCTACTCAATGAAATGTGATCAGACTCGGAGGTCAGATGGACTGTTAAATGATGGGCATTACCCTTTTGCAGACACACTGCAATTTAAAGACTGTAACTTATGATGTTAATGCTGTCCTGTATTATAGTTATTTAAAAGGGAATATACTAGTCTTTACTGATTTAGATAGAAATAAGTTACTTGTTTTAATTAAACCATTCTGGAATATGTTTCGTATTTTAAACTGTTAATTTTAAACTTTTAATTTATTAATTGTATTTATATTGTTGCGTTCATTGTCAGAAATGTAAAAATAAAATGTCTGACCC
The DNA here is from genome assembly GCF_018340385.1 of Cyprinus carpio. Classification (NCBI taxonomy): domain Eukaryota; kingdom Metazoa; phylum Chordata; class Actinopteri; order Cypriniformes; family Cyprinidae; genus Cyprinus; species Cyprinus carpio. The sequence continues at coordinate 13,686,459 of NC_056602.1, forward strand.
ATGTGCATCTGTCTTTGGCAGTGTTTCAATTGTCTGTGAAATGCATATGTTATAGTGTCTCAAAACACTCAAAAAACTTACTGGTAATTATAATAATTGCCGTCGGCTAAGAAGAAGCCTGTGTTATTTGCATTGCTCCCTTCCTGCACTTAAGTGCGAACTGTAGTTTTGATTTGAACAATTGCCCTGCTATAGGCTATTGGCTGTGCTAATTAGAAGGTGGTCACAGCGGCTGTAGTCTATTTAAACTGCTTGGTCACTGTTATAACTTGGGAGAAGCGATTAGTCAACATAACAATCGGGACGGCAGCGTGTGAGTGTTTTCCTTAATAGTTGTTTGTAGATCTGTTGTTTAAATTATTACTTGCTGCTAGAAAGGAATATTTATTTCTCTACCTATTTCTGTATTTTCACTGTAGTTTGTATTTTTGATTGCACTTACTGGTAATTATAATAATTGCCATCGGCTAAGAAGGAGCCTGTGCTATTAGCATTCCTTCCTTCCTGTATTTAACTGCGAACTGTAGTTTCGATTTGAACCATTGCCCTGCTCTAGGCTATTGGCTGTGCTATTTAGGTGGCCACAGCTGTTTTAATACGTGTAAATACCTGCAACTTTACCTGCGCGACTTCACTGAACAACAAAACCAGCAACGCACTTAAGTATTATTTTTATCTTCCCTTTAAACACTCTCCTTTTCTGTCCTCTCTTTTCCACCTCTATCATGTGTTTCCAAAACATTCCGTTTGTCTCTCGACAACACTCTAACATCACACGCAGACAGCAACGCAATCTTGCTAAACCTGTATCCTATCTCTACATCCTCTACTGCACCTCTTTGTTTCTCTGTGGGTCTCTGGAATTGTAAGTCAGCTGTCAACAAAGCAGACTTCATTTATGCTTATTCTTTAAAATCCACACTCGGTATCTTGGGCTTGACTGAGACCTGGATTCATCCAGAAGACTCTGCAACCCCAGCTGCTCTATCTAACAATTTCTTTCTTTCTCACACCCCCCGTCAGGTTGGCACTGGTCTGCTCATTTCTAACAATAGGAAATACTCAACCCACTCTCCCCAATGCAATTATAACTCATTTGAATTTCATGCAATTGCTGTAACAGTTTCTATAAAACTCCAGGTTGTGGTAATTTAATTTAAATTCTAGGCACCTTCCTAGAGGAGCTGGATGGGCTGCTGTCCTCATTCCCGGAGGATGGCAGTCCACTTTTAGTCGTTGGCGACTTCAACATTCATCTGGACAAGCCTTATGCTACATACTTCCATTCACTCCTTGCTTCATTTAATTTCAAATGACTTACCACTACAAGCATGCACAAATCAGGTAACCAACTTGACTTAATTTATACATGAAATTGTATTGCTGAGTATGTATCAGTCTTTGCTTTCATCTTTCTCTGCTGAAATCCATACTGCCATATCTTCATATTTCCACAACAAGATCAACAGTGCTCCAGACACACTTAATCTCTTCAAGACATTTCTCGCCTCTGTGCCCCTCCACTTTTCGCCACATTGTTCACAGACAAAACTATAACAATCAGTAGTCAACTCTCAGCCCCACACACACAGGATTTCAAACCAACCACTGCTAAAACTCCCATCCCCCATTCTGTCCCCTCACTGAGGCAGAAGTATCAAAACTTCTCTCCAGCCATCCTACAACATGCCCTCTAGACCCAATCCCCTCACACTTTCTGTCAAAGCAATCTCTCCTACACTCTTACTAGCACTAAACACATATCATCAACACATCTCTCCTCACAGGCACCTGCCCACTGCATTCAAGGAAGCTCGGGTAACCCCACCTGCGTCAAAAAACCTACATTAAACGTCTCTCTCCTTCCAATCTAAAAACCTCTAACAAAACCCCCAAACATAGTGAAAACAAATAGTTTTCAACTAGGTATCATTATTTCTTTCACAAAACAACAAACTGGATGCTAACCAGTCAGGTTTCAGGAGTAGCCATTCAACTGAGACTGCACTACTGTTAGTCACAAAAGCCTTGCGGATTGCAAAAGCTGATTCCAAATCATCAGTTCTTATTCTGCTGGATCTATCTGCTGCTTTTCTGCACTGTCAATCACCAGATCCTCCTGTCTGGCCTCTCATCACTGGGCATCACAAGGATTCCATTTCGCTGGTTTGAATCCTATCTCACTGGTAGGTCTTTCAGGGTGGTCTTGGGGAGGGGAGGTATCCAAAGCACATCAACTGGTGTCACAGGGGTGCCTCAAGGATCAGTTCTTGGACCCATCTTCTTCTCCATATACACTACACATCACTGGGTACCCATCATACAGGCACATGGCTTCTCCTACCATTACTATGCTAATGACAAACAGCACTATCTCTCATTTCAACCACATGATGCAACAGTAGCTGCATGGATCTCAGGCTGCCTGGTGGACATCTCGGCATGGATGAAAGAACATCACCTACAGCTCAACCTGGCAAAGACTGAGCTTCTTGTCTTTCCCTGCCACTCCACCTCTACAGCATGATTTCAGCAATCCAGCTAGGATCTCCTTCAGTCTGAAACCTTGGTGTAATCTTTGATGACCAGCTGACCTCAAAGACACCACATTGCAAAGACTGCTCGGATCTTGCAGGTTTGCATTGCACAACATCAGAAAGATCAGGCCCTTTCTAACGGAGCATGCTACACAACTTCTCGTCCAGGCCCTTGTCATTTCAAGGCTGGACTATGGCACATGCTCTTCTGGCTGGACTTCCATCAAGCACAATCAAACCTCTACAAATGATTCAGAATGCAGCCGCATGACTGTCTTCAAACGAGCCCAAAAAAGCCATTTGTTACACCTCTCTTTATCTCTGATTGCACTGGGCTAACGGGCTGCCAGCTCACATCAAGTCAAAACACTGATGCTTGACGTATAGAACAGCCACAGGCTCCAGTACCTGGGCCTACTTTCCACTCACCTACTATGAATCTACATCCCCTCAGAGTCTGAGATCCAGTGTGTGACGCCTCGTGGTACCATCACAAAGAGGTTCAACAATCACTTTACACGAACGTTCTCATTCACCATTCCTGGCTGGGTAGAATGAGATCTTCCACCTCATCCCGGAATGCTGAAATCCAGTCGGACAATTTCTCCAAGCCAATGCAGTAAAATTTCTTTAGGAAGTAAACTTGACTTCACTCCTAAATGAAAGAATAGGACAAACAAAAAAAAAAAAAAAAAAACTTTGTCTTTCTCCTTGATTATAATTTACTTCGCGCTTTCCCTAGATTGTATCTTATTTTTGAACAATTGACCAAAATTGGTCATGTTACGCGAAGGCACTTCCCTGTGTGCGGTGTTGCTTTAAAATAGAAGAAATTGCTGAATGTTAATACCCCAAGTGTTAAAGTCACTATTTGATTTTTTATGAAAAGATTCTGCAAAAATGAAACTAAACCACCTAAATGTTAGGTGGATATGGTAAACACTGGGCAGGATAACGGTACCAAAGTCGGGTTAACTCGAGACCGATAATTACAAAGGTTTGTTTGTTTTGTTGACGTTGTGTCGTGTTTTTAAAATCAGCAAATGGCAATCGATGAAAGAGTGTTTGTGAAGGTATTTAATTTACTGACTAATCGCTTGTCTCCGCACACTTCATGTTAATAGAAAAAATGTCGCTAGTAGCTTTCTGCAAATCTACTATCATGCTAACATTTACTTAGCGAGAATATGAAATATGGGTACATGTTCACAGTGTTTGTCTGTGAGATCCGTGAAAACAATGCTAAAAGTACATTAATATCACTCGTTAAAATTTAATCTTAAAACTCACAAGATCTTAGCAAATCTTAAAATAAAAATCAATTTTCATTACTGTAACATTATAGCAGTAAGGGATGCGAGGCTAGAAGTAGGTCCTAACGTAACAGTCATTTGAAAAATACTTCATATTCATTTATTTATTAATTATTAGCTATAAGTAACAGCTTGTACCATTTCAATAAATTTTTAAGATGGCCATTTTATTTCTGCTATCGCGCAATTAAATAAAAGTAATAATTATTGAGGGTGTAGAGGAATTAGTATTAATTAATATCCCGGCTGGTACATGGGTCAATCAGAGTGTATACAAAAAACCACAACAAAAAAGGAAAACATTTAACTATTTGCATGAAGAAACCAGACTTTTTGCAACTATTTATTTTGATAATAGAAATGCACCGTATGGCTAAATGTTTTTACAAGGCAGGCATCATTCTGCGGGCCGTACGCGGGCAGTTTTTTAAAGTGTCATTGGCTTTGTTTTGTCAACAGCTTTCTTAACATTGCATGCCTGCTAAAGACAATGCTATTTACCACAAGACATAGGAACAGGGAGAAAAAAGAGAGAATTCCAAAATTTACGTTTCACAAATACGGCAGCTGGGAGAACGCAATGACGATACACTGTCAATACGATGTCTTAATAAAGTATCTTATACCACCAACAAGCATATAATCCAGGCACTGACCAAGCAAGAAATACGAAACCGCGATGAGGGAAGTAGAACACAATACCTGACAGCAAATCAGGCAGGCGATGGATGGACACGCTAGAACACTATTGAATGAGCTATAAAAATATCTTGAAAAAAATTAAAAAATTAAAATGTGAACAAAAAAAGAGACAAAGATAAGTGAGTCATACAGCCATATCAAGGCTGGCAGCAAGAGAGCATGGCAAACACTAAAAATCGCCCTATGTTCCACATATATGCTCAGATATATACTGAGACAGCACCAAGAGGAGAGAGAGGACATACGAGAAAGACCCTAATAAACACTTAATACCACTGTAAAATGTTAATCATTTCCAGCTAAACTTACATGCATGCAATATGCTCAATCAGATTGAAATTTACAGGTTTTATAAAAAAAAAAAAAAAAAAAAATAGTAGAAAGCTCGCAAAAAAATCATGTTTTTAAACAAGGAGTCCAAATATATAACATCAACTAAGTTCCCAATAAAGAGTTTGAGATGATGCACCAAAATCCTAAACTATGAATTGTACAAATATAATCTCTATAAATGTTAACATCTTTTAAAAGGATGTTCATCATTGTGACATGAAAAAATAAGCTATTGTCATGATTATAAACTCATGCCTTTAAGCAATTAAAACAAGTACAAATACTTTAATTACAACTGATTAAAATGTAATCTGTATCAAATCTCATATATTATATTATACTATATAATATCCAAATAATATATATATATATAATATAAATATATATAATGTACCCACCAATCCGCATCATTTCAAAAGAACTATAATACAAACAATATCATCAAAAAATGAATAAAAATAAAAAAAAAAAAATAAAAAAAAACGAAGGACAATAATTTGTGTGTGTGATGGTTAGCGTGTAAATACAGTAATTAAACAAAGCACTACGCAGATTTTATATAATACATCTGCCACATTTGTCTTATGAGAAAAAAAGATAAGATTCATACACAATACATACTGATCAGACAATTCATGCTTATCTAAATGTCAGAAACGTTGTCATATTCATTGAAAAAAATCACTATAATTGACAACTAATGACAATAAAAACACACATCATACATTTTTGACATAATAATAGTTTTATTCTTCACACCGATACACAGTATATTTTTCTAGAAGTTGTAAACAAAAACAGACTATATTGGAGATTTACAAGAAATACAATTATCAAAAAACAAATCATTTTTATCTACTGTCAAACAATTTACCATTTAATGCACAATCGTTTTAATTGTCATATTCCATGAACATGTTACTTTCTAATTATTTTGTAAACATTTAACTTTGCAATTTCTAAGTGAAAATGTCTAACATTGGACCATATTTTTTATATTAGATGTCATAAATGGGTCTATCTATTCATTGGGTTCCCCCCAAACTGTGAGCTACATCATTTTTTTGGGAAACTTTCCTTTTGTTATTAAAATGTTGTACACATGGGAAAGGAGGAGTGGGGACACATAATAAAAATAAAATACTTTATTTGAGACATAAATTTATTGACAGCTTACACTAGGGACATTTCTAACAAAAAAACTAACGTCCGCACACCACTGCTGTGGTTCAAAAGCCCAGTCAGAAAAAAGACACAGGACTGGAGACAGTTGGGACGCAGGAGTATTTCATGTTAAGATGACATAGAAAGTAAACATAGCTGACATAAATGTCAAAACATGCTGCAATGCTCCTCTGGAGTTTTTTACCAGCCCTGACCTGCCATTAACCCAAATCACTGACATAAATACAGGATTTGTAGGATAAGTGGGAGTCACACTAGAGGGCTGGCAGACACAGTAGTACATTTCACTCTCCAAACATAGATCCTAGACAGCATAGGAAAACTCCAGCTTACACATGGGAAGCAGGCATTTTAGATAGTAAGTGACGACATCCAGCTGATATCCCCACAACAAACAATAGGAATGAGACATACAAATGTTTCTAAAATGACCAACTAGAAGACAAAAAACATGCAAAACAAGCAAGCGCCAAAGAACACGACCCCGAAGAGACGGAAGTCCAATTATAAAGGGATAAAGTATCACCTAAAATTAAAAATTATATCATTACCTCACTCTCATGCTAAAGTTAAATCATATTCACAACCACAATATAAGATGTTATTGATTAAATCTGAGAACTTTCATGACTCATGCACATAGGACAGCCAACAGAAAGGACACATTGAAAAACACGAACCAATAAAGGGAGTATAAGTGACATTGTATAAAATCGTCACATGTTACAATACACTGGGTATATGGTTAGGAAGATACGAGAATACTTTTTATGTTACAAAAAAAAAAGATGATGGCTAATTACTCAAAACAATTCGTATTCCATCTTCTGTGTCATTACCACTATCGCACGTCCAGTCTCGAGAGAACATAAGTGCATGGACCACCTGATGGTCATCACAAAGGGTCTGTATATGGACCTAGAATAATAACAAATAAATACAGATGATAAACTGATGGGACATTCTTGGTCCCTCATACAGGACTTACTAGGGTTTATCCTGGAGAGTCTTTTCATACTCAGAGACTTGAAGACGCATAACTTTTACTCGATAAAAAAGACACGACCACACAGCCAGATTCATTCACTTCAGTACAACAATTTGCTCCGGCTGATTAAAAATACGTGGGCTAGGGGCAGGTAATAAACAAAAGCAATAGACCTAGCTTCTGAGTGTTGTAGCAAGGTAAATGAAGAATCAGCTCTACTGCATCATTGCATAACACAGGAACCTCTTTAAAATAATTAAAAATTGTAATAAAAACAGGCATTAATGACCTGGAGACCCAAATAAAAACAATATCAGACCAAATTAGAGCAAGTGGGAAATAGTTGGAACCATGAACACCTGGCTGCGCAGGGAAAGGCAGAGGCCAGCCATTAAAATACACAGTAGGCTCGGCCGGAGAATGACACCAAAAAAAAAAACCGGGAGATATGCCAAAGACACACCATTCGTATCTATCTATTCTACGCTATCTAGCTAATAGATATATATATAATTATTAGATATACGAGGAAGATACGGAGGTCGACTGATTGGCTAACGAGCGGTGGGTGCAGTGGATGATAATATTCAAGGTCAACAAGGACCAAGGATTAATATACTTTGAAATGAGTGTGTAGATATGTACAACAGCAGTGAATTAGGTTCTGTAATGTGTAAGAACGGTATTCGGGGCAGCCAACAATAGATTCTTGGAGAATAGATTACTGAAGGAGGCTTATTTGGCACGGAGATGCATTTGTGTTAAGGGGCAACGAAAATAGGATATTTATGGAATAGTGGGAGTGAAAAAATTTTTTCTCAGACCGCCTTTTTGTTGCGTAACCACTTTCCTAGTATGATAAATGGTTTATATACTAACTTAGCAGGAACGTAATCAATGAAACAATAACTCGAAGGGAAGTGATGAGAAGGAGTTCTGACTGATTAAATCACAATACATGGAAATGCTTTCGACTGGATGCTCACCAGAGAACATAGACAAATCAAGAACAAACAAGAATGGAGAATAAATCTCTAGTGAGTTGAAAAAAGAGCCAACATCTAACAACACCAGTACATTTGGAGAGCCCCAGCTCGGGAATTTCATGCACAAAGGTGGAACCACTTTTGTCACTCAAATACATGACATGAATGCTTCTATTAAAAAAATATTTTTTAAAGGCAAAAAGAGATAAGGCGGGCAGACTGAAGTAGCTTGGTGCATTGGTCATATTTTCAATATCCAAAAGTAACCTTCAGACAATAGGGCCACAGGCATCAAAGAAACAACACGAACAGCCCAATTAACAACTACGCCTACACTGAGATTAACCCAATACTACTGTGAGGAAACATTATGGAAATTAGTCACTTTAAAGGCCATCACACAACAAGGAAAAGCAAGGCTGTGAAATTGCCATTAACAAAGCATACTGTTATTCAAACAAGAGTAACATTTGTGGTTTAGTATAGCAAAATCTGATGATGTTTTGTGTTAACAAAGTTCAGCTGCATGATGCACAGGCATAGATGTACTCCAGCCTGGGGCATGAGACAGATGTGTAATGAGGCAGATACACAGTGAAGATGTCCCTAGGAATCTCAGCGTCCAGCTGGTTTTCACAGTAGTTTAACTCTGCTGGCTGTCATCTCGAGACAGGAGCGCTTGGCATGTGAACGAGGTCAAGAGTCAGGAATACTTCATGTAAGTGCTGGTTGTAGCTGGTCTGGTCAAGTTGTTTTCCTGCCAGCTGTTTGTCATGAAGGGCATTTCACACTCACTTTCACTAAAGATGACGGCATGGCAGAGTTCACAAGAGTATTCACAAAAAAGGCTACAGGAGCTGTAAAAACATGGAATGATGTCATGATTTATAACAGTGTTCACAAAAATAAGCTACAAACATCAGAGAAATCATCATGTGCTCAGTGTGTTGGTACAGAAAAATCATATGTGACCCCTACGTGAGTGTTCTATTGCTTTGGGGGTAGATCCCAGAATGAGATGGCAACAATCGACATTTATATCATAGAAGAGACATAATGATTATGAATATCAAAAAACAATCAACAAAGAAATGTATACATTAACATAAGGCATCTCGTAAACAATAATCAAGTAAAGGGTTATAATATACTGGTAAGTTCTGCTATGATCCTGGCAATAAAGTATTGCTACGTATCTAATCATACACAGGGCAATAACACAAGGAACAAAGTATTTCTAATACAAATTCAGGAGGGTTTTGAGTAGTGGGAAATCTCATCCAATTTACCTGAAAGTAGGAATTTGAAAGAGATGGAGATATGGTGTACAGTAAAAGAAGAAAGCAGACACATTTTGGTAACACTTTGCAATACAAACAATAATGTAAAAGGTTAAATTATCATGGGAGCGTAATTATGAAATAATAGTTTTTTGTAAAATGGCGATGGCAACCTATAATGGGCTAGTTTAGTTAGTTAAAATGTTCATTCTACTGTACATACACTACCATTCAAAAGTTTGGGTTTGTCAAGATTTTATTATTATTTTATTTTTTGTCTGTTTTTAATATAAGCTTATTTACAATGTTAAAAATAAATAAATAATGTTATTTTGAACTTTGTCTTCGTTCAGCAAAGTTTCTAAAATTGTATTAAGTAGATAATGAGAAATGCTGCTTCTGAGCACTCAAATCAGGCATATGCAGAAATGATTGCTGGAGGATCATGTGACCATTGAAGACCGGCATAATCCGCTACCTGAAAAATCGGGCTGTGCTACAACAGGAATCAATAATTACATTTCAAAAGATATGAAAGTAGAAAAACGTTGTTTTGAATTGTAATAATATTTCAACAATATTATGTCTTTATGCAATTAAATAAATGCAAGCCTTGGTGAGCAAAATGTAGTTACTAATCACTTTTGATTCTTGCTTTTAACAGAAATATTAATTTTATTTTAATATAAAAAAAAAAAAAAAATTACCGACTATACCGACTCTGTCCCTAACTTTTGAATGGTAATGTATCTAAGAACCTTTTTAGCATTGTTTGACCAAGTGGTCTTAATTAACTTTGAATTATTAGCTATGAAAATATGTAATTAATCAATTAACAATTGTACACAGCACCATTAGTAGAATGGTGCAAACCGGATTGTCATTAATATCAAATGGCTGTTAATAAATGCGTTTGTCAGTGCATATTTCATGATTCATAAAACATTAATGATAACAAAGTCAAACTTCATTGTACAGTGTTTTCCCAAGATTTTGTTTCAGTAATTTAAATTAATAAAAAAAAATAGGATAGGCAATAAAGAATGCCTTCCATACAATGCCTCACCTATAGGGGATAAAACACGAGGCATCCCAGTGGCTTTGTATTACTCTTAAGAATGCTGATCTTGCAAGTTTTAGCAGTATGCTTGAACTTTCTGGAAACCCAGTTTCCTGGTTATTTGTGAATGGGCGAGGGGGGAAAGATAAAAAGGGCACCAGTCTATGCGTTATCGTGAGTTTGACAGGGAGTGGTAGGGGATGATTAGCTTTGTTCAGACATGTGGAGGAGTGTAAGGGGGAGAATTGGAATCGCTAGGGCCCGGAGCAGCACTGTGTTCAACTGTGTACGCCTCTCCGAAGCTGACAGCATGTTCCTCCTCCATCCAAAAAAGAAAATGAGGCGCAAGGACATAAGCTCACACAAATAGTGCATGGCTGACATGACAAACAAGTCAATTGTTTTAGCAACATAGAACCCCCCCTACCACACGGCTTCCTGGCGAAACTTACACTGAAGCCTTGGAAAAAGCATTCCAGCCGGGGGTCCAAAAGCACCGCTGATGAGGCTTTGTCTTATTTGCATATATAATATGATCAGAAGTGACCAGTCTCACATTAAAATTTTCGTTGCGCTGTGGGGGCTTCATGATACTGTACGCAGCCGTACTCCCACACGGACCGCAACCCTTCTTTATTTGCGAGACAGCCACAACCAAGAATAATGAACGTATGTGGGACGCTCTCACAAAAGCAACACAACGTGTCATATCTGTTCTGAGCCGCCCTAAAAGTGGCAAAATTCATTCATTGTGGTTCGGTTTGTCTTTGCTACCCCACTAAATTATTTGTTTGAACTAGTATGTAGGGCTTTGGACTCTTTCTCGCTTTTATACAGGACAACAGTAACATTTTCTAGTGTGGATTTTAATCAAATAATAGCTTGCGGGGTTAGCTTCAGTTGTAAAGAATAATAGTGCAATGAATGTATGAATTGTATCATTTTCTTTCTATTATAAAAATGAATTTAAAAGGGATACATCAAATACAGAACTACAGCGAAGATTTCAAGGCATCCCACGAAAATATAGTTCAGTAACGGCTTTTAACTGATCGCTAAATAAGGTTTTCCGAGAGCTGGGATACCCATGAAGATAGGAGGATCACATCTTGGCATGTTCATTGCAGTAGATGCATGAGGGTCTGGCAGAAGCTATAGACACCTGTTGACACCTGGCACAGAGATGAAGAATACAATATGAAGAACAATTGTTAGATTTTTGATGATTTAATAAATGACTACAATTTTATTGAAAGGTGGATAGTTCAGTTATCTAATTCTGGTCAATCACTATGACTTTTGTTCTTGGAATACTCTTTAATTTAACTTTTAAAGAAATGACTAGAATACTTCATAATAAACGTTTGCGAATAAAGCATCCTATCTCACTATTTCATGTTTCCATCATTGCACTTTGCTGCAATAACTGGCAAAAGTAATCACAATCAACCTATTAAAACAAAAAGTTTCTGCAACTGGGGAAGCATTGTGGCTCTTTTTTCTTACATAATACTGTAAATGATTTGCGAGCAGCAGATGGAAGCAATAACAAACGCTGTCATGTTATTGCTTGAATTCAAATGCCTATGATGTTTGGGGGAATGCAATCCGTGTGACACAAGGGTTATGGCAAGTGATCCTACCAAGTCATTTTAAAATGAATGGACTTTGCCACAGGCATTTCAAAAACTATTAAAATACCTTTTTGAGATGGTTGCGATGAGTTTGGTGTGCTGGTTAGTTCACCGTCATCCTATTACATGGATCTGCTGAGGCAAAAGTCGCATTGAGCTTACTTTTGTTTTTTTTTTTGCTGAATCCATTAATTTGTTGTTGTATTTTTTTTTTTTTTTTTTTTTTTATGCAGATCTTGGTGTTGATCCATTAGGGATGGTGAATGTCATAACTGAGGCCGATGCAAAAACACATCTCGATGTATAGCCAAGCGAAGGGATACATTAAAGATACATATGAAGCACAGCTGATGCGATACGATACAATTCAGCGAACCCGTTATGAAGCAGTGCAATCATATTTCCATTTGAGTCATACACTGCAATTTCGATGGCAATACAATGCAATGGAAAAAAATATAACTCGCTTTTTATATCTGAGCGATGATCGCGCTAAATAGGCAATTAACTTAAACAGTTAGTCTCACCCAAAAATGAAAATTAGCCCATAAATTACTCACCTCCAAGTCATCCTAGGTGTATATTACTTTCTTCTTTCTGACAAATCCAGTCAGAGTTATAATAAAAAGGTCTTTGATTCTTTCAAGCTGTTTATTGGGCACTCAGCGGGTATTGCAGTGCATCAGTCCAAAAGAACTGAAATAAAAAGTGGCCCATCCATAATAAAAAAAATATCTCACACGGCTCCGAGGGGGGCACAAAGTCCTCCTGTAGCAAATCAATGCTTTTTTTGAAAAAAAAACAACACATATTTAAAACGCAATAATTACTTTAACCTAGCTTGTGCTCACTGTTGTACATGGAAGCAGCTCCAGGCAGATGACGTATGAGGTCAGCTTTGCGCATGAGCGCTCAGAAGTGACGAATGCAGTAGCGCAGGGGAGAGATCAGAACAAAACAACGGTCACTAATTAGAAGTACAAATGGGAGGATTTGTAAACGAAGAATTTTGGAGGATTTTGATATAAGCCAAGAGGAGACTAAAGTAAAGAATCTTTGCTTCCTTTTGCTCCTATTAACAAATGTTGGTTTTCACGAGACTCACCGGCGGCATGCCCACGCCGACCCCATACGTCATCCTACCGGAGCTGCTTCTGTGTACAAACTGTTGGGGCAAGCTACATTAAAGTGATTATTACCGTTTTGAATATGGATATTTTTCTTACAAAAACGCATCGATTCGGCTACAGGGCGGACTTTGTGTCACCCCCCTGGGCCCCCCTGAGAAAAAAAGACACTTTTTTTATGGATGGGGCGCTTTATATTTCACTTCTTTTGGACTGAAGCACTGAAAGAGATGAAAATGTGGAATAAAAGTTATTTTTGTTTGTTTGCACAAAAAAAAAAACAGTATCTCTTAGCTTCGTAACATTAACATTTGAACCACCATTGTCACATGGTGTACTTTCTTGGTATCATCTATCAATCTTGGTACTTTTCTGGGACCTTGAACATGGTAATATCCTTGCTTGCTGTCTATGGGAGGGTCAGAGAGCTCTCAGATTTCATCAAAAAATATCTTAAATTATGTTCCGAAGATGAAATAAGATCTTACGAGTTTGGAACAATACGAGGGTGGAGGATTAATGACAGAATTTCATTTTTAGGTGAACTATCCCTTTAAAGATCTAAGGCATGACAAACCATGTATTAAATACTGAAGAGGTTTTTCGTTGGAACTTTTGAAAAGTTGTGCATACAGACGACATTGTCAAAATTATCCGTTCACATTGCAAAAATGACTAAAAACGCTGTATTATGTATGCCATGCCAGTAAGTGGTGACTTTGTAAAGAAAACACTACACACCTGCATAACTGAACATGTAATAAGCATGAGTATGATATCACTGTTTTCCCACATTTTGTTTCTGTAGTTTACTAGCTTTAGTAAAATAGCTTTTTAAAAAACTTTGCCTTTTCAGGCCTGTTTCCTGTATCTAGTTTAAAAATGGTGTTGTGTAAATCTAGTGCAGCCTTGTAGTGGTAGTTGAAGCTGCGCAGACTACAGATTGGCATACAGATGGCACTTTCAAGGGTGGGTAGGGTGGCTCTTCTCATACTAGTTTAAAAGAAGGGCCATTTGGGGATTTTCTGGGGGGATACATTTGTTATGTGTTAAAGATAAAATTCACATTAAGCAAAATAAATAATAAATATCCTATAATTTAGCTTCTGCATGCCACCCATTTTCTAGATTTACTGCCCAGCATACTCATTTTCTCAACTAAATTCATGAAGTGCCACTTTAGTATGCCATTTCAACTGTCTTGAAGTATGCTAGGCATTTATTATCTATTTTTCCTTCACAATCGACTTTTATTTGACACTAATACCATGGTAAGTGAAATGAACATTACATTTACCTTTATTCTCTCTATGTTAGCTTCTATCCGTAGCTGTTGAACAGTCCCTTGCTGGCCTGGGCTATATTATTAGAGCTTGTGCATCTTAGATTGACATCTTCGATTATCTTCACAGACCTGAAAACAGATTTGACATGCACTATAAGCAGCCTGCAGAAGATCAAAGTTACACTCATTTATGTCCCATGATTCATGAACTACATACAACAGAATTTTTTACAAAGCATGCAAAACAGGAAATTTGCCCTTTATGTGCATGTTACCACACATAGTGAGGCAGCAAAAACTATCTGAGGAGGTACACCAGGGCCCTTCGACTCCTGCAGAGGTTGGGTGGTTTTAGTGGTGTCAGGCCCCCAGTGAGGGGCTTTTATCAACTGCGTCCTCTGCTTTACGACTCCAGGAGGGAGAACTAAAGCAAGCTGTGTGTGTTTGAAACAGATGATCACATGCTGCCAGCGGTCAGTCTCTGCAGGGGCTACTGTTCCTGCACGAGCACGCTTTCCGTAAACTATCGTCACCGGTTACTTCTGCCAAACTCATCTTACACAATGAACACATGTGCCGCAAGTGGAGAGAGAGAGGACAGAGTCAGCAGTGCAGTCGCTCAAGCAGAAGCAGTTGTGCAATGTAAACGGGTGGTCTCTCATCAACCAGGAGATAAAAAGAGAAACGGTTAGCCTTCTAACTTCCTAAATTTAGTGATAATGAAATAAAGCAATGTTTGAAACCTGACAGGTTGATACTGAAATTCTTACATTTCAGCAGTAGATACCAAAACCAGTTGAAAATAGCACAGAAAAATTAATATGTTAATAAACACACTTCATTAGTTTGAAAAAAGAAAAAGATACAGATTTTATTCAAATAAAATATAGAATTAAACATATATAAAGTAATAAATATAAATAAATATTAATATAAGGTAAAAAAGATATACATACATTAAAACAATGGGATGTAGACGTTATTTCATTTAGGTAACTTTTTTGTTAATATTCAAGAAAACGTCAGGTAGACTCAAGTCACATTTATTAAAAGCGCTTTATAAAATTCAGATTGTATCATCACAGAAAAAAAGGAAAATATCAGTGTTGTAGAAAGTCAATAAATAAAAGTGACTTAAACAATTTTAACTAAAACAGCTCTGTTGAAGACCAATGTCATTATTGAGGTCATTTCAATGTTGACATTCGGTTCAGTACAATGGGCAGTGTCTATGTTACAAGTTCAGACATCATCCTAAACAAATTCCTAATCCAGGTATAAAGCAGCTCTAAAGAAGAACAAGTGGTCATTGTTCAGCAGATCACCATGATTTCATTCAACAATGATTCCGTTTAATTAACTTGTCAATGTTTTTGCAAAAAAAGTTCTTTAATGAACAAATAAGACATCTCCAAAGGACAGCTCTACACAGCTCTACCCTACCCAAAAAGTCAATGTCATTATCCAAATCAGTTACATAAAGAACATAGAAATAAAATGTTTTAGTAATATTGTTTTCTTCTCTTTGTATTGTCAAGTAACAAATTGTTTCATCAACACTGATATTGAATTGTAAGTGAAACAATACTCGGCTGAAAAAAGTAGAAAGCCATCAGCAGAATACCACTACGAAATACCATTACAAACATTACAAGCCATCAACTTTGTTCAACCATTAAAAATGGTTTCCTATACTGGTAGGGGCATATTCCTTTAACGATTTAGTGGTTTTAACAAGACACCAATAGAAGGCAAACCAATTACCAATAGAGACCAAACATGCACCATTTAACCGTTTTCCATTAGAAATAAACCAGTTACAATTTCCATATATAGCCAGTAAAAACCTTACAAATTACTGTGATGGTTTTATATAAATTTTTCTTTTTTCAGCAATCGGCTGTTACACACATTCTGTCTTGAAATTCTTGTTTGATTCTTGTTTCGCTGTTCATGTCTGATGTAGACAAGTTGTAAGTGTCGGTTTTAACAACATGGGAAGTGTTTAACAGAGTGGCTTCATATTGCTACATGGTCAGCCGCATAATCTATAGCACAACAAACCCTGATATCCTGGAGCTTCCTTAGAAGCACAGACATAGCTTTAATCAAGAATTGAGAAGAAGAAGTGTATGTGCTGTCCTCCTGTCCCACTGGGCACAATGGCTGGTATCCGTCTACATGGAGGTCCGTGTTGGGGTGGGGGGGACAACCCTTATCTGGCCGCACACCAGACTACTTAGAACGGGGTTAAGAGGTTTGGATAACAACTAGTTGTTAATGGCAGTGACAGATAATTAGCCATGAGACAGAGGCCATAGTTGCTCCCATACATGCCCTGAGGTCAAGAGCCCATTTAATTACATTAACGGTCACAGAAAACAATACTGTTATAGCTGCAGCTTAACAAGCATAGACAGAACATGACAGCCCGTCTGATGACAGCCGTTTACTAATGATTACATCTTCTGGACAATAAAGCATAACCAGGTTGCTTCATTTTATTTTAGTCAAGAATTGATCAAAAATCAACTGTTTGCAATCCATGTCTTTTGTTTGAATAAAAGGCATGGGGCGTTTACAATGCCAGTTATAATTGAGGCACATATTGTGTGCAATCTCGATAGGAGATTATACAACATAATATGTGATTCTTGAAGAGAATAAAACCATTGAAGAAATATAAAATTAATTAATTACCATTGTGGATTTGATTTATTTTTTATTTAGTATGTATTTATGTGTTTAATCATTTTTGTATTAATATGTTTGTCTCTCGGAGATTTACTATAAAAAATAATTTTATATAAATATTACATATTACAAGTATTGTATTTTGGCTTTATGGATTATGTTTTTGAGAAAAAATACATATTTATTCTATATTATTCGTTATTCTCTATGTTTATCCTCTAAAAACCCAACAAGATGGAGCAAAACATATTGTTTTTCTTTGGTTTGTTTTTTTACAATCAAACACAAATATATACAGGTAGCACAGTGGGATTTTTATTTTATAATTTTGGTGGGTTTTTGTGATTTTTCATGTTTGTGATTGTGTGATTCAGTTTTAAGGGTTATTTTAGTAATCAAGCTTTCAACAGAAAAAAAGAAAGAATGATGTCTTAGGCAAAGGTGATGTGAAAGGCAACAAGACCAGATTGAGATGAAATAAAAAAGTTTAATTTCTTCTTTTCTTCTTATTTCCGTATACAATTATTTTATTTCAAGTAGGCTCACTAAAATTATTTATTATGATTCTTAGTTTTAGTTATTGATACTTGGTCAGAACTATTAACACTAATAATAACAATTAATGAATATCATATTAGTTTATACGGCCCCTTTTTTAAAACACTCAAGGGAGGCTACCTTCACAATAATAAGAATGCATAATAATAAAAAAGAAAAGGCACAATCAAAGCAATAAAACCAAAACTGATATCAATCAGAAAAATAAGCTTAACAACAATAATTCTTACACTTTTTAAAAGTTATGAAGATCAGATTTTATCTGACAATCGTAACCGTAGTTCCTGAGTGGAGCAAAAAATGCAATAAGACCAACATGTCATTTGTATAAGGACCCAGACTTGTGCTCAGTTGATCTTAGTCAAGGTTTGAAGTAAGAATGGCGCAATCTCTGTTGACAAGGGCACTATTGTTCCTGTGAGGTAATCGGTTCTTTCGCTCTAGAGTGGCTCTGAGGGACAACGACGTCCATTTTCTGGGGGCAGATGCAGGATAACACAAGATCACCAACTGTGACGCCGACAGGACACGGCTCAAGAGATGTGCCAATCAAACTCACTCGTGACCTCTGACCCCTCAGGCCGAGTGTTGTGCTCATCAACTCACACGCAGTCAAGCATAGCGTTCCGTGTACGAGACAGAGTCAAGATGACATATTTATTAACCTTCCAAAACCTAGCACCCCAGCGAGGGCCTTTCCAGTGCGCTCCATAAATCTCGTGTTCCAGTATACCACTAGCCTTCTCTGGCCGCTGCAGTATACATGATTAAAGATGTGTATTGTATGTATAAAATATCGCAAAGAAACAGGAAGAGGGGGCGTCTGTGAGTCCTGGACTCATAGGAGAAAGGGTTCTGCTAATCATGGCAGATGCACTCTCACGTTCGTTCATCCGGAAAAAAAGGGTTGGGGGTGGGTGGTAAGGCGTGGGGGGGTGCTGGGGCGTGGGTGGGGTTTGGGGGGTGGGGGGGTGGGGGGTGGGTGCATGTTTGCGCTAGCATTTGGTCCTTTCTGTGCTGGGAAGTCCGTGTGGTGACGTGTCCACCACAAAGGTGCTCTTAGCAGTGGCCCTCTCCAAGAAAGAAATGCTGTCTACGCAAACACTGACGTTGAATCCTCCAGTCAGGTTAAAACCGCTGGCTTAAATGCAGAAAGTGGGACACATTATGCCCGGCCAGTACAGCTGGCCGCCTGAAGAGAGATGAACACTGAGGTTGCACTCAAGCTTTGCCGGACGGCTCATCTGGACAGTCTCGACGGTAATTACCGCTTTAGAGAGAGATACCCACAAGTCAAGTCACACTCTAAACAAAAGCATCGGAGCTGACAGCCGCAGCAGTCATTCCTTTTGTTATCTTCTCTCTCACATCTGCCCTCAACTAGACGACCATTCACTATTTGTAAACTCTCTGTTCAGACTAGAGATGATGCGGTTCTAAGTCGAACTAAAGCGTACAAGGCTTCCTAGTCGACACGACTGAAAACAATAGTCGATTACACAACAGAAAAAAAAAACTTACCATCATTTTAATGGTTACTCTCCAATCCCCATGGTTACATTTAAAATATTTTTTCATAAACACGTTAAAACTAAAAAATTTGAAAAATCATACATTCTTTTTAAAAAAAGTGTTTCGTGTGGACACTACATTTTTTTAACCTCATAGCCTCGGCATGAGTTTTTTTTTCGTGTCAGTTGTGGCAAGCTCAAAGTTGCCCACGCGAAAGACGAGTCACGGTTTTGTGGATTATTTTGAATTAGAAGGAACCTGACAATTTTTGTGTTAACTGTGTAAAAATGTCTTGTTTACAATGACTCTGCTGAGAAATGCATAATCACATTCATTTAATTGCATATATGTTTTTGCTTAGAGCCTAAGCCAATGCCAGCTAATGGTCATTCACGAACAGCCCGCCGCCGCGGCTGATCCTCTTCCACTGCCGTCTGATTCCTCAAGGACCCCAAACCCACCTTCGGTGGTTTGCTGCGTTATTGTCCAGGAGCGCTTTCCTAAAGTCTGTTTGGCCTCTGCTTTTTGGTCTCTCTATGTTTTTTCAAGTGCAGCGAATCTAGTTTCGCAATCACCCTGTTTTAAATTGTGCATTTTGAAGTATCAAATGCAGAAAGCGAGTGGATGGAAACACACAAATTTCGAATTAAATCCCTTAATGTCGCACTAAAGTTTGTGTTCGGGGGCTCGCTTGAGGTGGGTTTTGACTTGTGCGAAAAGGATTACATTGTCGAATATAGGGAGATGGAAAAGCATTTTGCGAATAAATTCGCATGGGCGGGAGCATAAAAAAATGTTTTACTTTGCACTATGAGGGGGGAGTAACTTGACGACGGCAGCGGACCTGCATGATCTCGTTCCATCAGCATTCTGAAATGTTGTTATGGTTTTCTAACATGCCTGAGCAAAGTCTGTCAATTAAGTATGTCTGTATAATGTCTTACAACGACTGCGTACCCAAAACAGTCAGCAATGCATCCCCGCCTTCCGAAAGCACTGATATCATTTTATGTGTTTTCGTCTGGGTCGGCGGCGCGGAATGGCGAAGTATTTTATCATATATGAAAAAGTTATTCTAGTCATTTTCTTAGTTTTCGGAAAAAAAACTGTATATTTAGTGCCCCAGTTGTAACAGGCAGTGAGGATTGTGTGTCCTCTTTGCATGCGTTGGATGAAACAGTGCTTTTTTCTCAATTGTTTTATTTGATATTCCAATTTTGTTGGCGCGATAAGTTAACATTTTGCATCAGGTTCTGTCCTTTCGTTTTGTTCGTTTTTGTTTTTAGATGATATAGTCTACATGATGAAGTATGTTTTACAAAAGCTGTTTTAATTGCTATTATCCTGTGATAAAATTCCCATTGTTTTTTGTCTTGTGTTTTAATATGTTGGTCTAAGTTTATATGAAGAATGAAGAATTCTGTCCTGCTATTTGATTGATTTTTCATTGTTCCTGTATTTCCCCAGGCTGATTTTAATGAAATAAGCATCGTCTGACGTTGAGTGTTAAATGTCGTTCCTCTTCTATTTTTATCTTTTTTTTTTTCCCCCTTTTTAACGACCACCCTAAAATTAAATGTATGATAATGTGAGCCAAGAAAGAGTACGGCATAATTGTGACACTAGTTTTTAGCGGAATTCATTGAGAGATTGTCAGTGTGATTAATATATTAAGTATTTCAAATGTAGGCTAGTATATACACGCACAACACGTTTTTTCTTTTCCCTTATACCAATCTTTTGGGGGGTTTTCTTGCTTTTAGACTAGTCGCCTAATTCGGATACGAAACTACGATCCGTTTAAACGACAGTCAAGACTTAGTCACGTTCACGTGCATCCCTCGTTCAGACCAAAAAAACTGTGGGCTGATAGATTTTAAATAAAATTCGATTTTGGCTTCCAACGAATTATGAAAATACAATAATCGGATAAAACAATATGCTTGTTTCCCTATTCGCTCCTTGCATAAAATGGCCAAACTTCACAAGTGCAAATTAGTAAAATCATGTAACATGACTTCCACCCAAAATGGGACAAAGCTTGATTTCACCTCATGTTTAGATTTTATTCAATGTTCCTGTGAATGCGCTCCTGGTCAGCGGAACAGAACACGGGGGCAAGTAAAGTGAACTTTTAGCTTAAGGTGTGGTGCGCTAAACTGTCAAATACCTGGCAAAAATGTGTCAAACTATGGACCACTTGGTGATTATTCATGGTACACCCTACCTCAGTTTGGTCTTAAGATGAACATAAACCAGTATTTAAGAAGTAAAATATTGTGGTGTTAGGCTCTGGCACAATTAATCTCATTTCTAATCGCAGTTACAATTATGGATGACACCATTAACGTAATCGTTACAAAGTGGCAATTAATCGTTCAAAGTCGTGTTCAAACTTAGGTTAGTCGGCAAAATGTGCTATAAGGTGCTTTTTTCTTTCTACATGGTTGATTCTTAAGGTTTTTTCCCATTATTTCAATTTTCTAATGTTTATTATATCATTATAAAACCATTCATATTTTTACGGGTTTTATAATTTAAAGAGAACCAATCTGATGGATAGTTGAATTTGAGGCTTAAATACTATAGAAAAGCATAAAATTTTTCAGGTAAAAGTTGTTTTCAAGCTTTTTATTTTTCATACAAAAATCGCGGCATGCAGTTCATCAAACAATGGTATGAACATCATTCAATGTAAATTGTGAATAATGTAATTAATAATCGCAATTACAATTTCAAAGGCAATAATGACAATTATGATTTTTGTCATAATTGTGTGCAGCCTAATAATGATGATGTAACAGTACATTGGATCCCGTGCAGCTCTTAAAGTGACGACAGGTGTTATTGTCCTAAGTCGGCCAAGTCTGTGGGCATAATATTAATCAAACAACAAAATACAGAGAGAAAATTACTCACTGCTCTTGACTGAATAATTTTTGTAGCTTTAATAAGAAGTTTAACAAGTTGGATTCTTACAGTGAAGACTAATGCTGTTTTACTATTTTAGATTTGATTATTCAATTTCTGTAGTAGACTGTTAGTTCATTAGCTTTTGACTAAAAAACTTAAAAAACAAAACACTTTTTGTTTCATTAGTATCTTGTTTTTCTATTGTATTTGACCTTAGGCTTTTGTTTTTATTGTATTACTGACTATTTATTTTTTCAATCATTTTGAGGGGACTTAAGTTAAGTAAAAAGATTAAGTTCCCTAGTATTCTGCTGTGGTATTGAGGCTACGTCCACACAGAGCTAGAGCTTTCCCCTATCTGATCTTTTTTTTTTTCTCTCGTCTCAAAAATATCTTAGATCCACATGAAACCACAAAACCGACACAAAACAATGTAGTATACATGGCCAGACCAGACCAGTGTGTGGCACTGTGTAATTAGTGAGAGATACACTAAAAATGGAGAATAAGACTTGGACTATGTGCATAAACCTTGAGCGGGGTATACAAACGAACATGGAACAATACATTAATTAATCTCGCGTTAATGTTGGTTAATAAAAAGACAATCAGTTCAGTGTTTGTTTCATGTTTTTTTGTTGCTGTTGACATGACGTAGCGGTGTCTGCCTAGGAGCGAGATGTGGGCTGATATTGTCATAATTTCAGAAAATATATGGATTCGCTGTCCACATGAATGTAAAAGCGTAAGGGCATGTCTTTTCAGATTTTTTTTGCGTTTTCACATTTTTTTACTAAACTTGTCCTATGGCCTGAACCTTAATAATACATAAATGGCAAGAGAGGGATTATCTTCATTGTTAGACACTTATTTTCACATAGTGTTAATTATTTAATATGAAATTACAATTAAAACATTTTTTTTTTCCCCATGACTTGTTGGACAATTTCAAGAGACAAACTTTGCTGTCATTCTTTTAAACACCTGCTGAAAATTATACCATTTTAAGTTAAGTGATATTTGTTTCTCCCCTTTTGCAATACTCTACTGGTT
Source organism: Cyprinus carpio (assembly GCF_018340385.1). NCBI lineage: Eukaryota > Metazoa > Chordata > Actinopteri > Cypriniformes > Cyprinidae > Cyprinus > Cyprinus carpio. Next base: position 13,709,619 of record NC_056602.1, read on the forward strand.
TTTTTTTGTTTTTTTTTTTTTTGGGTGAGATATTTTGAGATCAAAACAAATCTGTGTGGTGCTTTTATGTGTGTCACACACCATAAGACATTACTTCACACTAAAGGACAGAAATTGTTATTAAATTATTTATATTTAATTTTGAAATTATGTCAAAGGAGAAAGTTTAATTTTGATACAACGAATATCAACATGTATTTTTAAAATAAATAAAAAATAATTTATCAACAAATTCAGTCTCTTAGTCAATCAGTATGTTACTGAAACCCCCTCTGCCAGTGCGGCACAACTAAATAAGATTGATCTTCATATATTCATTAAATGTTAATTAATTTTTTAAAACTATTAGCTAACTCTTTTTAGGAATCTTTGAAATTGGATTTACTTTCTGCATTGTTCTCTTAGGATCTTTCTGCGTGGAGCCCTGGTAAGTTTCTCGATATATTTCGTCATGTCCTCGGTCTCTTCCACTAATTTCTCTCCCCTCAATTCTTTCTGCTTTCGAAACAAAGTATTCACATTTTAATGCTTCTTTTCAGGACACTTTATAACAGTAAAAGTTTTCTGTAAAAACGTCAGAAAATGTTAACTTTACTGTATTGCATTTATGAACACTGAAACTAATCAAAAAATAATAAAGAAGGAGTTAAACAAATCTATTTAATTATTTAAAATGCTTTTAAAAAGAGACCTTGTCTTCCTTTAGGAGTGTCCACATTCACAAAGGACAAAAAAGCTTAATACTTTTGTAGTTGTTCCAAGAAACTTAAAGTGCGTTTTGAACGATTCTAAAGACAAAAAATGGACCATGGTCTCCGCACCATGTTCAGCCGGGCTATATGACAGGGGGCTTGAGATAACGATGATCAATGAAATGTGGCCCTGGGTCTTCTAACTTAATGCAACTAATTTAACTAATGTCCAACTAATTTTCTCTGGCATTGGCCGTTTATAAAATCAGGGTATAGTGGTCACACCAGAAGGACACTGAGGTTTTTCAGAGACAAAATGTAATCAAGTTCCTACACATTCCAGAAATATATGGATGAAAAAAGACCACCTGCATAAAAATTAAAATAGGACACTTGTACTGTCGCCAGACGTGTAATAAGTTGTAACTTTACTTGAACATGCTTTGGGGACCGTCGCCACAGTCCATAAGGACAATTTTAAGATTATAACCTCAAAATTTAAAATTGAATAACACTGCAGCTTTTATAACAACAGGTCTATGAAGGACAAAGAAATGTTTAACCATTTTTACCACAGTAAAAATGCCATGTCACGTCAACTCATATATATATATGCTTCTTTAAATTAATCACTTATATAAAGTTTAGAGCTTGTCATCTTAGAACGTAACAGTCTTCTTGTAATGAAAGGTTTATCGACAAAACATAAGCCTTTTACTTTTTTTTTTATTAAATTTTTTTACTATTTGTTATTATATAGCCATAGTAAATATATAATTACAAATTTACCCAAATCTGAGCCAGGCTCTACAAAATTCAGCAAATCTGGATTTATGTAAATCACAAATTCTTAGTCTGAATAGATGGTATGCATGATATGCAAAGGTTTCCTTTGCCAGTCTAAAGAGATGCCTTACGCCGGTAACAAAAAAAAAAGACTGAAAACAATAAGGTGGTTACATCGGAATAGCTGGCGTGCTCCATCTAATGACCGCGGTCATGCGAGGGGTTGCTGGATGTTTGTATGTCTGTGCAAACGTGTAGAAACAAGTGTGAGGAGAGGGCGAGTGAGATAAGGAAGATAAGGGACATGTAACCGTCTTTGAAGTGTGTGACTCAAGCTGAATCACTACAAACCAACCAAGAAAGGGACAACTAAGTACTGACCACGACCTAACAATGCAGTAGTCCCTACCTACCTTTGGGGCACAGAGAAACAAACGGTCTTCTGACTGAGCGTGTCCCACTGGGACACAGCCCACGACTCTGCAGATGTGCTCGCGCCTCCCTCCCATTCTGGCTCGGGCCGTTGCCTGCTGGATTCCCAGCCAGGACGCAGCGTCTCTATTTCCATCGACCCAGCCTCTGATGAAGCCCTCCTGGAATAACAGGAGTGCTGCCAAATACTGCAGCCACCACATCCAGCGGTGCAACAGAGAGCGGGGGAATGACTTTCAAAACTTATTTTCACCAAATTATACATTCAATCTTTTACATTTTCCAATTCAGAACAAGTGTGTCACTGCCATGCATGATTAGTGAAGGGTTGATTATGGGTTGTTCAGTGGGCATTATAGGGAGGTTGTCTTCTGGCCTGCTGGCTAAAAAGGGTGGTTAAACCGCACTTGTGGGGGTGGGTGGGAAAACAAGCACACAAAACATCCTCTGAAGTTCAGTGAGGGTCAAAAACTGGCTATAACGGGGTGTCTCTCCCATCTCCATCACTGTAATGGTTGTGTGAGGTCAATTCTCCTCGCAAAAGCTATATAGACATGGGTAATAGTGACCTTGTACATTCTTACCTTCAACCAACCTGTATGAGTTAAGGTATGTTGGCTAAGAGAGAAGCAATGCAAATGGTACACAAATGTCGTCTGCTCTCACAACCAGCAAATCGACTCTTTTGGAGCAAATTTCTGTGTCAACATTGTTGAGCAGCACTATTAACCTTCGTGCTTTTATTTGTAGAGGTCTTAATATGTCCAAAATAAAATAGGAAATCTTTACCCAAGGAGAGCAAGTCTACGGGGGGACTGGACAATTAATACATAGTGGCATTATGCTGGATACGGCGAGTGCGAAGCCGGTAGACCCAATGTCAGTACTATTCATCTCACGCATCAGTACGGCACGAGCTTTAGCTTCCTGCATACCATATGGTATGATCAGTTTTATTTATGCTCCTTGTTGCCAGTTTTTGTTATTATAAAAAGCCATTAACACGAACCTACTTCTGTACTTTATATTTAAAATTGATGAGAGCCTAATTTAATCAAAGGTAGAGATGTGGCAACTATTACAGTGGAAAAGTTTCTAACCTAGCATTCAAATAATGAAATTTATTCAGGTAAGCTACTAATATATAATATTCACATACATATTAATATAATTCACTATAGCCTGCAATATTAGGCATAGCCCAGCGATGAAGTCAGAGTCCGTACTGCAATTCGTAAAGTAGAGAGCTGAGTAGAGGCTGGAATATATCAAATTAAGTACTCTCGGGCCTAGGCAAGTAGTCGGCTTAATGCAAGTGATAACTAAGCGGATGCGTAGGGCACATAGCATCATATACATACACATCCCTATCAGCCCGCCATTGACCTTTAAGGCATGTAAAAATAAAATTCAAAAACTGTCGCATTTATGGGCTCATTAGCGAGAATACTATAGTCTCGCTATGTACTCTAGGTAGATGAAATCGAGTATCTATGTTGGTGATGTACCGACTAGCAGGTAAGCACCTTGCAGCGATAAAGGTCGTTATTACTAATATCACACTGCGAACTAGGGAGACTGAGACGAGTAAGCACATCATGCGACGAATTATTATATGATATGCTGTGTTCGCAATCTAGCTCACTATACAGGGAATCTTAGGAGGCGACTGTCTTGCATATGCAGCGAGGGACAACCGAAAGACCCTCGAGATAGAGAGCCTTGACACACCATGAGCGCATGGACAGAATCGAGCAGGCAAGTATGCACATTACGATCGTTGCAGCATTCATAGAACATAACAGTGCTTTAAATATGTAACATGTAATCCGACCACCTGTGTTCCGTAATGCTCGGGTGGTGGGATGGTGGGTTACAAAATTATCTAAGGAAGCAGCAAGCTATATTTTCTTATCCCCCTGTCGGCGCAGCAGGTGTTGCGCAAAGTTTAGTAAGCTCAACCGGCTGTACGTCGCTCTCATAATTATCGCTGGCCTTCCAAACGATCGAGGCGTGATTGCTAAGGGTGACAGTTATGCTTAAAAATTGTGTCCGTACTCATGGCTGCGTAGAGCACAATAAGTCTGTGGCATCTCGTATGCACCATGTCGAACAGAAAAGGACCATGAATGACGTGATCGGTCTATCAAGAGAAGCCGGACTGCACGTCCGCACTGGGTGGTCAAGGTGTGAGACTAGCTTGATGTCTAGAACCAAGCCAATACGATGTATAGGTGGTGGCGGCGAGCGCGGGAGGGGACCGCGGAATCCCCCCTGAGGTACCCGTTGAACACAGCACCCTCATGGTAGCTAATCTCTCCTGATACTTCAGATATTGATCGTCTCACCGTCAGTACCAATCCCCGATGACGTGCACTCCACCACGAGTGCGCGAATGAGCGTTGGGCGCGTACGGGGAGAGGAGAGACAAGACGACGATGCGCGGAAAGTGGCGGGAAGGACAGATCAGTAGTGGCAGCAGAGGGGTTCACACTCTGGAGAAAACACAGGGGGGGTTGAATGACAGAGTTGGTGTGGTACAGACACAATGTTTTGTCAGTACAATGGAATCACACGGGGGGGTAGTTGGGGGAGTCAGCAAAAAGATTCCCAGCCGCACATAAATACGGCTGAAGCCTTTTAGCGCTGACTCGTGAAGGAATATCTAATAAGATAGATAGCACATTCCGATACTTGTCATTCACTGCACACCAACCAAGTAGATGACAGAATTGTGTGAATGCGCTATAAACAGTGTCAGGCATAAGAGGCACCAAGTCATAGATTGTGTTTAATCTATTAGCGACGTGTGCTAGCTAAGGACAGGTAGGAAAGCGCCGTGATGCTACAGCTTGTGAGATTCTCTGCGCACTCAGTCATACCAGAGTGTTCATAGTACTGTGGGGAATGAAGACAAGAGGTAATGAAAGATAAATGGCACAGCCTACATCGCCGGAAACATTCCGATAAGCACGTAAGGAACTCCAACACCTGCCAGCCATGGCTATCATTCAGGACAGTGTATGCATGTTGCCTCATAATGCTTCTTCACTCATGCGGGCTATGGCTCCAATTACATCTAATGGCAAACTCCTGACGTGTGCGTATTCAGAAATGTCATGGTTCAAACAGTAGTAAAATCTCATATCATGAGATATGCAAAACGGTAGAGCAAGTGGCAGCGTAAATTGCATTGCATGACTCCAGCCTCTGATCGAAGTAGCAGTTAAATCGGCTGTGCTATGATGTACATGCTATCACTTTAAATGTCACATGATTTGTTTGTTGTCAGATTTGTGGGCCTGGAACAAACATTGTGAGTATCGGATGTGCACACGCACATGATATCCGATACCTGATAAACGACTAAATAATGCAGGCGGTAAAATGCGTTTGATCTCTTCATCTTCCTAAAACGCGTACAGGACATCATATCTCTCCTCTATCCTCAACCAAAATATCGTCAAGCTTGGTCACGCAGCGGTCTATGCTTTTCTGCCCAATGTCAATGTGGACCGGGCCAGGTGAGAGAGGCCTCTCAGAGACTATTGATACTTCACTGTTCAAGATTAAGGCTAGGCACTCGCCCATCTAGTCTGCCAGCGTCGGTGCGGCATGAGAGCCAAAAGGAGAGAAGCAGCATCAAAATGCATCAGGAGGAGGAAGGATGTTTGCATTTATGGGATGGGCCGGCCGCACGGGCTTGCTGATGGTATGGTGTGACGACGCTATAATGTTGCTAGCGGCACAGTGGGAAGAGTTTCGGTTCTCAGGAACACCCAGTAATGGCACAATCATATGAACGAACGCTGGTCCGACATCCTGCTTCATATTAATATACCATTTAATGGGCACCAAGTAGTAGCGCTGGTGTGTGGGAGAGAATGGCTGAAGACCTGTTGCGAGTAGAAGTCCGTTCGCGTGCTGTTAGAGCGCTTGGCTATGAAACGAGAGCAATCTCGTGCATGAATTCCGAGGTTACAACTAGTGGTTGAGATGTCGTGCGTGGGCGCACGTCGTGAAGTTGGCCCGTCAGCTTGGTCCTACTATTAAAAAGAAAAGGTTCCTCGTGAAGGAGACATCCCCCTGTACTTGTATAGTCTGTGTGCGAACAGCAGAGGCATCAACTCCTATTCCACCCAGTGACTACCTTAAAGGTCTAGGTATGGAGATAAGATTCATTTTTTAAATGCCTGGACTATGATTATCGGCATAGCATATGGTTTATTATTTTTAAGCATAGTATTTACTTAGTAATGGGGAGTTTAAACAATGATCCGTAAACTCAGTTAGCGTTTTTTTTTTTTCTTCGTGAAACACAAGACTTCTCTCTGTGATGTAAATGCTAACCTTCTCTCCAAATCATTTTGTCCCAGCTGTAAACTTTTCTACACAATCAGCAAGCAAGCGACCATTTCAATGTAGTACAGTCTTCTGGAGTTCATTCTAGAACTTAGAGCGCTTATTGTTTCGATATTACTACATGGTCATAGATATTTTTTTTGAAGGCGGTATGGCAAAGTAAGTTTCATACCAAATGTCGAGTGCTTTATGATTAACTGACACTAGATGTATGTGTTAGACATTTTCAGATGCAAGCACTAACGGAGCTATGCTATTAGGCTAAATACCTTGTCAAGGTGTTCTGCTGTTCCTTTATACTTAGTGTTGGAGCTAACTGTATCTGGGACTCCATTTATTAAAGTAGTGAAGGAGTCGGAAAATAATTGTTGTTTGTTTTCTCCTAGGTAACTAAGCGATATTTACTGCTAAACTTGCATGAAAGTTACATCTGCCAGATGCGTCTCACTGCCCTGTTTACAAAGAGGGAAATTTATAATGCCTCTTTACAGCGATGCAATCACACGTAGACAATGCTAAACGGAGCTAAAAGATATTGTTGATCCTTGTCCACGGGTTCCACACACGCTATTCCACAGTGGTCGATCAAATACTCTAGTCAACTGGATTGCAATTTGTTGTGATGTAGTACCGGCGCATAGGGTTAAAAGAGTTTTGAAACAGTCCACAAAAGGGCGCCATCCTCAACCAAGCTGTTTGAGTGGTAAGAGCATTCTGAGAAAATGCGCACCTGATTCCAAACTTATGCTATGTTTTTGTGCCAAAACAACATGTCTTCAGAGCACTGAACTCATCAGCTTGGTGACAATTTTCATCATGTCCTTGTCCATTCGCTTCCTTTCCCTCGCATTGTAAGTCATCGTAAACGGCCTTCATTTCATGTCAGGGTCCTATGTGCACTCGAACTTCCACCCGGTACCCACAACAAAAGTGATGTATAGAGGGTGACAAATAGGAAGGGAAGGTCTAGACAATATCACTAACATAAGCTGGCCATAGGTGATGCCTTTAACCGGCATGTTAAGAAGACCAGGTTGAAATGGTAAGATGGCCCAGCTCACAGCTGACCCCTTACTGATCAGATCACTAAAAGCATCCTTAAAACCAAGGAGTAAACAGGCCCATTAAGGTATATACAAACCAAATGGGAGACCTCGAAAAACTCCCGGAACATGCAACTGCCTGAAACTGACTCAGATTTTCTTTGTGTTCTTTTGGGCATCAGCAGCTTTTAATCCGACACTGTCCACTGTTGTAAGTGGCCCTGACAAAGAGACAAACATTTTAAATCACTCGACACATCTTCAAGCATGCTGGTTGGCCTGTCACCTTTTCTTCACCCTACTGTCACGTATGTATAAGTGCAATCTTTAAGGAATGACAGAAGACGGGTGATCAAAGCAGAGGTCATCTTTTGATGACAGTGTGCATCTCACCTTCGTTGAAAAACGCCCGTAGATGAGCAGATCACAGCTTTTGTTTTGGAGTGTTTTATATTCGTGGGTGGAGTTTTGATAGGGGCTCTGGTGTTGTGAGAGAAAGTACAAAAGCTTTCTTCTGTCTCTGTACAAACACGAATGTGCACTATGAAGGCAACACTGACCTCCACCTTTATAAACCTGATAACGCATACCAGACATGAAGACGAGCAGTCCTGTCTGGACCCTGTTTTGTCTTTAAACGATGCACAACAGACACTTTCATTTTTTCAAAAGTCAGTTTCACGGTTCATGCTACCATCAAGCACGGATCATTATATTCAGTGATCTCTTGGCATGCAGACAATAATGGATCGACTGTGGTGTTGCATGTGTGCTTTTTAGTATTAAAAAAAACCAAAGAAGGATGTGCATTCAAAGTTACTAGAAATGACAGTACTACATATAAAGCTTATCCAGTTCCCATCAAAATCTCAAATACTCATTGACCTGGTGGGAAAATGTTTCACTGGTAGACTCTGCTTGTGAGGTCTACATTTATCTTATGGAAGTAGAAGAATCTATGAATCTCCACCAAGTACACCACTGCTGAGAAAACAACACTCAATAATGTATGCAAGTATAAAAAAATACAAACCTAGAATAAATAAAAACTCACTTCATAAGAAAACTTCAATTTAAAAAAAAAATTACTTATCCCATTGGCTCTTTAAAAACAGTAAAATCTTCTTCACCATTTTCAAGATCAGTTCACATGACATGGTAGTTTTAACGGCATGAAATATGCATTATAATCATGCACAAGTGTTAATGCTACAGCTCAAAACAGGTGAAGATCTTCATTGCGAAAAACTTGATTGTGTTTCTTTTAAAGTGCAAGCATGTCAGAATGAACCATATTACAAGATTTTGTATTGTAATTTGTAAACTCAAAATTTTTCCTGAGCGCTCTGCATCATCATACCACAAGCCCCCGGTACAATGCAGGATAATCAAGGATAATCTGAAAATAAACAACATACAATACAGGCTTAATATAGCAATATAGCTTAATTGGATAGGCTTTCTAATGTCTCACTATAAACTATGAGTTTTATTCAAAACATATTTTCATATCAACCTGGTGTATTTTGGATTGTCCTTTTTATTACTCAATTTCATTTTGGTGTTAATAGTTTTATGCGATCAAAAGGAATAATCCACTTCCAAGGACATTAACATCTCAGAGCAGAACATAATAGTGGTAATTACAACATGGCATCAATGCAGCATTAAAGATGCAGTCACATTATCAAAATTTTGGCAAAAAATTTTGCAGCCAAAAGTGGTTCAACGGCATTGTCTGTAGTCATTAGTGTACGAAGCACAGCTTTCAAACCACAAAAGTCACTTTCAAACCAAGCAAGCAGCATTCTGTTGGTCAATGAGGTGAATCTGCATGAAACTCTGAAACCTCAAACCCAAATGCGGAACCTACAGGGGTAAATTTTTTTCACCTTCAAGCAATAGTTTGGAATTCTTATTCAAAGTTCAAATTACTAGATTTTGACAACGCGAAAATTTCCACAACAATGGTAAATGTGACCATACATTTTGAGTCACACAAAGCTTGTAAGACAATGGACTTAGAAGATGTAGAATACACCATATTTGTATGGACTAAACTTTTGTAACATAGGAAACTTCATGTTACTCTTTATTTAATAATACTAATTTTTCAGCTCAACAGATCCTGTATCAGTTCACTTGGAATGTATACGACAGAAACGAGCAAGATTTTTACGTGTTGCATGGAAGAAATTTTGAATGGTCTGGAGTGACAAGAAGAGTAAGTAAATGATTGACAGAATTTACATATTTTGGTCATCTCATCCCTTTAATTCAAGCTTCAAACAAAACACCACATCACTGCTACTGTCCATTTACTGGAACATGCTAGACTAGTTGTGTAAAAGACTTGAAGATGTCACCATTGAGTATCTGGAGTATTTCATGTTAAGCTGCTCAACTCTGCGTTTTCCTGCTTCGCACAGTACACAACTACTGACAACTCTGACGTCTGTCGTCGTGCAGTGCTCAAAGTAAGCAGGGGATGTCATAATTTCTCAGCGGAGTAAATGTGAGGGACAGAATAAACAGAGACTCCCCGGCAAGCCTGCACGCAGGAAAGCTACAACACAGAAAAGCCGTGTATCTTACGCTCGAGCGGAGCGGTTTGGCCACAGCACCCTCCCCAGAGCCAACAGAGGAGGGGCTGATGCTGACAAGAGCTCAATCCCATTTTTTTCCCCTTAACACACCACTTCCTGCAGCCCTGAGCTCTGGGTTAGTCCTATTTTTGTGCGCTGCTCAAGCAATCACATGTAGGTCCTGCCAACGAATCCATTCCAAGTCTAGGGCCAGGCCAACTGAGCTCATCTCACAAGAATCTAGTTTCAAACTCACGGTTCCCCTCACATTAACACATACTGTGACCTCAAATAGTATTTAGACACATAAGCCACATTTAGTATGTATAAATGCAATTGCACGACGATAAATCAAACTAAATCTGCAAAATAAGTTTTGAGCTGTTCTTGCAACTGAGTTATGACAACTATTTGTATTTATATTGGATTCAAAAAATATATATATTTTCTTGAAAATGGTATATTGACCCTAAAATGTCATATGGGTGTAACCAGCAAGTAAAAAAAATGAATGTTTTTTTCCCTAGAAACTTACACATGGAAGAGTATCTTCATCAATCATTATTTTTAAAGTGGTCATATGATGTTGCTAAAAAGAACATTATTTTGTGTATTCGGTGTAATGAAATGTTTTCATGCAGTTTAAGGTTCAAAATCACATTATTTTCCACATACTGTACATTATTGTTTTTCCTCTATGCCCTGCCTTTCTGAAACATGTCGATTTTTACAAAACTCGTCGCCTGAAATGCGAGGTGGGCTCTGATTGGTGTCCCAGCATGACCAGACAAAACCAATAAAACCCATTACAAACTAAGCATTTGTTGCATCCAGTGGGGACATAATTACTGATTATAATGATTTATACTGTGTTTTTTACGTGTTATGTTGCATCGCGCCGTGTAAACATAAAACCATGTCTCCATTTGTGATTGTGAGAAATGACAAACAACAAGTGCTAACGTTACTCTACATTTTTTTCTGAACGTTGGTTGCATCACATGACATCACAAAAAATTGTCAAATATTTAAAAATCTGCTTCAAAAAGAATTTTCAAGAATTTTACACTTTTAATGTTTTTTTTTTTTTTTTTTTTTTTTATCATATCAGGACAAATTTGCTACCAAGTATATTCATGTCCTTCTGTAAAATAAATGCCACTTGCTGTAATCTAACACAATGTTAGTGATACTTTCTATGAATGTGCCTTGAAGTGTTTTTAAAACATCAAATGCTCGAGGGCCAGTTAGATGCAAAAGTGCATATGCTGCCAAACGGCTTTGCATGTAAACTTTATTTACTCTCTGTATCCTCTATGCAAACACCTAAATCTCTCCACAAACAGTCATAGTAAAAGAGCAAAGCAAGGATTTGTTTGAGTGCGCAGGCAGTGTTTGCGTACGTACAAAAGCACAATAGCTCACAACGCAAGCGAAATCAGCACAGATTCAAGGAATTGCTGTAGATGTGAGTACAGTAAAGCTTTGGGTGTGTTCCTGAAACTGACCCATCAAGGATGCATGGCCAGGTTGTTTAGTCACCTTTTACCTTCTTTTCACCATTTAAAAACCTCTCCGTTGTGTTAAGATAACAGCTTACATTCATGACAATGACGTCACATTTCCATGTAAATCTATGTTTACTCTCCAATGTGCCAAGAACATCAAAGATGAAAGACATAACTGACATACTATAGCAAAGTTATATTTAAATCTCCTAAAATCACCATTACTTACCTCTACTTTGATCTATTTTAATCAACCCATCCATATGCACAAAAATATTCCTACAACTATTTGCTGTTTCTTAAGAACTGTTATGACAAGTAAACATTGCAGATGAGATTATACGATATTTCAGTGGAATTGACAGCAGGCATGAGACATACTGCAGAAAAAGGACAGTGATGGCATGAGGCAGGAATGTGAGGTGCAGCTCCACACACACACATAGGCTATTTTTTTACAGTAGAAGAGTACATTCTTATCTCTTAAACATGGTGTCACATGTACACTGTGAGGTTATATGCTCTTGTTATCTTTACGATGGCGACATTCTTTTACACACCCGTAAGCGGAAAGAAAAATAAAAATCACAAATGTTTAGTATCTTCAGTCTCTCAATCAGTACTTCTAGACAACAATGACATTATCTGGGGGGCAAATAAGGATTTTGCAAGCCTCCTATGGTAAACAACCATAATGATCTCACATGTGTCCTCAAGAGTTTATGAAAATTCAACAGTATAACAAACTCTGTTCATAGTTGCCAAGATACTGTAATAAAATCTGCAGTCAAAAGTCTGATATTCTAACATTTCTCAATGATTTCTTCTAAGACTAAATGATCTGAGTGAACTATGCTATAGAGTATTGTTTTTTTTACAGCTTTGCAATTGTACTGTTATCTGTAATTTTCAATTTTTTATTTCTCTAAAGGACAAATTGAGAATGTCATTATGCATGGCTTAACAATAAGGATTTTCTTCCACTGTGCTTAATATTTCAACTGGCCCCACCACATACAAACATACATACATACATATTTTAACTGTAAAACAATTGGAAAAAGTGAAAATGCAAGCTATAAATTCCATATTACAGCACACTTTTGGAAAGCAATGGTATATGGTGATTTGTTTCAGTCTAAATTAAGCTTCCATACTATTGTCAATCTTGCCCTCATCTGTGTGAGTCAGCTAGATGATGTCACTTTTCTGACATTCAAATCAGCAGAATACACAGCAACAATATTCAATATATCACAAATGACTAAATATTTAAGTTTGCAAGGCACATGACCACTGAATGCAATGACAATACAACACTGCCCTGACAAAATGAAAATTCTGCAAACTGGTCCTAAACAATCACACGCTTGGCCCCAGGCCATTCTTACCACTGAGTGCTGCGATATATCTCTTGAATTCTGAGCAATATATTTTCTTCTGGTTATGACTTCCACATTATCTGACACAACCAAACTTTCCGTACAAAAATAACCACAGTAAAGTTTCAAATCTCCTTCATATGCACTAACAAATATGTATTATCTGCACTGTTTAAGCATTAGTGCATGTGCACACAAGGAGATGAGAGTCAGTACTGAAACATGCCTCTACTAGAGCTGTAGCAATAGACATTGAAAGGGACAGTTCCTCATAATAATATAATTGGCAAAATTGCCCCCCTCATTATTTGATATTCTTGATGCAGTTTTGCTGCACTCCATTAAACTGCTTTCCTGTGTTGTTAGAATGACAAAAAGTTTAAAAGGTCAGATTATTAGGGTGGTCTCAGTGGTTAAAATATATATAATAAATATCTGTATATACTGTATATACTAAATATGTGATACACTTTTTTAATATGTTTTTTATAGTAATAGAGTATGAGATAAGAGGCAGCTAAACGTTTAATATTTGCCACATTTTGCAACAGAAATATTAAACAACTGACAGTTATATTTAGTGATGCATAGTTTTTTGTTGTCAAATTCTGCTGTTTTTTGAACTGAAAATAGACTTTTTCCTTTCACGTGATTCATGTAGAGTACTCTGTTTCCTATTTCAATGTGATGAGACAAGAAACATGAAGTAACAACAATGTCTGTGGGAAACTTGCACAACAAACAAAATCACCATGTACTGCAATTCTGAGATATTTCAATGTGACTCAGTGAAGAAAGTCCCTGATACAGGTGAAAACGACCTCTTTTGTTTTTGTGGAGGGAAAAAGAGAGAAAAACATAAGGATGACCTCATCGTGGCATAACTTAACAATGATGTGTGCTCACAAACATAGATTTCTTGCCTACATGACTACACACTGTCCCTACTGGCCAGAAACAGAGAAAGGATAAAGAGTGTGTGTACAAGGAAGAGATGTGTGTGTGTGTGAGTGCTCAGGCTCAGGCTGACCTCAGCGGGTAGGAAGAGGTAAGACGGGGAAATCAAGCTGGATTCTCGAACACTTCAACGGCTGATGAGAAAGCACCTGACCTAAGAACACATTCCTGCATAGTTAGTCACCTCCTAAGTGCAGTTCAAAGAACACACACTCAAACAAACACTTGCATACGTAAGCTTACATACTGTATGAGAAAATCTAATGCACATAACCTTGCATTGTAGATGCACTTTTACTTATACTATTATGTAAATTATCACGTGCATACTTTGTATACTTTAATCATTGGGTTTTACACGATGTTGCACACAAAATGTATAGCATATATCATACAGACTTAAATTTGCAAACTGTTTGCAAATTGTTGCACAATATCAGATTTATTTTTAGAAAAAAAGAAACAGATTAATCAATTATCAAAATAGTATAGTAATGATATATTATTGTTTCTGACACATGCAATGTTCTACACTCTGTGTGAATCTCTGGCCTCTGCATGGCTGCAATCTTGAGCTGGGGCCTCAATGCAGAGAATTCAGAGTTAATGCTTAACTGGAAGCTGGGCGTTAGTTTCAGTTCCTCCCTTGATTCTTAGAAGTGCCAGCACTTCTAGTGAAGTGAAATTGAAAGACTTCTCTGAACAGGTGGAAAAGGATAAGCCTACCTGAAAAAAAAAACAGCATCTGCAGGGCCAAGGACAAGAGGGCAGCTGCTTGTGGTGTGTCGTTGAGCAATGACATGTCCGTTTAAAAAAGGAAAAGCAATGAAGACATTTCAGAGAAACGTTTGTCAATAAAAAGGATGTGTCTTACGGTTAGTAAATGGAAATATAACTGAACTGAAAATGCTGAACGAGACAAGTCTGTTAAAATGCAGTGTAGCAGGGTCAAATGCTTAAATAAGAGCCCTGTGCATTAAAATCAAATGCAAACTATCTAGTCACACAATGATCTTGTTCTGTACTCTCACTCGTCCTTCACTACTCAATCTCTTTCCATGAGCGACATGCACATGGGGTCTTCCGCCTTGCTCTGGTGGGAGGACAGGACAAGGTAGGAGTGAGTGTATGTTTTTAAATGTGTGTGACCGACCACAGGTCCTGCTGTGGTCTGGAGGCCGTTCTCTTGACCTGTAGGTGGAATGTGTACTGTGAGCAATCTTAGTGGGGGGCCAGCGCTAATATGACCCTTAGAGAAACAGAACAGAGTCAGATGGCTCATGGGAAGGTCCCTCCCCCTTCTCTTGTTCATTTTTCCTGTTCCAACCTCCCAAGGAGGATGTGAGGAAGAACTGAAAACCTTGGGGAAAAAAATCCCACCATAAACAATGCAAGTAGCCTTTTCAATCAGTCTGTGATAGTTTATAAAGCACAAACTGGCACAGTTGGTCTCAAGTATTATTCTTTCACAACTCTACAATCTCATGGACACAACCTCTAATATAACCTAAAGCACCGTTCACACTACAAGTGACACGCAACAGCAAAGCCACACAATCCCATTCATTTCAATGGAGAGCTGGCAATTTCCAGCGTCACGTGCGACAGTGGCCATTGGCGACCGGATGGGACGTGTCCAGCGACGCGGCAAAGTTCAGAATCCTTCAACTTTATGCAAATGAAGAGCGACTTTCAGGAGCGACAGCTAATATGAAAGAAGACGGTAGAGCTCATGTGATTGTTGGCTCTGTAGGCTCTGTTTCTCATTAATTTTTTGTTTGTATGTATGGATTTAATTTAAATTTAGATTATTTAGTCGCTGCTAGTGTGAATGGGGCTTAAAGGGTTAGTTCACCCAAAAATTAAAATTGTGTCATTAATTACTCACCTCATGTTGTTTCAAACCCGTAAGACCTTCGTTCGCAAAAGAAAGAAAAAAAACTAATTCATTCAACAATTTGTCAATTTGGCACCCTGGTGCCATTTTGGAGAATATACCCATTGGACGCATGCTGTTCTGTGTCAGCTGCATCACACCAATACGCTGTTTTCCAGCTGACACAGAACAGCATACGTCCAGCAGATCTTCTTTAAAATGGCACCAGGGTGATGCGAAGGAGACAAATTGTTGAATAAATACATTTTTTTTCTTTTGCGCACAAAAAGTATTCTCGTAGCTTCGTATAATTTCGGATGTACCACTGATTTCACATGAATTATTTTACAGATCTCCTTGCTACGTTTCTGGACTTGGGAACATTACAGTTGCGTTGCTGTCTATGCAGGGTCAAACAGCTCTCAGATTCCATCGCAGATTATACATCAATGACTAAAGTTTTTTACATTTTTTTTTATTTATTTGTCAATAACAAATGCTACAAGACACTAGACATGTGCCAGTATTTGGTAATGCAATATATCTCGATAATGAACATGCACAGTATTGTTATCGTGAGCACTTCAAAATACAGAGAATAATTATTTATTATTACAAATTATTCAGAATTTTCAATGCATTTTAAGAATACTTCTACCATCAGCTGATCACAATGCACAACACAGCTGTATGCTGCATCAATGACACGTGCGCACTCTGATGTAAACAAGCAAGGAGGAGAAGCACATGGCGGAGGACGTCAGAGACGCTCTGAATGAAAGCACATTCACTCTCTGACAGCAGAAATGCAGCCGTTACCCTGGAAACCCCATAAACAATCCAGATACTTTCTGTTTCTGAAACGTGTTTAAAGGGGTCATATAATGTGATTTCAAATTGTTACAAGTTCTTGGTAAATAAAGAAGATCTGCAAAGTTGCAAAGACTAAAGTCTCAAATCCAAAGAGATATTCTTTATAAAAGTCCATGCCTCCCTGAAACGGCTCATTCAAACATGCCCCCACATCTCTATGTCACTATGTGGGAAGATTTGCATAACGCTTCCCAGATGTTCACGCAAAGAAAAAAGGCCTACCTTTTATTCTCGTTGTAGTATTGTTGTTGCCGTCGCCGCCATGTCGTATATACGCTGTGTGTTTCACTGTGACAGTGAAACTACTTTGTTTGGCCTTCCAAAAGAGGAAGATACCCGCTTTGTCATGCCTGGAGCTGATCCGTGCTGGTCGCTGAGGAAATACATCAACATTGCACTGTGGATCACCGAATCGGCATTCACCGTGGACAAAGCGGAGTCGAGCCTGGGGTCGTCACATGTGGTTGCCACAAGCACAAGGTACGCTCCTTCATAGAATCTGCCTCAAGCCGTCTGCCTCTGTTCATTCAAGCCGGCAGCGGTTCACTCTAGACCGTGGCTCACTCAAGGCGTGTGATGCTGTTTCGTTGAGAAAGCGAAACTACTTTTTTTGGTCTTCCAAAAGAAGACACGACTAGAAATCATGTTTATATCACGTTTATAATGTGTTTTATATTTATGTCTCGTCGCTCCAGCCGGACAAGGCATCATAATATGTTAAGAGGGGTAACATTTCCGTCACACGCTTGAGGCATTCGGCCAATCACAACGCACTGGATAGCTGGCCAATCACAGCACACCTCGCTTTTCAGAGCAATGAGCCTTGTAAAAATTGACGTGTTTCCTAAGGCGGCACATAGAGGAGCAACAATAATGTACAGTATGTGGAAAAAATAATGTGTTTTTTTAACCCTTAAAAAAACCGCATAAACACATTTCATTACACACCAAATACACAAAATAATCTTCTTTTTAGCAGCATTATATGACCCCTTTAAATGATTTAAATAGCCATTCAGATTTTTGTAGTCAATGTGGTGTTCATCACAGCGGCAAACACTTAAATAATTAGACTAAATAGGCTATTTATTTTCAAACTTAGTACATTTTAATCTGGACTACAACATGCCCTAGTTATTGTTTGAAAGTGTTTTGATTCTTTATTGTTCACTGACACTTTACATTAGGGCTTCATTAGTTGACATTAGTTAATTCGTTAGTTAACATAAACTGCCAATGAAAAATTCTTCTAAACATGAATTAATCTTAGGTAATTCCAGAAATAAAAATTCGGTCATCATTTACTCATCCTCAAGTTGTTCCAAATCTGTTTCTTTATTCTGTCATTGACAACCATAGTATGGAAAAAAATTACTAAAGATATGATAAACACTTCTCTATTTTAATATGTTTAAATAGGGACTTGCACGCCTTCTTGACACGTTACCCACTAATTTCAAGCTAAAAAGGACCCACTGACTTCCATAGTATGCAAACAAATACTATGGTAGTAAATGGGTACCATCAACTGTTACCAACATTCGGTTATCAACAATCTTCAGAATATCTTCTTTTGTGCTCAACAGAAGAAAGAAATTTATACAGGTTTGGAACAACATGAGGATTAGTAAACAATGACAGAATTTTTATTTTTGAACCTCATCAAATTAATTTAACCAGTTTCAACTTCAGTTTAAGCTATACAAGATTCGACTAAATTTTTTTTAGTCTGTTTTAGCTTTTTTAGTTTAAGTTTTTGATGTAGAAGTGAGTGGAATAGAAGATGAAGTAGGTGAAAATATTCATCATTTAATATGTCGAATTAGTTATATTTGTGTTTCAGTTAAGGATTATAATCCTGATCACAGCCACAATAAATACTTAATTTGCTACTATGATTTAACTAAATTAAAATGAGGGAACAAATTAGTGCGCCATGACCATGATTTAACTAAAAGGGGAAAATTACTAAAACATGGCAATTAATTAATAAATCATGGGAGCAAATTCTTAATTTTATATCTATTTTTTATCTACATGTCATGTGTGGGGTTTCATAGTAATCCAGATTTTTGCTTTTGGAAATATTTTTTTGTGGTTATTAACTTTTTGTCACAAATGCTTTTAATTGCACTAATTTGTACCCAGAATATTCCTTTAACTGCATTTTCGAATGAAGCTGAATTAGAGAGTGTGTTAGAATTAGATATGTGCCATCATCCAGCAAAGAGACTTTACATCATGTGCACTCATAAATATTAATAAGGCTGATAAGATAAGGGTTTCCATGGCAGATAAGATTCATATAAACACTGAGGCAGTTCTAAGTTCTAAGAAATGTTTTGTGTACTCATCCAGCAAAGAGGGACACAAATATATACATGGTAAGACAATACATTGCAAGCACACAAATAACACGAGCATCTGAACTATGTCAACTGTAAGTTGTTCATAAGCTTTGCTTCTTTTTTAATGAAGAGCTATTATCCTTGTGTTTGAAACCTAGTAATTGCCAGAGGTCTGTGTCTGAATGTCTGATCTTGATGTGCATGTTGGGAGACGAGGTTTATCCTACAGGAAACACAGTGTCTAAACTGCCTGTGATGCACACAGACTAAACATACACAACTGCACATGCAACAGCACATTACACCCACATGCACAGACACTACTTCAAAAGACTCATCATTTAAAGAGGTTCAACTCCAGTTAAGCTAACCATTTGCATTATATAAAGTGATACAATACAAATATTTCTAGCATACCAAAATTGCTCAAAACTTTTAAAAATGCAGAATTTTCCTTTTAAATGTATGTGCAAAAGCCAAAGAGTGCTTCTAGCTGGTTTTTTTTTCCCTTTCATTATTTAGAATCCAGTTTGAATGAATTTCTATTCCCCTGTTCCAGTAAAGGCTGGTCACTCATTTCTCTAACTAGGGACAGTGAGTGTGAAAAGTGAACCTGGCCTGTATCATACTGTAAAAACAAAGCGATGAACATCAGTATTATTTGAGTTATATAATTCTTCAATTAAATAATAGTTTTTCATTTGATAATCACAGTGTAGTGAGATATACTGCTGTTTCAGTTTTATTTTAGATTTTTATTTTTTAATGTTACATTCGACTGAATTAATCCCTGATTGCAAAAAAACTACCAATGTAATGTTCTTTAAGTATGCAAATAAGAAATAATTAAAGAAAAAAAAAAAAAAAGAGAGAGAGTTTATCTTATATTGAAACTGGAATATTAACACTTATTAAACTGTGGGGGTGAGCCAGTGAACTGGCAAAGCTGCCTCCCTCTACTTTCCAACACATTAATAATCTCTGGCCACCGACAGCCACTGCCACTGCAATTAAACTCTACTTATTTATGGCCAGACAAATATTTCCTTTTCCTCTGTCTGCCGAGAGACATGACTTCAAATGAACCTCAAAAAAAAAAAAAAAAAAAAAAAAAAAAAACAAAGAGACGACAAAAAGCACCATGAAAGGCAGACTGCAAGCAGAATTTCAGGCATGTAGAGATTTTTCCTGTGAGGCCACAGAGGGTTTGGTCACATGCCGCTGACCTGTGATCATCACTGAATATATCGGCTCATGTCCTGCTGAAGGCAAGGTTGATGGAAATTATTCCAGATTACATACACATATACTGTATACCTGCATCAACTGATAAGTGCCATAAGCAAGACTTTTATTTTAACAACACTGAGAACCTAACCACCTGATGCACAGACACTCACAGTCTTAGTTTACTGTCTTTGTTTAACAGTTCTGTCTAATTAGTAATAGAAA
Source organism: Cyprinus carpio (assembly GCF_018340385.1). Taxonomy (NCBI): domain Eukaryota; kingdom Metazoa; phylum Chordata; class Actinopteri; order Cypriniformes; family Cyprinidae; genus Cyprinus; species Cyprinus carpio. Next base: position 13,729,915 of record NC_056602.1, read on the forward strand.
GGCAAACACTGTCATATTTTCTCATATGCTGTTGGCATTCAGCAAATATGCATGTGAATCAATATTGAATCCCTTGCAAACTTTCAGCTGTTAGATTCTATGAAGTGTGCGATTGTAAAAAAAAAATACTATAATAGGATTACAGAATTGATAAGTTGCTACCTAAAGTATAAATGTGGTAATTTTTCAAATCATTATTACGTTAATTTATTTTCAAATTCTTCATAATTTAGTAAATATTATGTAAAATAAATAAATTATTGCAGCATACGTTGTTTAGTATCTTCAAATGAAATCTGTGTGAGATCATATATATTGTCTGTGTATTAGCATCAGCCACCTCTCATTATCAGCACTGGCCATAAAAAAAAATTCTATATTGGTCGACCACTATTCTTTTTTATTGTCCCTCAGATGAAAATCATATATCAAATCATTCAGATAAGTCAAGTCTGCTAAAAAGCTAAAAAACACTAAAACTGCCACAAAACAAACTTGCACATAAATCTGGGATTTTTTTTAACCTAAAATTAGATTACTTATAATTGCACATAAATCTGGGATTTAAAAAAAAGTGTTTTTAGTGGAAACTGTGCAAACTTCAGCTTCAGCTTTTTTAGAGAAGACAAAAAAAACACTCATGATCACACATTTTGCCATTGAGACACATAATGGAATACATAATAATAATGTCTCTACAGCCCCATACCAGTCTGGAGATTTTCTGATAAATGGAAGATGATGCATACAAATTTCAATAAAGTGTATAGAGTATAGGTACAGCTGAGATAAAAATTTAACATTCTGCATCATATTAACAGGCAAATGAAATACACAATAATGGCTAACGCGCATGTCTGGACTGGATCCCAAGAATGACATGCATTGTCAGTGTGAGAAAGAAAGCCTGAGTTCCAGGAATGTGATCTGAGATGACCCAGTTAAAGGTGAAATAGGCCAGTGTGACAAGGACCAGGTAACCCACACACAGCGCTCTGATACTCCTTAGATAATCTTACCACACGCTTCTGCAGTGGACAAAGAGTCAAATGTCCAAGCCCTGATTTTGACTCTGAGTGTGGACAACAATACACTCGTAAAGAGCACTTCCTGTCTCCTGCTAGTCAATTAGTGACTGTAAGATTTGAATTAGCCCTTTTCTGTATAGGAGAAAGCTGCTGAAGGTACTAAACAACACAGGATTCAGACACTCTTATCAGAGCTCCGACAGATTCAGCCATGAGGGAGATCTGTGAACGAATAAGCTCTGGTTCAAGTGTCTCAGTTGTATCGTGTGTGTTCATATCTCTCTGTATTAAACAGCTCTTTAAAAACTCTCTTCAAAAATTTTGTGAGCAGCCTAAGATTGTCTCCAGAGGCGGCTGGCTTCCAAAACAAACCACTGCAAATATGCGGCAAGCTATGTAATGACCTGTTTTAGTCAACTTTTTGTTGTATTTTCTTGGTAGTAAGTTTTATTTAATTACTTTTAAATATACATCTTATGTATTTTGGCAGTTCATTTACTTGACAATGACATTTTGGAGGCCAGAGAAAACGAGTTTCAAAGTTCATGTTTTTGAAAACGATACTATTACCACCAAACAACACTTATCGTTACATAAATTAGTAAAAATGGTGATGTCTTGCACATATTATTGCTGTTTAGTCTATAGGTGCACATAGTATATGTACAAGGAACATAATTAGTGCAACATGGCCACAATTTAACTAAAACGAGGGAACAAATTAGTAAATCATATATATATATATATATATATATATATATATATATATATATATATATATATATATATATATATATACACACACACAAACATAATTCTATTCTGGAACTGCCTTCTCCACTAAGTCTAAGGCTGCATCTGAAATCTCTAAAATCCTGCCTTCGGAGGAAGCATTCTAAGGCAGGAAGGCATAAAGGCACGTTCGAATCCAAATTCTGCTTTACTTCCTGTCTCCGGAGGTACCTTCTTCTGATCGAATTTTGAAGGCAGCATAAATGTATAATTTGCTGCCTTTGATATCCCACAATCCTGTGCATTCCATGCCGTGACGGTTGAGCAAAAAAAAAAAATCAATAAATAAATAAATAAAAAGATGGCATCTGAAAGTTGTGTTTGGTGGTCAGTTTGTGTGTAAATGTATATTTCTGACTAACTTTTTGCACTTTTGATGTTAGTTCTAGTGATAAATCAGTATTATTGTAATTAAATATTCATTTAGTTATGACAAAAACTCATTCTATTTCGTTGTAGATCATTAAACCTTTACGCTGCCTCAGAAGTCTGCCTGAAATCAGTTTCATGAGGTACCTTCGTGCAAAAGCGCTGCCTGCAAAGTCATTGCCTCATATGGCAGCGAGGCAGCAAATCAGCTACCTAAGCTTTCAGATGCAGCCTAAATGTAACATTGACTTGCAACATATTTTTAAAATCAACACAATTATAATCTGTTTGGACCAGCCTAACGTAAGGAATGCATATGATGCCTTAAAATGCTGCCTAGGCAGCTCACCAGGTTTTAAAACAAAGCTATTATGTGCAGATATGACTGATCCAGGCAGCAGACACACAGGTAAGTCATGTCTTCTATTAACTGTATTACTCTGTTCCTTTGTTTTCACTGGCTCTCCTAATAGGGTTTCTCCCTTTTTTCTATAAATGAAGGCATGAGCAGGAACCTGCTCTACAAGTAACAAGATGCAGCTTGGCAAGATTATTCAATAGTGGCATAAACCAACAGACAATTAGACACATTTGTTTCTCAGTCCTGTACAATGCTTCTATTGTTTTAATACTGAGCTTGTGATATTTTCTATTCCCTTAGCCTAACTCCGAAAGTAAATGTTTTGCACTTTTAGATTTTCAATTTAAGTCAAATTAAACTTTAATGCATATTTTTACTCTAATTGTGAATGTGCAAAATTGTTTGTCTTGTACTTCCTCTTAAACAACATTCCTTTTCCGCTGTTTGCAGGGGAGCCGCAAGGGGTGCTATCAGTTAAGTTGTTAATGTTAAATCTCATTTTCCACCCACCATGTTGCCATCGAATTGTCCAAAAATCCAAAACATTTAATATTTATTTTCAGTGAACACTTTTTTCCTATATACCATCACACACATTTTCATCAATCAAATGTGTGAGAACTATACAAACAAGGTTCATTCTATGCAAACAAGTGAGAGAATTCTTAAGAAACTGAATTTTTTCATTAAAGCTATTCATGTAAAAATACAGTGGAGTTATTTATATACATATATATTTATATATATACATATATATGTGTGTGTGTGTGTGTGTGTGTTTGTATTTTTTATATGTATCAATATATAGCCACACATGGTACATGAATATATTGCAATATTAAAAAAATATGAGCAATAGGCCTATAGTTTTCCATATATGTATCATTTAATATATTGCATTATATTTTCCAGTATATTCCCATACATATAGAGAGTGGGGCATATTTGTATGGCAAACCGCAATTCACAATGAATTTAAATAACTATTTTTGTACATTTATTCAACTTTTTTCTTTCTGGTACTACTGGATCATCCTCACAGTGCAGCCGATTTCAGGTTTTGTTATTCTTGTGGTACGTTTTGTCTCCACAGTGTAGGCAAAACATAACCCTCACACACACACACAGGAACAAGGAACTTCATATTCTGTTAACAAGCAACTTCAAAGTTATCTGTGGTCAGCACCCGCACTAACAGACAGAGAGAACAACAAATCCTAAACGAAGCACTTCCTCATTTTCCTGTGGGGCGCACTACTACACACATGATCAAAAAGACCAGTACTACAAAGCCAAGTAACATCACTTCCTGCCAGGCCATGCTTCTCTGTGCGTCGGGCCGGTTTGCACGGATGTCGAGTGAGTTATCTGTGCGGAGGACGTGGGAGAGTGTGAGTCAAGTACGTGCTTGTGAAGGGGGAGCTAAACGAATGGCAGACGGAACTCAACCACGTTCATATATGCAATGCCCATATATGTGCAGGTGTCTGCGAAACAGGAAGGAAGAGATGTCTTGAATGGGAAGGGCCTATAATAAAGAAATCATGAGGTAATGTAGGCCAAACATGTAATTTCTCACTTTGACAGTGTTATTTAAATTTTATTTATATACTATTGTAGTATCAATTTTTATATTTCATATTTTCAGTTTTTACTTTAATCTGTTTCTTTTTTAGTAATTTTGTGTGCTGTTATTTGTATTATTTTTTAATATGTGACCATGGACCACAAAACCAGTCATAAGGGGCATTTAAAAAAAAAAACTGGGATATATATACACATTACTGAAAGCTGAATAAATAAACTTTCCATTGAGGCATGGTTTGTTAGTATAAAACAATATTTGGCTGAGATACAACTATATGATTTGGAATCTGAAGGTGCAAAAAATATTGAGAAAATCTCCTTTAAATTTGTCCAAATGAAGTCCTTAGCATTGCATATTACTAATCAAAAATTAAGTTCTGATATATTTACGGTAGGAAATTTACAAAATATCTTCATGGAACATGATCTTTACTAAATTTCTTAATGATTTTTGGCATAAAAGAAATATTCATAATTTTGACCCATCCAATGTATTGTTGATTATTGCTACAAATATACCCGTGCAACTTAAAACTGGTTTTGTGGTCCAGGGTCATGTCTATATAGTTTCATATTTATTGATTTTTTTTTATTTTTTATTTTAGTTGAAGTTTTGGTAACTTTGTAAACTTAAAAATTAAAAGAACTATTAGAAAAAAAATGAATAGATATATATGCATTATAATTTTTTATTTAATTCGTTTAACACTGTTTACATCTCACTAGTGGGCATTTTGTACATTCCTAGAAGACAAAAACAAATAAACTTGTGCAAACGCATATTTATGCATGTCTCTCCTGCAGGCACACAAATGCATTCCTAACCACACATTCTGCTTAAAAACTCCAGGTCTCTTGCACATACAACATTTCCCAAAGACGGATTAACATTCACATCCGCTGTGCCCAATAGATATAGCATATCATTAACGCAAGCCCACCAGCCAAGAGCTCACACGGTTATGAGCACCGAGAGAGCGAGCCATCAATCCACACAAAAGAAAGACTGAAACCAAAACCGGCTGCTCTTGTTGTCCTGCAAGAAAAAGGAATTTTTCCCACACTTCCTCCAGCAGGGGTGAAAACAGCCTTTCTCAGCCAAGAAGAGCCTCCCTCATCTAAAGCAGCTCCATATGACACTCCATCACAGATTGTATTACACTTTACACATTCCAGCCCGCTCTCTGTTTAAACATTTAACAAATACACTTTTATTCACGTGAACTACGGCTGTGTTCTGAGTAACTATAAGCACACCTGACCTCCCACTGATATGCTTGAGTATGTTATTACAATGCTAGGCTAGTTTTGACAGTGAAACTTCAAATTTTCACAAAGAATTTTCTTTTCTAATGAGTGGACACAACAACAGGGCCTCCATTCTGAAAACACTTTAGTCCTCTGTGAGAAGTGTTTGTAGCAATTGTAGCATAATCATTCCAGCATGCAAATAGTGTAATATAATCCCACATAATGGTGGGATTAAATTAGATAATATACAGAATTATAATATATACATGCTGGACCTTGTGCACAGCAATTGAAGAACCCAGTGACTTTGTTGATGGAAACTTGGTGTTCTATGTTGTAGGAATATAAAACTCTTTTACAGTTCTGTGACTCCCCCTAGTGGAGAAAGTGTCTTCCAAGATTATATTAACCACGAATTGTATAGCTCTAGACATCCAAAAGTAATCATGTATTAACAATTAATAAGCAGCAAATTAGGAGTTAATTACTATTTAATATGTGTTCCCTATTCTAAAGTGTTACCGAAGTTTCTAACTTTTTTTTTTTTTGGAAATAAAAAAATTTGTTAAAATAATTGCTTTATATTTTACATTCTACTCAAGTCAAAAGAAGTGATCAAAACAATACTTGTAAATGTTTTGGTTTCTAGTAAGCTGACAGTGCATTTATTCTGTCTGCTTTTAAACTAATATTTGATGCATAGACCTGAGGAGAAAATTTTACTTCAAATTTAAATTAACTGTATAGTGCTTTTCACAATATATATAATTATAAAACAAATACAAAATAAAATAAATAAATAAATAAAAATCTCATTCATAATTCTTTCCAAATCTTTAGAATACATTTTGTAAACGTTAACTTATTTAAGACTATGTTACGATGGACGGGATGAACAGACAGACAGACAGACAGACAGACAGACAGACAGACAGACAGATAGATAGATAGATAGATAGATAGATAGATAGATAGATAGATAGATAGATAGATAGATAGATAAGCAAATACAAAATACAAACATTTTTCTATATAACACTAATATCCAGATGTGAAGTAACTTAGGAGCTTGATAATATTGCTATATCACGGTGTAATTGCATGCATTGCCATCTTAATCCCACTAGGGGTCAGTGTTCCCCAGCGGGAGATTTCACTATCCACATATCAGGAAGAAAATTGTGTGTGTGTGTGTGTGTGTGTGTGTGTGTGTGTGTGTGTGTGTGTGTGTGTGTGCGCGCCTACTTAATCATATTTTGGTCAAATTTGTACCCAAAAGTCTGACAAAATCTCCAAAAACCTCCCTTTGGGAACGTTCTCATTTGTAAAACTGGTATACAAAATAAAGTAAACAAAGTTTTTTTTTAATTATAAAAATGCAGAAAGTTTTCTGTAAGGGGTAGGTTTAGGTTTAGGGTGATAGAATATACAGTTTGTACAGTATAAAACCATTAAGCCTATGGAATGTTCCAATTTAGATAGCTAAGTAAACGTGTGTGTGCGTGCGTGTGTAAGTGTATTAAACATTTAGGGTTATTTTTTTCCAGTTCTTGGGCAACTGTTGGGCAACTTATCAACTGTGCAGGTAATAAAAACTCCACCTGTGCAGATTTTTAGCAACTTTTAACATCCCTTTTGGTTTGTGAAAGGAAGTTCTAACAACAAAAGTATTCCAGCAGGATATAACACTCAGAAATAGAAGGAAACACTGATTATCTGGATCAGGTTGGACATTATCAGCAAGAGGATCTGACCATGTTCTAGTGAAACCAGTTTAACCCCTAAGGCTCGCCATTTGTCAACCAACAGATGCAGGTCAACGTGAAGCGTGACAAAACCTGAGAAACACATTCTTGGAAAATCCCTATGGTCATTATTTCCTCCAATGTTTCTACAGAGGCTGCCTTGCATGTTCATATTTGGCATGATTTCAATCACCATGAAAATCAGCGATTGCGAAAGGCATATAAAATCTCCAGCTTATCTACACCTTTTCTGGACATGAAGTCTGTGAATATATTTCATCCTCAAAAACACATTGTAAACATGACATTGTAGCAAAAAAATAAAATAAATAAATCTGTAAAATCATCCATATGAGTATGAGTGTATATGACTGCGCAATCATATTAGAGCTTGCCAGATTGAGTGTTTAACAGTTTTTTTTTTAGCTATGTATCAGAGATGAGAATAAGAAAAACAGTCTACCAAACTATAGTATGATTATTGTGGACGTAAAGCAACTGTATCAATATGAGATGTTAAATTTATTACAGTCTCTTGTAAGCAGCTGGAGGGGTCATTTTAGGCAGTTACAGCAGACAAGCTGATCTCTGACAAATACAGACATTGTTCGTATGGTTCTGAAAAACTTTTTTTTTTTAAGAAACAAATAAAATTTTATCTGATAAAACCATCAAATAAAAAATAATAGCATATTTTCCTTGCACACTGAATGAGGGCGAGTGAACAAATCAATCATTATTTTAAATTCTAAATATACAGGCTATATATATAAGGGTATAAGTTTTTAAGACTACGCTACATTGCTTTTAACCTTGTCTTGCCATAAAAATGTCAAATTATCTAATATTTGTAATAGATTTATTTATTGATACAAAACCATGAGTCTTTATCAGTCTTCGCTATGACATATATATTTATTATTTTAAAGAATTTGATCATTTTATTGGTGACCCTTTTTAACATTAATCCCCCCAAAAATATCAAAATTAATTTTAATTCCGAAATTCAAAACATATTTAACATAAAAAATGTTTTCAAATCATTACACATTTTTGAATAATTAATAGATCTGGCCAAAAAAAAAAAAAAGGAACAACGTCACTGACCCAGTTAAATATGAGATCTTCGCAGAAATTCTCTATAATCCTTTCACAGCCAAAAAACACACAGTGAGACACAACAAGCTTGTAATAGCCAAGTCTGAATGCTGGCAGTAGACAGACTAATTGTGGCAAGTACTACAATAACAGCATACATTCTGGGTTTATAGATCACTAGGCAACAAAGCAGAAAACTCGTCAGGGACACAGGAGTTGGAGGGACAGAAAGCACTCCAGATGAAGCAGCTTAATAAACAAGAAGTCATAAATTAGACGCAAAGTCCAAATACTATGTCTCACTGCTGATTTAATGTTAGTATAAATCACAATAATGCTTTTTTTGTCAGCTTAAAATCTTTTCTAATTAATTCAGGGCTCAATTTCCCTTTATGTGTCTACAATTTGTGTAATCTAGTTGTCACAACAACACAACACCGTGACAGAAGATAAGGCCTTGTGGACAGTGAGAACTGAGGTCATTTACAGAGTCACGCTTACACAAAACATCAACTCAGGTTCTGCAGTTTCAAGGGAAATCATGGCACGTCAGCAACACCCAATCATTCAAACATAAGTACAGAATCGATTAGGCATAATGAAGTTACTGTCGTTCTTTGCTTCAAAGCACATCCACAAACTCTCATTCTTCCACACCTCAGTCATCTACTTAATCATATTTGGCTCAAAGACAAAAGATGCTTGTCTACACCAAACATCATTGCGTGTGCTGTTTTGGTTTAGGTGCTGAACCTATTTTGTTTCTTTATTATTGACTGTGTTGTACAGTTTCTAGGCAACCAGTTAATTTCCTAGCCATTGAGTTTTTACAGGGTTCTCCTTTCCATGTAGGCAATAACAGGACCACGGCATTCATCTGCGGACACCTCATTAACCAGCTCTTTAGTGATTTTTGCTGTCCATTCACCTCCTGGTCAATAAGCTTCCCACAAGTAGCTCGAAAGTCCACAAATGACATCTCAGATGACACGAACATCTGTTGCAATAAATAATACATTTAGCCAATGCATTGGAAGTGAAAGATATATGGAGTTAATGGGGTCATATGATGCATTTTCAGTTTTTCCTTTCTCTTTGGAGTGTTACAAGCTCTTGGTGCATAAAGAAGATCTGTAAAGTTGCAAAGTTCCAAAGAGATATTCTTTATAAAAGTTAAGAGTCAACCACACCCCGCTAAAATGGCTTGTTCTAACACGCCCCCACATGTCTACATCACAATGTGGGAAGATTTGCATAACGCCACCCAAATGTTCACGCAAAGAAAGAAGGCATAACTTTTATTCTTGCTGTTGTCGCCGCCACCATGTTGTGGAGACGCTGTGTGTTTCCTTGTGAAAGCGAAACTACTTTGTTTGACCTTCCAAAAGAGGACACAACTAGAAATCAGTGGTTAAGTTTTATTTACAACACTGTTCCAGAACAATTCAACTCAAATATTCAGATGTGTGCTCCACATTTTACAGAGGACTGTTTCCTGATGCAACACAATGTGTAAAAAGACAGTAAAAGTCAGCAGTTCTCAATTGCAGTCCTAGCGCCCCCCTGCTCTGCCCATTTTGTATGTTTCTCCTATCGCATCAGACGTTTGTTCTATTCGAACGTAAGTGCCCTGCGAAGTGGACATCACAGGATATTCCACCATGATACCAGTTCAAAGTGAACGTATATGTTCCATTCAAAGTGCACTGAAGTGTGCGAGACATGAATTTAAATTGTATTTAATTACCGAAGTATATGATGTCACACTTGTCCGCGTGTGAAGACGTTGGGCAGCGCAAATCTGTGAATGAATGTTCCAAAGTGAGGTAAACTTCAGCAGATTTCCCCTGCTCAGGGAGTAGGGAGCAATGAACACTGTGTAGAGACCATATCAATGGGAACACAGTTCATGGAGAGAGCTCACTTCTAACGAGCTGATTATCTGAATGTGTTAACAAAGAGAGACATGCAAAATATGCAGAGCTGGGGGGCGCGAGGACTGGAATTGAGAACAGTTGGTATTGTTGTCATTACAATCCGTAATTATGTCCCCACTGGATACAACAAATGCCTCGTTTATAATGGGTTTTAATGTTTTTGTCCCTGCTCTCTGGGCCACACGGCAACACAGTATGTTAAGGGGCGTAACATTTCCGTCACATGCTTGAGGTATTCGGCCAATCATAACGCACTGGATCGCTGGCCAATCAGAGCACACATCGCTTTTCAGAACGATAAGCTTTGTAAAAATCGACCCATTTCAAAAAGGGCGGGGCATAGAGGAGCAACAATAATGTACAGTATGTGGAAAATCATGTGTGTTTTTTAACAAACCGCATAAATACATTTTATTACACCAAATACACATAATAATGTTCTTTTTAGCAACATTATATGACCCCTTTAAATCAACTGGGGTACAATGGGTAATTAGCATTTGTACACATGACTGATTAATGACTTAAAGGGATAATTCATCTAAAAATTTAAATTCTGTCATTAATTACTCATGTAATTCCAAACCTGTAACCTGTTCAGTTTAACCTGACAATACTTTTGGTGCATAAACAAAATAGTAGTTTCATAAATTTATGGTTGAACCACTGATGTCCTTACTGCATTTCTGGACCTTGGAACAAAATATCTTAAAAAAAAAACTTAAAGCAGTGGCTATTTGCACTAAGTGTAAAAAGCAATATATGCTATGTACACTTTAAGTGCAAATAGCAATTAGATGCTGTTTACACTAAGTGAAAATAGCATATTTTCTTATTGATTTATGCTATTTACACTAAGTGCAAATGGCAATGGATTCTATTTACACTTAGGGTGTACTCACACTAGGCGTTTTGTACCGTGCCCGAGCACGTTTGACCCCCAAAGCCCGGTTTGTGTGACTAGTGTGAGAGCTCTATGCCGCACTCATGCGCGGTTCGTTTAGCCGTCCCTGGCCTGGTTGGAAGAGGTGGGCCAGTGCACGGTTCGGTTGGGCTCGGGCGCGGTACGCATGCAGTGTGAGCGCTTACCATGCCAGAGCACGAAACAGATACTGTTTTGTGTGTGCTGTCATCATTACAACCGCAAACATATTCTATTAACTACTATTCCACTACACTTTTCAATTAATTTAATTCAATCAAGTATACTAAGGTTTATAATGGCTCTAGTTCTCACCTTATTGAGGAACATGAAATGTAGTTTGAGAGTAAAGCTGCAAATTATTGAATTAACGTCAGGTGCCTCTAATAATTCTCTGATACATACAAGTGAAAATCAATGGACAACATGAACTATAAATGAATTATTATTAGTTATTCGGCAGAATATTAGCGAAAGTGTTTTCTCCATTATCACGTACATGATGTAAGCATGCTCCAGCCCGGAATGTTTAGTGTGAGTGCAGGCCAGCGGGGGAGTGTGGAGGGGGGATAATCGCACTCTTTCAAAAGAAAACTTTCACAATGTAAGCACGCTCTAAGTGAAAATAGTATTTTTCAATTATATGCTATTCACACTAAGTGCAAATAGCTATAGATGTTAAAATAGCAAGATGTTCTGCTATTTATACTACTTATTGCAAATAGTGGCAATTATCTGCACCTCAGTATTGTAGTACATTATAAAACAGTACATAATAATAATATTGAGTGTAATACAGTACATAATTAGAATAATAATACTGAGTGTAAATTATCATTTTAATTCAAATTATTTAATGGATGCATTGGGACAATAAAGCCGTCCCTACAACCGCCCTAACACTACCTGATACTTTATTTTACTTTTTGATTATTTATTTCAACTTTTTGATTTTTTCCTTCATTTTTATTGAAAATAAATGCCTTTCCAATGTGATATATGATTTGAAAAGGAAGAAAAGTTTTTGGCAAAAGGCGGTTTAGAACTCGGGTCGATCACATCAAAATGCACACGCTTTACCATTTACACCACTGAAACTGATGTTTTGTGAGCATCTTTTGTAGTGTTGACTACCTCAATCACACGTTGGTAGATTAGATTAGAGTAAATAGCCTCTGCCAACAAGGGGGGCTATATGCACTTAGTGTAAATAGACACTTCAAAATCTTCATTTGTGTTCCAAAGATGAATGAAGGTCTTAGAGGTTTGGAACAACGTGAGGGTGAGTAATTATGGACAGAATTTTCTTTTTTTCATTGAACTATCCCTTTAAAACAGTCAATCAAATTGCTACACTAATAAGCTTTTTTGTTTTTTACCATAGTCTGTTTTACTTAATCAGAATTGGTTGGTGGCTGAAAAATCACACCCAAGCCCACTTGAAAATGTGCTTGAGGTATGATTAATGTGGGCTCCGGTAGATTTTGCAATAGTTATGCAAACAATCCTGCCTAATTTGCAGAACTGAACCACCATAAATGACATGTATAGCTTTCAGACCAACTGGACTGAGTCCCAAAGACAAGAATAGTGACAAATATCTGAATGTCTCTGACTGTAGAAATGGTCTTTGGTGAACAGCTCATGTTCTCTGTATCTTTTGCAATAAATCCATTGCGTAAAGATGCAAGTCTATGTTCTGTTTAGGTAGTAAAGCCAAAGGAATAAGAAATTACTAAAAAGGCAAATAAAATTAGCAAAATAAGACGTTCTCAAAATAATTTGTGATTTAGTCAGTAGAAATGCCTATTGTTGATATGACTATATATAATTTAGAATCAAATATTAGAATTTTGCCTGAAGGTATACATTTTTCATATCATACAAGTCTCTTATGGTAACTAAGCTTGAAACTGTATTCCATTAAAAAATAAATAAACTTGTCTATTTTAATATATTTTCAAATGCAGTTTATTCTTATAATGGCAAAGCTGAATTGTCAGCATCCATTATTCAAAAAACTGTTCTTATTATCAACATTGAAAAAAAGCTGTGCTAATTAACATTTTTGAGGAAACAATATTTGTATTTATTTTTTATTTTTTTGAGGATGAATAGAAAAAAAATATTTTGTAGCATTAAAAATGTCTTTACTATTACTTTCAATTTTTATCAATTTAATGCATCCTTGCTCAATAAAAGTATTGATTCCTTTAAATAATAATACAAATAATCACCAAAAATACATTGTGAATATCCAGTACTGAATTGCATAACAACTACTGGTTATTGCAACTTTTATTGCTGGGTAATAATGAAACACAAACAGTCTCCGCAAGGATAAGCCAATAGCTCCCAGCTCCTTAAGTGATGTATCATACCTTCTACCACACCACAAGCTTACACCTGAACATTATGCTAACTAAGCATTGTGACTAATGTGTGATGTAGCTTTATGTGTCCCTCTGAAAATAATGATTTTGTCCCAAATAAGATGCAGTAAATTAACCATTTGCATGAGCCAAGCATAACCTTTCCTAAACACACTAAACTCATCATGAGTCACACATTGCTAACTGTGAAGTCACAGCCACACTTCCAGTAAACATGAGATGGCTGCACACAGAACTTGTGGCAACCTAAACTTCATTGCTCACTCAGCACATAAGGAAACAAGATGGGCAAGTGAGTAAAGACTAGTAATCTTTTACAACCCACACATCACACATGACAAAATATAGGTAATTTCAAGACATTTTAAACTCCAAATAAAATCTTAAATATATCAATGTTTTACTGAATTTTCTTGTGTTGTTGTACGTGTTATTGAAACAGTTTTCAGGTGAAATATATCTCAGGTCTCATCCCTTTTTCTTTTAAATAGCCAATAGGAATTAGTTTTGTCAGCACCATTATTACCATGATTTGCTACATCAGCTGGATTGTTTTAGGTGGATGTTCTTCAGAAAGCATCTAATTGGACAAAAATCTGTGGTGCAGGATGAGTCATCAATATTTTTGCTCCATTTTCCAAGAAGACAAAGACTGTACATTTTAAAATGCATATATCTGCTTAACTAGAATTTTGTTTAGGAATGGGGTGTGCGATATGTATCCTGTATGATAATATCCTAAATGTTGTTCTAATGATGTGAGCTGAGTACAGAAAATGTATGAGCTTTTGTCTTATATTTACATCATATAACATTTTATTTTTGTAATATCAGCATATTTGCAAATACAATATTGATTTTACACAACAGTTCAATAAACAAGAAGTTAATACTGCAGGTTTTAGACACATTTTAAACATAAAATTCTCATTTAATATTTTTGCTTTGTTTTGCCAATGGACAATTCCACAGCAAAACTGTTGCACATCTACAGGCAACACACAGTGGTGTTTCATTACTGAATAAATAAACATTTTTCACCAACTGGTGAGTCAATAATTCCCAATATTAATTTCAATATTTATTTTAAACAAATTAGTTAATAGTATTATTGCTGCAATTGTAAAAATTTCAGTTTGTAAATGGGATCACTGGTTTGAGATGGATTCCAAGGGCAACTGGACAAGTGTCAATGCATTTGTAGCCAAATGTAAATGTTACTCCCCCCAAAATGGCAAAAAATTAAGGAGTAAGAGTATGTTATATCTCCTTGCTTCCAGTGGCCTGACACTACACAGCTGAGAGACATGTTTTTGTGGCCAATTGTAAATGAAACAGTTTTAACAAATCCGATAGCTAAATAGACCCAATATGTGCATCCGTTTACAGGCACATTACCAAATTAATTCAAAGCAAACACAGACTAAATGCCAAAAAATTTTATGGGATCCCTTTTCATGGTGATATTTAAAGTTGATATGTGTAATATACTGAATGGCCCCTCATCTGACATTGTGTGGGTAAACAGGTAATCCCGCCTCAAACTCAGGCCGTTGGTTAACACGTCATAATTAATGTTTTCAAAGTGCCATAAAGCCAGAGTGTTTACATTTATCAGTAAAACAACCACTGAATGGATTACTTATAGTTGGCTCTGTACATTAAACTGCTAATTTAATACAAAAACGAGACACTTGACCTTTAAAGGTCAATAACTTCAAAACAAAGAAACAAATCAGCCATAACACACCACTACCAATCAATCTATGGAAAAAGTAATAACTCTGGAGTTGCTGTGATCAACAGAGCAAGGCTGGTTAATGATGAGAATAACAGCTTCTTAGAGATCAAACCAAGTCTCCACAGGCCAGAGGCAGAATGTGTCACATCCTAGTACAGGGTGTGTTTATAAAAGATAAAGAAACTATGTTTCTTCATGTCTGTCATAACACATTTACTGCCTTGTGCGGCTTAATCATACATTGATAAAATAAATATGTCCATAAATATATGGTGAAACTGAGGTTCAGTGCCAACAGGCTAAAATGAGCACTGAACTTTCACTTACAGCTCTACTTCGGGGCAAAGATTTGGCTTTTACCAATGTTTGTGCTAACATTATTATAAAGATTGCACCGTGCAAGCAGTTCTGAATGGAATTTCAGTGAAGATGCACTGGGAGGACCCAGACGATGATGTAAGGAATCACATATTATAACTAGATACACTAGTACCAGCCTGCATTTATTTGATCCAAAGTAGCAAAAACTCTAACATTTTTAAATATGAAATATTTCTATTCGTCAAAGAATCTTGAAAATAATCTACTCAACTGTTTTAAATATTGATAATAATAATAATAATAATAATAATAATAATAATAATAATAAATGTTTCTTGAACAGCAAATCAGCATTTTAGAATGGTTTCTGAAGAATCGTGTGACACTGAAGACTGGAGTAATGATGCTGAAAATTAGTAGTAACTGGTAAAAATATTTCACAATATTACAGCTTTTGCTGTATTTTTGGATAAAATAAATGCAGGCTTGGGGAGCACAAGAGCATTCTTTAAAAAAAAATCTTACCGTTTATAAAAAAAAAAAAAACTATTGACTGGTAGCATAAATGACAAGGAATTAAATGGTTTTAAAAGCTTGAAGGTTTTATTGTCAGATAGACAGATGAACAAATTAAATCTCAGACAAACCATATTAGACCACTGCACATTAGACCACTTAGACCTCTTTTCAGACTCAAATGACCTCATAAGATCTCTAAGAAACCACATCAGATCACAATTTTCTAGACCTTGTTAGTATGTTTCTAACTGTTAGCATTTTTAAAAAGTATTGTTAGCCATTGTTACTGTACATGTGCTAGACTAAACATGTTTTAAGCTTGATTAGCATGTTGCTAGCACATTGATTTCATGTTTTAACGGTGTTAATGTGTTTCCACATTGTGATTTAACATGTTTTAGCATGTTGTCAACATGTTCTCAAACATTATTTTAATATTGCTACATCCCAATTTGCACACTATACATCCTAATTAGTATACTCTAATTAGAATCAGTGTGTCCCAAATCATAGTACATTGAAATTACAAAGGTATATTCCAAAGGTACCTGATTGGTTATTTTTTTAGTGTAAATTCAAAGTGCAAATCCGTGCACACTCTAACAGCTAATACTGCCCCCAACCACTGTTGCCAACTCTCGCAAGATAAATAAAAAACCGCCGTTTCAAAAACAAGCCCAATACTTTTTTTCATGATTTATTATCATCAATATTACTTATCAATTATTTATTACCAATAAATGAGCCTGAAACCACCCTTTTATCTGAAAAGTAAAAACAGAAGTTATATTACAAAAATCAGCAAACTGCAACAAAGTGGGAACAAAACTCATCTCCAATCACCTGTGAGCAGAATAGGACTGAGCCAAGAAAAAACACAAAGGGGAGCTGTAACATAGCCACCTATTTATAGCCTACTAAAACATAGGCTATTCGAACCAAATGTATTTACTCTTATAGGACAACTTGTTTTTTATTGCATCCCGTGATAATTAATACATTACAAAAACATTGTAAAAATAAAAAATTAGGTGTAAGAGAAAGTCATCCCACTCCTCTACATCTACTTCTATCATCACTTCGATTACAGCGTCACGCGCATTCTTTTTGAACGTGATTTTTTTTCCAATAAGGGGGAGGAGTGGGCGGAACATTTGGCAAATTACACTGCAGCACTTTTATTTTGCACTGGTTGGATTTTAACTGCGAGCAGACAGAGCGTCAATCAATGCATTGGAGGATACAGCTAACATAAATAAATGAAGTTGCTTGTCAGATTTCCCTAACAAATAACCCAGGATTTTTTCACGCAACTTTACAAAAAAAGAATCCCAAAGTTGCGTATTGGACTTGGCAACTCTGCCCACAACCAATGCACGTTGGACGAGGATTCAATTAGAACTACAAGTGTTTAAAAAATTACAAACATGGCAGATATGTGAGGCCAACAGTTAAGTAGAGAAAGGGATTTGAGTAACTGATCAAAATCTAACCTGATGAAAAAAAAAAAATTATGTTATCCGCAGTATATTGCAACAACACTGTGAAGCTTTATAAAGATATGTTTAGTTATTAAATTTAAAATGCATCATTGTGCAAACACATGAGGAGAGCACTTGAAATGAAAGACATATGACTAGAAGATCAATGTGTCGCTTCATTTCTGTCCAATGCAGTATGAAATTATTCTACGTCACTGTGTAGGGAGATCTGCATAACACTGCCCAAATGTTCACGCAAAGAAACTTTGATTCTCGCTGTAGTATTGTTGCTACCGCCACCATGTCGTGGAGACACTGCGTGTGTTGGTGTGAAAGCAAAACTACTTTGTTTGGCTTCCAAAAGAGGACATAACTAGAAATCAGTGGTTAAGTTGTATTTACAACACTGTTCCAGAACAGTTCAACCCAAATATTCAGATACTTACTGACCTACAATGCAGTCTGTGGCACAAAAACCAGAAGCCTACAATGCGTCTGTGCACAAAGGCTGTTTCTATAAAGTGGGGCGATTCCAACTTTGCAAGTACAGTCTGGCGCTTTTCTGGACATTGTTAAGCACTTTGGTCAACCATGGTTGTTTTTAAATGTGCTATATAAATAAATTGAACTGAACTGAACTTCTGACTCACATCCTGTAAGTACGTTTTCATATTTAAAGAATTTGACATTTACGATTCAAATGTGAGTTTTGAGCAGTGTAGAGTAGCGCTTGTTGTTTGTCGTTTTTCCGATCACAAATGCAGATATGGTTTTATGTTTATGTGACGTGATACACAACGCAACGTGTAAAAACACAGTATAAGTCATTATAATCAGTAATTATGTCCCCACTGGATGCTACAAATGGCTCGTTTGTAATGGGTTTTATTGCTTTTGTCTCATTGCGCTGGGACAGGGAATCACAGTATGGAAAAGGGGCGTAACATTTCCGTCACACGCTTGAGGTATTCAGCCAATCACAATGCACTGGATAACTGGCCAATCAGCATACAGTTCGCTTTTCAGAACAATGAGCTTTGTAAAAATCGACGTGTCAGAAAGGCGGGGCACAGAAGAGCAACAATAATGTATATTATGTGGTAAAAAATGTTTGTTTTTTAACCTTAAACTACATAAACATATTGCATTACACCAAATACACAACATAAAGTTATTTTTAGTAACGTCATATGACCCCTTTAAAGAAGTTGTACTAGGTGTTTCAGAGTGACAAGTAGCACTGTGTTTTCTGTCTGTGTTTTCATACATAGGTCTTTACTTTTTTCTTTTTCTATCTATCTATCTATCTATCTATCTATCCATGTATCTACCTCTCTCTCTCTACAATTTTACAATATAAATGCAAACAATATAAATAAATATCTTACTAAAAAAAGATTACTTGCATGTCATGTGACTAATAACAAAAAAATTGAAATATTCACTTAAAATCTCAGGGAACACTTCAAATAAATATTTTACATCTATGGGGTTCAGCAGACAAAAAAGTTTGAGAACCCCTGATCTACTGACTTCAGAGGGACAGAAAGGGATGTAAAAAGCAGAAACCTCATTCTCTTTCTAGCTTGTACTTATTTGAACAATGCTTAAAACTTGGTATTACGAGCAGTTCCTGTGTCTGTTTGCCCCTTTAAGAAAAATCCCCATAATAATTCCCCAGTTGAAAGTCGCTTTGGATAAAAGCATCTGCAAAATTACTTAATGTAAATATAATGTAAATTTAGTATCTATCAATCCACAAGAAGACTTTTCATTTATTGATATTGGATGATTCTGAACATATATTGGCCGAATGAAAACACTTAAAGTTAATTAATCTTTAAAATATGAATAACTTCATAAAAATGTAACAGGTAATTTTTAGTAAATCCCAAAATGAATATCCATTGCAGAACAATCAGATTACGTAAAGAGGGAAAGCCAATGGCTAACCTTGTGTGAACCTGAAGCTGGACCAAACTGGTAAATCCACATTCATTGGTTAACATGACTATGGCCTGATAGCATGTAGTATTCAGACAGAAATTATCTATAAATATATACACTTATATAAACTTTAAGTATCTCTTTATGTATTGCACACTGCAGATTTCCTATAAGAAATAAAGTGAAAACGTTATGACTTTTGTATTCCACAGAAAACAGGAAGTAATAAGGTTTGGAAAGACATAATAATGTACCAAAAAAAGAGGGTGAGGGTGGGGGAGTGAACTACACCTATTTTCATGAGCTATAACTCCAACCAGAAAGGCCAATAAATGAATTAAGCATAGAAAGCTGGTAAAGATTTAAGACCTATTGCTGACAAGACATTTCAAAGGATTAACAACCTAGAAACATCCATACAGCCATTGTTTCAAATGGTGTACTGTGTAAATACAATAATATATTAATATCTTTTAGCAAACATTCCCAAAAATAATAATATATAATGCCACTGACAGAACAGACTCAGATTTCCACACCATTTTTTTTTTTCTTTTTATGAGAATACCCAGAATACCTATGCAAGTCTAACCTGAAATGTACTGCCTGCATTTAACAGATCAATGTGCAAAGTCCTTTACAGTAAGTTTACACATCTGGTTCATGTCAGTCATGTCATGTCAGATTGTTCTGGCTTTCTTCTGGATGACATGAACTATGTTCTTGGATTTCCTGCGATATGTCACATCTTGATTTGTTATTGCAGAACATTGATAATGATCATTCTTTCCAAAAAAGCATTAAAAAAAAAAAAACAGAAGAAAAGTAGTAGCTCCCATACGGGAATAATTTCTTCATATTACCAGAAATAATCTGTCTAAAGGTGACAGTTTAACATCTCAGCTGATCTTAAACTGACAAAAACATATCCTAAACAATGCAGCTGGAAACACATCCATGGCAAATAAATAAATGTACCACAAATCTCAACAGCCATGGTAATAATTTTCTTACTGTTGAACATGGGCTTCCGCTTACAGCAACTATCAAACACGAGACAGATAATATTGACTAAAGCCAGATCAAAACAATATCGTACACAAATCAGCCGTGCAACAGTGTTTATAAACATTTACACGATTATTTGCCCCTGAACAGTGCAGTACACATTAATACATATTGTATACATGCTGTCAGTTTGACACTTACCGTATCTCAGCTGGGTTTAGTGTGGAGGGAAAAACGGGAATAGAAGAACAGCCTTAGTGTAATACTGGCAACCCCGACCGTTCAGTCGATGGCAATTCATAAAGTTCGCTTGTAACAACTTCGTTAACTTATTGTTATTCTTCACTTGAATTCTCTTCAAAACTGTCTCTGTTTATCTGATACAGCCGAACTCCGAAAATGATCGACCTTTCACTTCTGTACGCGTAAATAAGGAATGGTGGGAACGGTGGAGACTGGAGCGCAACAGTTTCTCTACACGTCCTCGGCGGGAATTTACGAATTCTACTATGGCAGAGGCTGAGCTTATGAATATAAATTAGGCCACACTGACGTTGCCTGGTAACGTTCGGGAAGCGTCCAGTCACGTAAACTGTTAATATTCATGAGCAGATGATTCAGCGAATCAGTCTTGGTTACTGGGAGAACGTCAGATTGCGTCATTAATATAAATGTTTCAAGCCTTTGTCATAGCAGGACTATCATCTTCACAGCAGCGCCGTCTGTCGACTCTGTTCAAACAAAACAGGTCACTTCTTCCATTTTCAGTTATATAAAGGTTTACATTTTCTGCATTATTTCTTCGTGCTGTCATTAAAAAAAAAAAATACATTTTCAAAATTTCCATCAAGAGCTTTATTCAAAAGTTTTGTTTAAAAATATTTTTATTAACAAAAACAAAACCGAACACAGGCTGTCTATAAAACGGGTTGACTTTATTGCTTAGAGAATACAGCTTACAGCTTTTGCAAAGGCATGTGAAAACGCTTCTCAACTACACCTTACCAGTCATCACAAGATATGAATTAACCACACATTCACAACTCCACTTTTACACATTGCACCTGGAAAAATCTGCTATCAAAACATTGTACAAAGTGAGAGTTACAGAGCGCTCGGTGCGATATGCACCGAAGCACCCACGTCATACAGAGAGCAAATACCATGAGCAGATTTCCGAAGCCTATCTGGTGACTGAATTTTTTTTTAATAGTTTTTCTATCTTTGGTACTATGAGACAGATTTTATTCTGCACATGTAAATCTTTTCCTTGGAATACTGTTCTGAACACAGGGCAGGTAAAAGCCTATCTACACGTAATCTTTATCCTCACTTGAACTAAAAAGAACCAAAAAGCAACATCCTACATTACAAATCACATTCTCAGATCTCACTCAGCAGAACAAAGAGAAATACAGAAGCGGGGATGAACGGCTGTAAAAATCACTTTCCAAAAAATGTTCCCCAAATGTGTCTCTTTAAGCTATTTTACAAAGACAAATATAAGAGAAATACGCAAATCTCCTAAAACAGGATGCGATTCGAAACGCCGGCTCCTGAATTCAACCAATGACAATTAACATAGTGCGCCTCATGTCACAGCCACATCACATGACCTAACATCCTTCCCACACACATACGGTGAAACTTATGGCAACTGCCTTCAATTAAATCAGGAACAAATGAGAAAAAGAAAAGAGGGATTTTCAAAAGCTAATAATTCTAGTTAACAAGTGAAATCGAGGCAAACATAGCAACAAATCACAGGAGAGCACCCATGATTGCTCCTAAACCATCAGTATGAATTTATACTGGTAATCTGGGATTTAAAAGTTTATATAGAAGAGAACACTGCAGAGGTCTCTCTCTGCTAAGGTTACAGAGAACAGAGTGTGTGTGGGAGACCGAACATGTCTGTAAATATATATATATATTTGTCAATCTATCTGTGTGCTTCGGTGAAAGCCTGTCGGGATTCACATGTCGTCCTCTTCATCTTCATCCTGGGAAGATCCAGCCTGCTGAGCGGAACTGGCTGAAGCCGCCGCCAGCTGTGCCTGCTGGGCGGCCTGCTGCATCTGTAACCACTCCTGCTGTGCCAGCTCAGCCTGCTGCTGCCGTGCCTGTAAACCAGCAGAACTTATCAGAAGAGCCACTTGAAATCACAGCGTTCATGCTGTCACACAAATACAAGGCATAAACTGGAAAGCCACAGAGTGAGAAGTTGATTTAATCAGCTTCGTGAACAGTTCGGCATGCTTTTAAAATTCTTCCAGCATTTTTACCTTGGCAAATAATTCCTGCTGTTGACGGAGAAGTTCTTCCTCAGGTATGCCAAGGTTCTCTAGTCGAGAGCTGGCCTTCCTCCGTTTAAGTGCTACAGTTTTACACTCTTGCAGAACATCTTTTACTTCTGCGATGTATGACCCAAAACCTAGACTTTCAAGTGCTGAGGAAAAAATAAATAAATTCCCTGTTACATACATCTGTTGGAAATCAAATGTCCAACCAGTTTTAAAAAATTAAAAAAAATAAAAACATTCATACTGTAAATCTATATCATGACTGTAACAATCTTATCCACCTTCTCTGCAAATCCAAACTGAAAGCCAAAATACTAAATTAATCTTTAGATTAATCTGAATTAGTCTATATTAATACAATCTAAACATTAGAAGACCTAAAAAGTTGCAGGTTAAAACCCACAAATTGACAACAATCCAATCACCATTGTGGATTTGATGAACATATTTAAAGGGATAGCTCATCCATGAATTGATAATTTTTTTTACCCTCATGTTGCTCCAAAATATCTTATTCTGTGTTCCAAAGAAGAATGAAAAGCATACAAGTGTGGAGCAAGCCAAACAGTTTTCATTATTAGATGAACTCCAGCCAATCCAACCAGTTTAAGATGGTCCCCCAGACCATCTTCAGCAAGTCTTCAAGACTGAACAGATGAAAACTGCCCAAAACCCCTTCAAAATCAGTCAAACGATTAACCTGACCAGGGGACAAACATAGTCAAACTAGTTCTTAAGACAGTCTTAACATATAAGCTATGTTTATGCATCTGGCCACAGAGTGCAAATGCAGCTAAGACCAGCAGATCAGGGGTGCGTTTCCCAAAAACATCATTAGCTCCGTTGAACTCTATTGGTAATGACAGAACTTGTGACCATAGCTGCTTTGGGAAATGCACCCCAGGTTTTCATCACGAATTGTATGGAAAATAAGCCAATGACAGTGAACGGTGACTAAAGAAAACGTCCCATTTTGTGTACATCAGAAGCAAGTAAAAAATACAGGTTTTAGAATAACATGAAAATGAATAAATAAAAGATTGTTAATTCTTGAGTGAACTACCCTTCAACTCAAACTTACAAAGCAAACTTTGAATAAAATCCTCCATCACGTATCCAGATGGATTAATTAGCTGTTAGTGACCTCACAGTCATCAAGAAGTGACATCCTCACCGTTTATAACATGTTCTGGGGATATAGTCTTCTTCTCGGATTTATTGCAGATCTCGTTGGCCTCTGAGGAGACGAGGTGAATGAACTCTGTGCAGCAGTTCACCACCAGCTCTCTGGCATCGTTCGCCACTCGCACGTTGGGAAGCGTTTCTTTAATCATTTTATTGATCGCCGCCCTCGGGATCGTCAGATCATCGTCGTTGCCCGATGAAGAGGCCATGAGGGATGAGCTGCTCAGAGTTTGAAGGGAATCGAAAGCAGGCGAGGAAGTGCAATGGGCTGTTAATGAAACAACACCCACAGCGGCGGCTTTGTGTGGAGATTCAAATGGTGTGGTCGGATTTCTTATAGCAGATCACTAAAACACTGTCAGAGAGAATGCAGGCTTTTGCATATACGTTTGAATTCAAATTCAGGGAAAGAGTGTGAGTGTGTGTGACACAAGGAAGGGAGGATGAGAGGAGTCGGTACCTTTCGGTTGATCAGTTTACGCTGACTCTCCACATCCACACATCAGAGCTGCTTCTGCTGCTGTTCCTGTGCGCGTTTATAATCATGATTTAACTCCGCGCATTCATTCTCAAGCTGCCTGGTTAAACTAACAGACACCGCGCGCGTTCGGCTAAAGCCCGGGGCGGATTTTTGTTTTTTTTAAGTATTCGAAGCTCTTAATTCATTACTTCACTCACTCGGTTGGCGTTTAACAAAATGAACCCCACAATGCAACACTTCCGGATATCCGGTGAATCTTCTGCTTGTTATTGTTTCGTGGGGTTGCTTGACACTACTGCCTCCTACTGTACGAAATCACGAAATATGATCCCGAGACGCTCTTACTACCCACAGAAACACGAAATCTGTCAAACATTAAACAATGTATTGTGTATACCCCTGACATTCTGTACTGAAAAAGTACAAAACTGAAACTGCAAGCGTAAGATTAGGGAAAGTCACGTGGTTATAGACTATAGTTCTGCAGCCATGCAGTTCCTTGAACCTTATGTTTGTAATGGTTTTCTTTTCTTCCTTCTTCCTTATGTTATGCATGATTATGTTATATAATATTATTATATTGTAATTGGCACACACAGACAAGAGGCGATGCACTCCCAATTATATCACGTTTAGGTCATTGTTAAGGTTGCTATTTACATAATCCTCCTTGTAATCTTTTAACTGTGTGATTAGGACATTAACTTGAAACTTTTGATGTTTGTATTTAGTGAAGTGCTGCATGTCTAAAAAGAGAAATAGAAGATTTTATCAAATTTTTTGAAAAAACTGATCAAATCATCATTCAGGACCCAGTTGTTAAAAAAGTTTCATCTTGATTAGAATAATCCCTTGTTTTGCTATTCAGGTTCCGTGCCAGTTTTTCAAAGCAAAGTTGGATTAGATCACCCTGATACACTCGTTTAGATTACCAAATCCAGATGATTATCTGCGCTCAGGACTAATGATCACAATGTAGGCTACTAAAGAACAACAGGTGGAACTTTTAGTGTGGAGTCAGTGTTTTCAATTCAAATATGCACAAAACAGCACAAAATATCCAACTAATAACCCCTTTTCATTTTTCAACAGTCAGACGTCTGAGGGGTTTGGATCAAAGGTAAAGATCAAAGTTTTGAACATCACATATACAGACAATTAAACCATGATTTTGGATGACTGGATCTAATCCAATAACTGAATTCTTTTTCCTTTTTTTTCTGTTTGTTTTGAACAACCCATGTTCAAGAATTTTTCTAAACTAACACCTGATCAGTTAACCTATGAACAACTGGGCCAATAAAATAATTTCAGTTATTTGAAGATTCTGACAATTGTGATGTACAAACGCAATGCCCTTTTGAGAGAACTGGCCACAAGGTGGTGCTATAACAAGAGATTTATTTATTTATTTATTGTGTAGCATGCAGAAGCTTTATTTAAACATTTTATTGTTTCCTCTGCATTAATCCTCAAATTCTTGTAATCTAATGGCAACATGATGTTTGCATTTTTGTCCTCATCTTTTCCTTACCCTTGCCTGACACATGCATCTGCTATATAGCTCTTCAACTGTTTATGTTCTTCTTCCAGCAATTGGCAAAATAGCATATCAGTTTCATTCATTACATACATAGATTAATTGAATAATATCCAAAAGTTAAGAATACAATCTCTTCCCTCATGTCCTGACTCTTCATCTTTTGTTTTTTTGTATCAAGGGATTTATCCAGATTAAGTATGGCAGAGATGAACTTTTGCTTGGTACTATATGTAAGCATTACCTCAAGTAGCTAGATTATAAAACTTCAAGATGACCAAAAGAAAGAGAGAAAAGATTAGATGAACAATTAATTTATTCAGATGTCTTCAATTGATGGATGGAAAATTAAACTAATCAAACAATTATAACAAAAAACAGCAAAAATATTATAAAAAAAACACAACATGGCTTTTGCCCAGGACCAGACTTTTTCAGTCTGGACACACTGATGCTAGATGCTGAACGTCAGAGCCAGCCTGCAGGTTTTCGGCAGTCAATGTTGACAGATTTAGCAAAAATATTGCATAGCGTATGATTATTTATTTATTTATTTTATTTTTTTTGAGAACAGATTTTATTTTATTTTTTTAATGTAGTACGTTCTAGTAATGAGACACACTTTAAAAATGTTCAGTTATTTAGTGTATGATGCTCAGGTTTTCTCTGTAACCATTTACAAGTCAACAAGTGTATGATGCCTGGTGTTTTTGTTAAAATACTTTATGAACACAAATATATTCTCAACAGTTTCTAATCCATGAAACAAACTCCATGAAAACAAATGCTAAGAAGCACATATTGCTATTATGCAGTCTATTTTTAAACAAATAATTTGTCTTTTTTATTTTTTGGTAGGCTACTTAAATTCAGTTGCTACTACTTAAAAATTGATGGTAAATAAAGATACTTAAAAACTGATGCTAAATAAAGATATACAAAGATATTATGGCTATTATGTTCAGGGGTGTCCTGTCCTGCTCCTGGAGAACTAACGTCAGCTCGAACCCCAATTAAACACACCTGAACCAGCTAATCAAGGTGTTCAGGGTTAACTGATAATTGGAACTGAAGTCTGCAGGGGTGTGTTTCCCAAAAGTATAATTTCCCAACTATAGTTCTGTTGAACCCTGTGACCATAGTTGCTTTTGGGAAATGCACCCCAGGATGATAGCTCTCCTGAAGCAGGAATTGGAGATATTATAGAACAGACTATAGAGTCTGTTGCAAAATAGTCTGTGACTTTTTGTTCAAAAAAAAAGAAATAATTAAAAAAAAAAAAAATGAATGTTTATTGGTAAACATCTTAAAGATTAGTCAATAGGTTGTCATGATAAGCTGTTTCCTCACAAAAGCAGTTTATTCAGCCTATGGATGCCTTTCCTCCACTGATCCTAAGGATCACTAGAAATTTCTTGGGAGGTGTTTTGGCGCTAAACTCTGCAGGACAGTAGCCTTCAAGGAGCAAAACTAGACATTTCCTGCCATGTGTATATAGATTTTTTAGGTATAGCCATTTTACTTCCATATTGGTGATAAGGTGTGATGTATCTCATGTGTACGTTAGTTGTATTTTTTATTAATAAATTATATAGAAATATTTAGTGTTATATTGCCTTAAACGATAATATCACGCTTTATCTTTGTTGTTACGCTCACTGGAGCCTCAACAAAAAGGCAAGAATTTGCTGAATATCTATGAGGCTGAGAGGCATTTTTCTGAAGTAAACCAACCCTGGAACATATTCTGCTCCGGAGCAAGTTATGTTTAGAGAGTAATTTGCTGTATAGTTACTTCCATACCATAAAATCTCCTCAGTTTTTGGAACCAAAAGTTGAGGTTGTCCATTTACTTTGGGTAAACTTACCCAGTTAATTTGCTTAACTAATTTGTAAAACTGTTTTCTGGAATACCCCCAGCTCTACTGCAGAATATTCTTTAAGAGGCATTCTTGTCTTTATCCAAAGAAAAGCTGTTATGGCTTCTCCAGCGCAGGAGCTTCAGGAAACTGAGACTTGCTTTGAACACCTTGTCATGTTCAAACACCATTTTGTAGAAGGTTTCAATGGGAAGGTCACCGTTTGCATCCGCATATTTTAGGTTGGTCATGGTTGTGTACGGATGGTTAGCCTGATGGCGGAATGGTGGGTTGGCCATGGTTATCATTTTGAATGTGTGCTGGTTATAAAAGAAACAACATATGGACTGTTAGTAATTCAGAAACAAAACATCAGAACACTGGAAAGATAGAAGAATGAAATAAATGAAATGCTATATGAAATGTTTTGGAAAAGTACCTCTGCAACATCCTCTGGAGTTTGTCCAAGACTCTGGAATATCTGGTTGTAATTCTTTAAGTAGATGTTGGTAAACATATCTGCTGTCACTTTATCAGCTTTGGAGAGGTCTATCTTCAAGCCTTCCTCATACACCTTACGCTCAAACTCTGTGATGACGGGTCCTGGTTCAATGAGGCTGATACTGCACAGATGGAAATACAATTACAATTTAAATGTGGGGTTCAAAGCTTTTAAAACACATAGAAAATCTTGAAATTACTGCTGCAATCTATTATCATGAACAAGAAAACTGAGCTCTTATAAACTTGTAAACTTTGAGTAGTTCTAGTCATACAAAGCTACCATAGAAGCATGAGGCAATGTGGTTCATTTCCACTCTGTCTAGACTCATGTTCAAGTGAATAAATGTAAATGTACTCCTGGGTAGTGGGGTATTTGACACCATTCAATGCTTGGATCCCTATATATGAGTGTGATCACTTACTTCAGATTGAATCTCAGAGCTTGAACTGCCAGACTCTCACAGAACCCTTCAACAGCGAACTTGGAAGCAGCATAAATGTCATTAAACAAGATACCTGTGTACGTGAACACAACAGTGATTACCCTGATTGAATCCTCTCAGAGCTCCTTTAGTCATTGTTGTTAATCCTTTAAGTATCTAAGTTGGATCTCACCCCCTGGTATAAAGAGCTCAAATGCAAATATCAGCTTAAGAAAACCAGCCATTAATAAATGTTGGTTGTTGTCCATTTGTAACAACTCACCCTGAATCCCCATTACACTGCTGATTACCACTATGTGGCCACTTTTTCTCTTCTTCATATCAGGCAGAATCTCCTTCAAGAGTTGCACAAGCCCAAAGAAGTTAGTGTCCATGACCGATTTCATCTCACAAATGGTCTGACACTCAATGGGGCCAATCATTCCCCAGTTCAGCATTTCTGCATAACGGCATTACTGTAACACAGATAATGCAATGGGAGTATCAACAATGCTAATTCACAGAAGACAAATTAAGCAAATCATGAAGTATTCTTGAATATTCCAGATTTTTTTCAGTTTTAACTAATCTACAACTGCAAAAGCATATTGTATTGTATTGATTGTATCTCATAAACTGCTGGGATTTCCATGCACAGTTCACAGTAGAGCAATGCTGAATGCAAAATGTCAAATCTTGAAGTGGATAGACTGTAGCAGCAGAAGCCCAAATTCACTTCAACTCTTGTTAGAACAGGAAACTGAATGTACTCTGATGGCCAAATATACAGCAAATGTATTATGTTATAAAGTCTGCTCTGCATAGACCAGAATCTCTGATTTCCTCAGGTTTTTGTTATAGCCATGCCACAAAGAATTCTGGCTGTTCTCTAAGCAGACTGGTTCTTTTAACTAAAAGCAGGACTTCCATTTATACAGCATAGGCCTATTACAACTAAAACCCCAGGTAAATAGAATTGTGGGTGATCTTGATTCATGTTTCACACTACCAATACTTGGGGTTACAATTAATCTGGGGTGCTCAGTAGCTGACGTTTCATACTCTATATGTCTACATAGCGTTGCATTCTGCGTTCATCCAATCAAAAGCACTGATACCGCAAATAAGAACCCTTACGAAAATTGACCATGGATTTACGACAAAACCAAAAAACCATGGTTACTATAGTTAAACCATGGTAACCACAAATTAACCATGGTCTTGTTACACTAACCTTGTTCATTTGTAGTAAAACTGGTTATATAGCCCTCTAAAGCACCATATAGTCCCATATCTCAAAAACACTGCAGTAAAATGGTTTCATACAAGGTCTGAATATAGTATGGGACGTTAAACATTCGCTTTTTCTACTTATTAGAAATCTGGTCTTTATAGGCCTCTGAAGTAGAATGATGTCCCATATCTCAAAAACGCTGCAGTAAAATGGTTTGATATTAGGTGTCCACATAGTACGTCCCGTATAAGAACTGAGCATTCATTTGTTCTACTTTTTAGAAATCGGATCTTTATACCTCTCTAAAGTGTGATAATGTCCCTTATCTCCAAAACGCTGCAGTAAAATGGTTTGATATGAGGTGTGCATATAGTTTGGGACGTCCTGGATAAGATCTAACCATTAGCTTTTTCTACTTATTAGAAATGGGGTCTTTATAGCCCTGTAAATTGTAATAATGTGTCATATCTAGAAAACACCGATGTAAAATGTTTTCATATGCATGCAGCATCGGACGTCCCATATACAATCGAATAATTTCCCATTTCTCTTTTTCTACGAATCCTGCTATGATTTGAAAGGTCGAAAAATACGGTCCATCACCAATAAAAACCACGCATATTATAGCAGAAGTGCAAAAAAGAAATCGAAAAATGTCATCTTGTTATATCTCAATTCTGGGCGTCTAAATGAAAAGTGCTCTGAAAGTGCGTTCTCTCTGTGTGTTCCTGTCAGTATCGTAATCATGATAATACGCGCGCACACAAATTTCAATCGCTGCTGGCTTGACCGTGTTTTTCTGAACTGCGGCTGGCTTGACCGCAGTTTCAAACTGTAATCAGTGCGCCAAAAACAAGAAACACGGTTACTACACTTTTACTATAATAAAACCATGGTTAACTGCCGTAAGGGAACGTTAAAGTTTAGTAGAGTGTGAAATGCTATCTTATAAATACCCAGAATTGATTATTTATTATTTACCCCATCATTTTTTTTAGATTTAGGTTTAGAATGGGTTAACCATTTCAAGTGTAGCCCTATCGTTTCACTCCGTACATCTAAAAAACAATGCTAACTTTGCACCAGAGCAGGGTTTCATAACCCTCGGCAAAAAACAAAAAAAAAAAAAAAAAAAAAAAAAAGTGGTGCTAACCCACTTCTTAATTGCAAGTATGAAACGTTCCTTTACCCAGGGTTAAAACCTGCGTGTTACGATTACTGTATGTCTTTCTCCGCCTTATATTAAACCGCCGTGCACATGGTATGCAGGTAAAATGAGATATTATGGCCACAAAGTTAAAGCATAGCATTTGTGTTTTGATGTAAGAAATACATCTAGGAGACCCTTACTGAGAATGTCAACTCTTCGCATGGGCAGACTGTCCACACAGGCTTTGATAGAATTCTCATCACAGACGTCGAGCTGCTTGATCTACAGTGTGCTGCCCAAAGTACGACCTGCTGCCTTCTCCAGAGTTTCACGTTTAGCCAGGTTCCTCATAGTCGCATACACTGCCAAAGCCAAAAAACACTTAACTTTTAATTTTCATTTGTACTAGTCTGCTAAGTACAACCCCTGGTTTTGATGCTGGTTTATGCTGGTCCTTTGCTGGTTTATGCTGGTCATGTGCTGGCAAAGGACCAGCATAAACCAGCATCCCAGCGTCAAAACATACCTAACCAGCATATGCTGTTTTTTTCAACAGGGTTTATATAAGAAAGTTGCTTGCTTCTTTTGAAGAAAAACAAATCTTTGTTAATTCTGCACAGTATTTGTGCAGTACAACAAAAAGCAAACATTTTACAACTGTGCTTGGTCTACACTACTATTATATGACTATAGATATCCTATGGAGCTTACCCATAAACCTCTTTTTCTCATCTTTGGCAAGACGAACAGCAAGTGCCAAGCCAATGCCAGAAGAACAACCAGTGATCAGTACAGCCTTCCGATTCATGGCTGCTTTCTCTGATGATACAGTAAGACAAGAGAACAAGAAGTAAATGAAGGCTAAGGAGATCTGAAAAGAAGAAGATAAAGAGACAGAATGAGTAAGAGCTTGAGAGATGAGCTAAAACACCTGCTAATCCACAGCATAAAGACTCAGCAGAATGACCCATGTGTCACTATGGTTTAGACATGTGGTGGAAAATACATAACATTACGACTGCTGAGATGCAAGGTCTATACACCAGTGTGGTATAGCTGATAAAACACAACATAATATGCAAATACCACATCAACAAACACAAAACCCAACACCAACAAACAAAAAACTCATATTACTATTATTGATTCAGAATAATTGTAGAGATACATTAAAATCTTTTTCAGCAACTACAATATATTCTCTCAGATGTTTCAGTTTGCAAATTTATGAGGCATTAACCATACACAGTTTTTAACGATCCAAATGGCACCAAGTTGTCAAATACAGACAAATGTTATTGTTTTCCATTTCCATTTCTTGTAAATTTTCCATTTCCATAAAAATCAATAAAATTTTTTTTTTTAAATCATGAAGACCATGTTGTCAAAAACATCATACAGAAGCATGTAAAAGAAAATATAAAAGAGTTTAATTGTATAAAAAGGCAAAGTCAATGCATAGGAATCAACAAGGCAAAAAGTCATTAATCGTAGCAAAATACAGTACATAGTGGCTTAACATGCAGCATTATTGCATAGTGTGTTCCCATCTGCATCCTTTACAGACCATCAATACATGAAACACAAGAGGTGAGTATTCTGGAAGCTATGCAAAAGTATATAAAGGTTTGTGTGTCTGAATGCATGTGCTTTTAGAAACGACCACGGATGCGATCCAGTGGGTCTGTGTCCCACATCTTTGCGTCCCAAGCCTGGAACCAGCCAGTGAAGGTTGGGGGCTCAAAGCCCTGCTTTACAGTGATGACCGGGGTGCCACGGCGACCAGAGGGGTCAGAATCCAGAAAATCTTTGGCTAACAGTAAAGAAACATGCACATTAATAATCAGGAATTACATTCAATCACAGTGTTAAATCAAATTAAATCCTCCATTATGGACTGCTCTAGTTGGGATTTTGCTTTTTGGTACCTTAACTGTATAAATGTAAGTGTTAAAGTTAGTGCTTTAGCATCTTAACTTACCTATTTTTATCTGCTCCATTCCGCTCCACCTCGTTGGCATCATTACCAATCCAAACAAAGACCTAAAGGAAGAAGAAATTGAATTAAACATTTAAAGTTTAACATTAGACCCAAGTCAGGTTACATTTATATTTAAACATTATTTTATGTAAATTTTGTCAAATAAATTAATAAAGGCTCTACCTTGACTAAGGTCTATAACTGAACTTCATTCTGTGCGTCATTCTGGTATATAACACCCACTTTTTCAAGAACCAGACAAATAATTATGGCTACAATCTATTCTCATTCCACATTTTCTGTTTGAAAATTGTCTCACTCAGAAGTTTATTAGATTACAGAAGTAAAATGTGTTGCAAACATGATTTCATGTTGACTTTAAGTCATTATCGGTACTTCAAATGCTAACCTGATCCCAGGTGTCCAGCAGCATGACATCATCAGTGGCCAAATCAGACTGAGTGAAATCTCCAGGCACTTCCTCAGCCTGAAACGAAATAGGAGAGGTATAGTTAATTGTATGCATTCATTTGACAAAGAAATTTAAATGAGTTGCAAATTCCATTTATGATAACTCACAATTAGACGTCCAGTCTTGTTGGAGCAGCCAAAGAGACGTGGAGGTTTAACAGTCTTCTGCAGACTTTTAGATGTTTGATAGTCCTTCTTTCCACCCAAAGCTGTCCAAAACCCAGCTGAGTGAAAGAAAGATACAGATAAGTACCAATCAGTTCAAAAGAACAGAAAACGTGAATAGTTTAGGAATGCCTTTTAACTGTATAAATTACAATGTTTGGACATTTACAAAAGGTAGACACCCACCCGGCTCTTTGCCCTCTGAAATTTCTGTGGCACTGCCTCCAAGGAAGCTGCAGACGTGTTTAGCAGCAGCCATTTCTTCCTCTGAAGCGGCAACTCCTTTCCACAGAACAGGCCACTGGGATATTTCAGCACGAACACATCGTTAGTATTCAGTTTTAGATGCAGTGGGCTCCACCTGGGTGAGAAGAGAGAGAGAGAGAAAGAGTCAGAGAGGAAGGTTATTGCCAGATGGCCATTGCTGATTGTGTCCATGTATGTGCCTGCTGTCCTCACTGACCTCCACAGCGCGTGTTGCACGGGTGGAGCTCTGGCGGATATGGAAAAGGCGTGTATTGCTAGTCTGACTTTGACCACCTTTACGTGAAGTCCCACCCATGTGGATGATCATGGGTTTCCCCTTGAACAGGCTCATCAAATGGGCCGGTTCCTGGCCTTGAGTGACACGTACCTGCAGATTGATATAACAGTGAATTCTAAATCAAAATCAAAATTCATGAAAGAAAAAGAAAAAAGTATCTCTGTTACAACAAAAACACAAAAAAAACATCAACAAGCACAACTGTTTTCAACAGTGATAATAAAAAGAAAGGTTTCTTGATCATCAGCATATTAGAAAGCTGAAAATTCTGTGGAATAAATGACATTAAAATAAAAAAAAAACTATTTTAAATTGTAATAATATATCTCAGTGTTACTGTTTTTATTATATTTTGATCAAATAAAATGTAGCCTTAGTGAGCATAAAAGACTTATTTCAAAATCATTAAAATATCTTACATACCACAAACTATTAAAGGGAAGTGTACATATCCAGTAGGAATCAATATCAATAAAGACCGTCTAATATCAACTGATAACCAATATGGTACTGATACATTGTTTATACTGTACTAGAAACAAAAATGTTTTAAAACCAAAGTGAAAAGACTATTATGGAATTATTTTTAATTTGCTAGCTCCGGTCACTTTATGACCAAACTAGAAATCCTCATTATAATCAACATGGCATAGAGACAGTGTAAATAAAAAATGACAATTAATCAACAATTACACAATAATAACCGATAAGGTTGAGTTAAATTTCATTTAAGCTTGGAATAGAATTTGACCAGACTCAAGAAATTAGGCTTGTGTTTGGTAATACCTGGACAGGCGAACCTCCCATGGAATCATCCAGCTTGACTGTTAGAAAAGCTGAGGCAGCTAGCTCATCTTGTGTACACTTAAGACCTTGCCTGATATGAAAATAAATACATATAAGTAGGTCATTAAATATTGACTTGATTAGTTAAATATTGGATAATCGGGTGGTTAATGAGCATATGTTCCAGCATGTCAACCTGTGGCTATCTAGACTTACCAGGTGTAGATAATATGTTGCTCTCTGCTTCCCTGGCGATAGGTGTAGAGGATCAGGTAACAGTCTCCTCCATAGAACTGCCCATAACTGGAAGGGTCCACAGGAACTTTATCCCCACCCTCTAAGCGCCATATCTGTCGAGGTCAGAGTCATGGACTTCATACAAGTGTGGCATTGTAGTTAACAATAAAATTAAACTCATTATTGAAATATTGGCAATTATAGCTGTTCAGTCATGAGTTTGAATGGGTCTTTAGAATAAAACTTCATTTATGAGTTTTGTTTTTACCATAAAATAAATGATATTTTAGCATTAGCAACTTAGGCTAAAACTTGCTACATAAGGACTAGAACGGCTGTCTGAGGAATCTTTATGTAGCAACTTAACCTATTAGTTAGCGCATCAAATCAGGATTGACATATGACTGTGTATAGTATATGTTATAGAACAAATAACTTGAAAGCTTTAAGTAATGTTAAACAAAGATACAGTTTGCATTTACCATTGTTCTGTTAATGATTTCAATACACAGTTTTCCATTACAGCTTCAAGTTGGTCATTAGAATTTGCTGTTGACCAACAGAAAGCTGTTCAGCTTGAAAGTGACTTCTACGTGAGCTGTGCTTCATGCATTGCTACACTACTGACAAACTACAGTAGAACTTTTTGCATCTAAGATTTTGCAGAAATGTCTATAGTGTCACCACACCTTAAAAAAGAAAAAGCTATTCTAAAAACCCATTACCAATTCCTGATGCAACCCATTCTTTGAACAAACTTATTCTTTTCTGGGTTTTAGGACTCCAGACTGAATAGCTCTATGGTGCTTGGTGCTATTAGCTTTTAAATTTTTACCTGGACCTTGCCAGAGCCGTCATCCACCATACCATGCTGGGCAGCCATAGTTTTGTTGGAATGCAGACTGGAGGCATCAAAGGGAACCTGTGAAACTTTGGCAATGCGGCCAATGCTGTAGGCCTGGCCTGGACCTGTGGTTTGATCCTTATCCTTCCAGTTACTGAAGAACTGCTTGAACAGTGTGGTCTCACCTCCGGCTGGCATAACCTGGATCTGGCCACAAAAAGTTAGATAGACTAGTTAGAATTTGGCTTTCATTTGACTTACTTTCATTAACATGCTGGATCTAAGTCTGATACCTGTGTGTTTTTGGGGTAGTTCTTGTCTTTGACAAACTGCTCAGCTACCTTCATGGCTGCCTTACGTTCTTCAGTGTTTGCATTTTGTCCTGAGTTGTTAAAACAGAAGAAATTGTCAATATGTGTAATATAAGAACACCAAAATAAAATTTGACCATACCTTTCCAAAGAAAGATCTTGCTGTCCACTCCATTGTCCAGGATGTAGCATTCGGTGGGAGAGAGCATTTCCTGTTTGAAAGGGCTGCTCTGGGACACCAGAGATGTCTTCATAGAGCCTGCAGCGTCAGACACCTAACCCATACAAAACAAATGAATGCATGCATTAACACAATTACCATAATATAATGATCGTAGTGTGTGCATAATACATAAATGTACCATGTAGAGTGTGCCCTTTTTCTGATTGCTTCTGTCAGTCGTCTCATCGTCAGGACTTCCTGCTGGGATGTTGGGCTTGGACCCAAGAGCCTAAAAATAAACAAACACAATTAAGAGTTTCCGCCATTTTTCTCCATGGCAGCGGTCAAACCCAGGACACAAAAAGACTATTATGCAGAACCTCAACCAAGAAGTCAAAATCAAAACCAAATGGACTGGGATTCTTTCTTTGCTGATTGCAACTCTAATTGTATTAAATTGTTATTTACTATTTACTGTGACAAACAGATTCCATCTTTCTTTTAGCGTTTCACACTAGAGCATTGTGCTAGCATTGCTAAGGTCCCGAGTTCTGTTCCCAGAGAATGCATGATTTTGAATACACTGTAAATTGCTTGGGATTAATCTGCCTACCATGTGAATGTTTACATTCATTTTGTCTGAATTTATCTAGTGTGTCTGATTCTATGTTGTGTTGATTTCTTGCTTGCATTACTGGACTATATTTCTGTAGCTACAAAGATGGTCTACAATATCTGGAGAAAGCTATCCGTTAGCGTTCCCATTCATTTCAGCTTATTTCTACTTTTTGGAATAAGATGATGGTTACAGCATCTAACAGCAGAAGCTAACTAGATCATGCTAAACCCATTGGTAGCTACAGATGATGTTAAGGTAATGAGGCAAATGTCTGAACTTTGCCACTGAATGAGGCAAATTAGAATGTGAGCTTGCAGTTAAGTGTAAGAGGTGGTTTTATGCAGACAAAATTCCAGGATAAGTCACCAGACAAGTCTGTTGTTTCACTGGAAGTTTGATTTATGACATTTAAAATAAAAATGACAAGGTCTAAAAAAAAGAAAGAAAAAGAAACACACATGGATAAATTGTTTCCAATAAGATCAGTAACCTGCTTTAAGGTACATTTCTTTAGATCGAACAGTACAGCATTCCACTAATCATGACAAGGTCATGAGATCAATTCCCAGCAAATGCATGAACTGATTAAAAGTGTAACTTGAATGCTATGCAAGTAGCTTTGTATAAAAGCGTAAATGTAAATTTAGAAAAATGTGTCCATATCCTGATGTTCTACCAGTTTATAGTCACAATATCTTGTCTATAAAGTGTCTTGAGGGAGCTTAGGTGGTTTACAACTTTACAAAAGCCAGAACAAACTGATCAAGAAAACCAGTGCTGTTACTTTTCTCGCTATTTTGCTGTCTTTTATTTGTGTTATGTTTTATTTATGTCTATTTGTGTTTCAGGCGTGCCACCACTGACCCAATAACTTATTCTTTTACTTCATGTCACAGCAACCAAAGACATGCTCATTCTTTGCACTGCATGTTTAAACTTGCAGCATTATTTAGTTTTTTTGGTTTTGTAGAAGAAGATAAGACTTACAGCAATAACAGCCTCTGGCTCAGCACCGTCCTCAACCATTTGCAGACTGGCACGCCCATTTCTCTCATTATCACGAATGCCAATAGCCACCTCGGATGCTTTCAACCGCTCAAACCGGTTGCAGTCACTCCCACACCATTGGTAGATGTCCTAGAAAAGTCACAATATGATTTGTGAGGTTGTGAATTTTGGATTTCTCAAAGGGACGGCAGTTTCATTCATTACTCCACCCCATGTGTTTCTGACCTTGCCGAGATCAATAATGAAGCAGTCTCCACGATTGAAGCTGGCCCAAGACAAATTCACCTCTGTGGCACGAATGGCACGTCGCCCCTTAATGTGAAGCAGACGCTTCACATTCATGTCATTAGTCACCACGTGCTGGAATCCAGAGGCCACACCACCTTGCTTTGTAGGGGAAAAAGAACAAAATACACCAAAATGTCTCATGGCTCTTGAGTTACAATAAAAAAAAAAATGTAAAAAAGATTTTCTCATGATACAATCAAAGTAAATTGGAGACAAGATTATACAAAAAGGTAAAATGCACTTAATCTGAGAAGAATATTGCACATACGTGAAAGGAAGCTGAGAAATAAAAATATTCATCACAGCAATACACTGTGATATGTTCTGCTGGATTAATTTCTTATTTTTAAATTATTAAAACATCACAGACTAAACCTGCCACAATATACTATAAATTTGCAAGGCAAAATTATTCAGGAACTTTCCACTAGTGATTTTGAATGTGGTTTTTGACTCCCTTTTATATAAACACATTTATTATTTGAGGAATAATAACTCTCATTCCCTACAACCAGGGCCGTGCACCATATACATAGATGTTGACAAATCAAAAAAAACATTTTTTAGATTAGTGGTCTATCAATATAGGATTTCAATGACAGATTCTTAAAGGAGTCATATGATGCAATTTCAAGTTTTCCTTTTCTCTTTGGAGTGTTACAAGCTGTTTGTGCATAGATAAGATCCCTAAAGTTTCAAAGACTAAACTCTCAAACCCAAGAGATATTCTTTATAAAAGTTAACACTCGTCCACGCCCTCCTAAAATGCCTTTTTCAAACACTCCAAAAAAAATAAAAACACAAAACCAAAAATTCATTCAAATAAAGAAATCTTTTGACACAAAACACAATAATACATCTCCAATAATTAAAAGGGTTTGTCAGATTTATCAATAAATAGACAAAACTGGGGTTTTATTTTTATTCAGCTCTCTGTAGGCATAATTACCTTGTACTTAATTCCAGTTTTAAAGTAGCCAAGGAAGGTAACGGACTCATTGTTCTGAACCTCACGGTACTGGACTGGTGCTCCACCCAGATGATCATCCAGCTGCATAGCAAAGATGGCAGCAGCTCCACTTTCATCCTGAGAGCAATCATTACCTGCAGAGTAATGCAAATCCTCAAATAAACAGTGTCACGGTGTGTGTGTTGTATTAGCCTACATATCCAACAAGAAAAAAAGGGCACTGTATTGTAAATGTGGTTATTTTCACTCACCCATCCACATGTGGACATTGTAGGATGGAGCAGAAGTTGTGTAAAGGACAACATAGGCATCACCAGTGAAGAAGTTTCCAAACAGTTGTTTGGGAACAGGTTTCAGATCCATCTTCTCTATCCTCCAAATCTGCAGACCAGGCTCCTTGCCAGCATTCTGGAACTCTTTATGGAAAACCATGATTCCTGGAAGATACAAAAATACAGGGGCTGAACTATGAAAATCCATACAATTCAAAGACCTAATGGTCTGAAGGTGGAAACTACTAGGAGGGCAATAAAACAGGTTTCAGAATGGATCTTATAAAGGGAATACACTGGAATAGCAACAACATTAAAAATGACAAAGACCAAAGACCTATGGTTTATTAATCTACTACACACACACACACACACACACACACACACACATATATAATATGTATATAATACCCTATAACAAAGAGACAACCAATTTTATTTAAATATATGGAAAACGTGTGGATGCATGTGTGGATGGTAAAAAATTTGCATTTTAGTAATGCAGGAAGCATCAGATGCATTCATTCTCGGAGGACAATATGAGACTTTTTATATGATCCGTGAATTACTGTACCTGCACTTCATCAGTGAGCATTTTAATTGCATTTTCAAGTCATATGGAGAAAAGGGCTGTTCGGGTGTTGACGAAGGTGGGTGCAGCCCAGCCGGGTGAGGATGTCAACAAATGAGTCATGCTGCATGATTACAGCTGTGGGCAGACATGCCTGCCCCGAGTTTACCAGGAAAAAGTTTAACGCAAAGAACACACTTTGCATGTACATGAGATCTGCCATTTACAGATTCATAGTATTATACCGGACAGTGAGATTTACCATAAACTATAAAAGATAACAGAAACATTAACCAATTTTAATCAGCCAGACAACTACTTTTCACACAATACACAGCTAGATTACATTAATTTTTTTTTTCTCTGTCTGGCTGTCTAATTTCACTGTTCAGCTCTGGAAAACATAACTCAAAATTAACTTTGCTTTTAAGCAAAATCAAAGTGGTGTAAATATTGCCTACACCCTGCAATAATAAACTAATTGCATCTTTTCAACCATTTAGAATTTAATTAGATAAACCCGAAACTCTTAAAACTAGAGCTCATACCTAAATATTTTGATGCAAAGTATGGTTACCATGGTAATTCATGTAAGAACTTCACGTCCGTGTCTAAATGGACACGCCCACATACGAAGTTCTAACTTCTTACTGGGATTTTAAAGAAACAAATCGGTTAAATAAGAACTTTTGACATTTTCAATTGAAAAAAAACAACAACAACAAAAAACAACAATAAATGTCCATATGCACATTCAGCATACTTTTTTTTTCCTCGGATCATTTTCAGATTTCTCCGATCATTTAAACTCGTTTTTTTCCTGTTAGGCTCTAAAAGTGCGCATGATCACAAATGCCTGCAAAGCACGAAAAATAATAATAGCAGTGTTTGTAAATATAACGTTAGATAAAGAGTTTGCAATAGAAAAAAAGCGGTCTGCAGGCAGCTACACTCCCCCGTCTGTATATGTATAATCAAACTGTTATTTCCTGTTCTTCACTTTACGTCATAAAGCGGGGAAATGGAAAGTCTATTAAATGCAAACAAAGAAATAAAATCCGCTACCTCAAGCATCCCAGAAAGAAAGTCGCCAGAAAGTAACAGATATAAAGTGATAACCCAGAGATATAATAACAGTTTATTCTTCACTCAGCTGTCTTTCGAAGACTCAATGAAGTAACGTTATGTGACTAAAAGTAAAGGGAGTTCAGTTTTCTTACCTTGGTCAAAGAGATGCACAGAAGGCGATGAAGACAGATCTGGTTTGAGAAGCTGCTCCTGGTTTAGTCCAGACTCAGTTTTCACAGGTTTCAATAGATGCGAGCAGACTTTAAATGGTCTGCCGTATTTTCAGGGGAGAGGCAGATGCGAGTCTTCAGCCAATGAATCTCTGAGGCCTCTAAACCACATTATGCAACGTTGTTCCACTCCCCCAAACCAAATCACACCATAAACCAGCATACCTCCTTATTCTTTCTTCTTGTATAGACACAGAACAGTGCAACATACATCACTATAATGAAATGCATTATAAAAACTATATGAGAGCACATGGTAAAAAAACAAAATAAAAAAACAAAGGTTTTGGTCTTTTTTTAGTCACTTTATTAGCTTTATGATCTAATTAATATTTTATAATATAAAGGATTATAATTATGAGAAAATAGGCTACTAAAACTAAATATAAAAGAATTTGCAAAATTCTTTTTTGAAATACTTTCATCTTGAACGCCAGCTTCCGAAAAGTACTCAGATTCAGTGTATTTCAGCCTCCTCATATGCATGATAAAGTACACGTACTCATATGCATGACAAAGTAAATTTGATCAAATGTTCCACACATTAAATAGCTCACAGGCACATAAAATGTTTTTTTATTTCTTGTGCATTGCATGTCAGATGCATTGTTCATAATGAAATGAGTGTAATAATGTGAATTCAAGGTTACAGAAGGGGTAAATGTCTCAGAGACCGTGTAAAAATAACAAATGACAAACATTTTAGTGCATGCAAAGGACAAAGAAATGTGTTCACTACTTCTATTTCCTTTAAATTAATTAACATAATGTGTGTTAGCATTCATTGTACAGTATCATTCAAAAGAATTATTTTTGCAGTTGGTCGTTCAAGTAAAACATTGTTCCCCACATTTAAGGTTAAGCTCATTAAGCTCACATTTCCAGTGAGATGGCATTCTGTCCTCTGTGAAAGGTGTGGTCTACCTTTCGTTTAGTTACAGCTCTAGTCAGGTCTGTTTGTTTGTGCTTCATGCACATTAGATTCACAATACAGCTAACAATTCACTTTTCCCCATGTCAGTCATTCCCTACATAACGCTCTCTGACTACTTGTGCCGCCCTTCCCTGATCTTGCATTTTGCTAAACTGCTCCACCCAGCCCTCATGCTCTCCAATGTCATTACAATCTCAAGGCTTTCGCTGAGCTCTGCTACACCTGCAGGCCTGAGAGTCTGCCTCACAGCAGCTTGCAGAAAACTTTGGCAACACAAGACTCTAAGATTTACTGTAATATTCTGGAGAATCTGAAATATTCCATCAA
This sequence comes from Cyprinus carpio, assembly GCF_018340385.1. Lineage (NCBI taxonomy): Eukaryota > Metazoa > Chordata > Actinopteri > Cypriniformes > Cyprinidae > Cyprinus > Cyprinus carpio. The sequence continues at coordinate 13,772,882 of NC_056602.1, forward strand.
GACACCAGCCTTAGGAAGGTCCAAGCTTTCTATTTAATATTCTCATCAGATCCATCATGTAATGCCCTGAGCACACTGCTTTATTTGAATATGCTTTAGGGTTATAAAGCTATATGCAGGATTTCCATAAAGTGAAGGGTAAAGAAATCATAGGTGCAACTCTTACGGCTAAATCTGCCTAAAGATTTGCTCAGATTTAAAACATGAGGACTGTGAAATGAGAGAATAAAAGTGAGGAGGAGTGGCGTGAAACGGAGTGGAGTGTGTGAGTCAGGGTCACAGACTCTACGTGCTAAAATTAACCTTGTAGTGGTGTTTCCTCAACTGTCTATGGCTGTTTTCCATTGCATTCACTTGTGCTCACTGTTATTCACAAATATTATAAAAGCATCATAATAATCCAAAGTAATCGACACGAATACATAAATTAACACCTTGTAAAGCAAAAAGCTGCATGCTTGTAATAAAGAAATCCATCATTAAGACTTCAAACTGTTGCTTCTGGCTAACATGAGTCATCTAAAACATTACTTTTTTTCAGTGAAAAAGCAGTCTCGTTTGAATCAGAAGAGAAATTATGCACAGATCAAGCACCATTTCCAGGTCAAAAACAGCTGTTTGGACTCTCATTCTGACGGCACCCATTCACTGCAGAGGATCCAGAGGAAGTGATGCAAAAATAGTTGGGTTAACTTGGGTTAACTATTCATGTAATTATTTTAGACTTATTTTAGTTTTTTTATGGCTTACAGTACTTATTATCTAGCATTTTTTTTGTTGTTGTTGTCCTAAATATACACGTTTTTTCAAGTTTTGCATATATTTTCTTCATGCATGACATGTCTAATATATTAAATCTCAAGCATGTTCTAAACACATTAACTCTAAAAAAGGCATTGATGACACAGCTGTTGGTTGTGGTGGAAATGGCACCACAAGTGAGGGACTGTCCTCATTTGTGTTAAAACTGACGGCATCTTTTCATACTATATTAAAGTGGTTTAATAGTTAAGTCTTAAAAATGTCTCTGTACTGTTTAATACAGAAACTACTTTATTTCTTAATATTCCAGTGTTGAAACACAATGCTGCCTATAGCTTGAGTATATAGAGCCACAAAACGAAACCACATCTCTGAAGTAATGAATGTGTATCAAGACCGGTTTTTAGATATATCGTTGTAACTTCCTGTTCAAGGAAACTGTAACAAGTGTCTCTTGAAGCTGCTCCAGCCACGATAAATCTCTAACCACAGGCACAAACAAATGTTTCCAATGACAACAATAGAGGGTGTAAACACAGAGCTGTTGCTGTGTATATAAAAGTAAACCTACAGGTATTGCACTCTTTTGTACATTATGTTGCACTTTGTATCAGTGAATAGCAGACTTGACAGCAATAATGTCTGAATGTTAAATGTGAATGTTGAAAATGTGTATTTTGTAATATTTAATACATTATAATTTTAATATGATAATTTAAAAGTGTCTTTTTCCATGACAAATGCTATGTAGAAAATGAACTATTTCTTAGCAGTTTTACAAGTTTTTACTTTATTGCTTTTAGTTTTTCAGATCACTGACTGTCTGACTTGTCTGTATTTGTCACTAATCACACGGCTGTTTGGGAGAGGATTGAGTGCACCTGTGTGGAGTCTCTCATGCAGAATCCCTGAACCCCTCATCACAACCTCAGCATTTTCTGCTATTGTCTGCCTTTTAAACACACGCCCTTAATACACAATCCTGCACACACAGAAATACATAACTGTACACATGTGTATATGTACACTCGCAGACATCGACACACACATACCTTCTGAAGTGGTCACTAACACACCTCAGTTGTCAAACTTAAACAAACCTCTTTCACACACATAACCACAAATACAAAACTGTGCTTTAGTGCTCACATGCAACAAAAGACAGGGATATAATGCTATTGTCTTCAGACCGGGGGAGTGTGAGCAGAGTGTGCCATCAGGAATGTGCATAAATCCAGCACTATAGGCTTATTCAAAAATTCCAAACAAAGTCTGATGGATGCTGTTTCAAAATCAGTTAAAATCTTGGTAGATGTAACAATCTCAGATTATTAAATCACAAACTGGCCTGTGAACTGACTTGTTGTCCCATTTCATTAAAGCTTTTGGAAGGATTGGATGTGAATCCCCGAAGAGAACCTTTATTCTCTCTGCAGCTCTAGATTTGTTCCTGCGCCAGTGGAAATTTACTCTGGCCCCCCTTTCCCAAACCTCACAGCGTTCCAAAATCCAAAAAAAAAAAAACAAAAAAAAAAAAAATTACACATATGTTGTACTGCCACTATACTAATGGATTTAATGGTTATGTCATCCATTTAATGTAAAAGACAGGTTTTACCTCAAAAAATGCCCTTCCTCATATCAGTCCAACTGAACCACTAATGGCTAACCTGTAAAAAAGTTCCTTGTGTCCTTGTGAACGATGATCTCAAAGAGATTTGGGAGCAACACGTGTGTGGAATGGCCAACAGATGCTCCAGCACTTTCATTTCCTGTTGCTGATTTCTGGGATCTTACGGTACAGCCATACTAATGCCACCAGACTTCATGGCAGGAGAATAGTGCTATGCCACGTCTCACTCACACGATATGTGCGCCATTCAGACATGTGCGAACAGATAATGTGCGATTTAGGTAACTGATTCTGTTTTTTTTTTTTTTTTTTTTTTTTTTTAGGTATTCCTGTCAAACAGAACAGGATTGTACTTGCTCTTTAAAACATCTGTGAATAATATTACAATGCACTGCAGTTTGTTTATGACAAAGTAAACCATACTAACCTAATGTAAACAGTTATCAAACGGGCTATGAAAATAATACATAAATTGCAGAATGTTTTGATCTTAAAGACACAAAACACACAATCCCAGTGAGAGCATAGAGCACGAAATCTCTTTTCTTGATCTGCTGTAGAACAATTGTGTGTCTAATTTGAAGAAAACATGCAACAATAGTCTGATTGTGATCAAATGAAGTCACATAACCAAAATGCCTTGGGTCTAAAATTTTGAGTTGTCTTGGGTGTTTAGAAATGACCATATAACAGTCATTCTGTGTCCTGACTATAAGTAGAAATTACAAAGTCCTACAACAAACATGCTGATATATTGGCTCCAAAGAGCATTTTCTGCAATGACATCTAACAGGCCCAAGGTCATTTTAGAGGATGTATGAAGCAAGACACGGTTAGAGGTTTAAATGCTTTGCTGTTAATAATAAAAAGAAGATAGTTTCCACAGAATACACATAAGAAGCATGTAAGATGTTACAAGTTACAAAATAGAGCATACACTTAATCTGAGTCCTGTAGATTCACATTAAATACAGCAAAACATCCCATATATGTGTGCTGTGATGGTGTATATCTGATATATATTAGATATACTTTAGTGCTCTTCTCCACTGAAAACGCAGTCTTTTACAATGAGTAAATTTCTTGCATGTTTCCTGTGTGATTTTCAACATGTATCAGCATGACTGTGGTGTCTGGTGCTGCTGATAGTACATGGAGGTTTTGAATGAGTGGAGAGGTGGTTCTAAGCAGTCTATATATACAGTGGTGTGAAAAAGTGTTGGCCCCCTTCCTGAATTCTTTTTTTTTTTTTTTTGCATGTTTGTCACACTTTAATGTTTCAGATCATCAAACTAATTTAAATATTAGTCAAAGATAACACAAGTAGACACAACATGCAAATTTTAAGTGAAGGTTTTTATTATTAAGGGAAAACAAAATCCAAAACTACATGGCCCTGTGTGAAGAATTGTTTATCACACCTGAGTTCAATTTCTCTAGTCACACCCAGGCCTGATTACTGCCACACCTGTTCGCAATCAAGAAATCTCTTAAATAGGACCTGCCTGACAAAGTGAAATAGACCAAAAGATCCTCAAAAGCTAGACAGCATGCTGTGATCCAAAGAAATTCAGAAACACATGAGAAAAAAAGTAATTGAGATATATCAGTCTGGAAAAGGTTATAAAGCCATTTCTAAAGCTTTGGGACTCCAGCGAACCACAGTGAGAGCCATTATTCACAAATGGCAAAACATGGAACAATGGAGAACCTTCCCAGGAGTGGCCGGCTGACCAAAATTACCCCAAGAGCACAGCGACGACTCATCCAAGAGGACACAAACAACCCCACAACAACATCCAAAGAACTGCAGGCCTCACTTGCCTCAGTTAAGGTCAGTGTTCATGACTCCACCATAAGAAAGAGGCTGGGCAAAAATGGTCTGCATGGCAGAGTTCCAAGTCGAAAACCACTGCTGAGCAAAAAGAACAAAGGCTTGTCTCAGTTTTGCCAGAAAACATCTTGATGATCCTCAAGACTTTTGGGAAAATACTCTGTGGACTGACGAGACAAAAGTTGAACTTTTTGGAAGGTGTGTGTTCTATTACGTCTGGCGTAAAAGTAACACCGCATTTCAGAAAAAGAACATCATACCAACAGTAAGATATGGTGGTGGTAGTGTGATGGTCTGGGGCCGTTTTGCTGCTTCAGGACCTGGAAGACTTGCTGTGATAAATGGAACCATGAATTCTGCTGTTTTCCAAAAAATCCTGAAGGAGAATGTCCGGCCCTCTGTTCGTGACCTCAAGCTGAAGCTAACTTGGGTTCTGCAGCAGGACAATGATCCAAAACACACCAGCAAGTCCTCCTCTGAATGGCTGAAGAAAAACAAAATGAAGACTTTGGAGTGGCCTAGTCAAAGTCCTGACCTGAATCCTATTGAGATGCTGTGGCATCACCTTAAAAGGGCGGTTCATGCTTGAAAACCCTCCAATGTGGCTGAATTATAACAATTCTGCATAGATGAGTGGACCAAAATTCCTCCACATCGCTGTAACAGACTCATTGCAAGTTATCGCAAACGCTTGATTGCAGTTGTTGCTGCTAAGGGTGGCCCAACCAGTTATTAGGTATAGGGGGCAAACACTTTTTCACACAGGGCCATGTAGTTTTGGATTTAGTTTTTCCTTAATAATAAAAACCTTCATTTAAAAACTGCATGTTGTGTTCACTTGTGTTATCTTTTACGAATTTTTAAATTTGTTTGATCTGAAACATTAAAGTGTGACAAACATGCAAAAAAAAAAAAAAAAAAGAAATCAGGAAGGGAGCCAACAATTTTTCACACCACTGTATATATATTTTGTATCTCTCATTCCTTCATCGTTTGCAGGTCCTCCTCTGAATGTTTGATCTCATTCTCTTAAAGCCAAAAGACAAGGTCATTTACACATTTTTTTTTTCCTCCTCTGCAATGCATTCAAATCTTAATCCACATGGCAAGACCACATGCAAAAACAAGTACTCTTAACATATTACTATGATGACCATACAACATTTTAAGGAGAACATTATGAGTGTAGCATTTTTTTTAAATAAAAGAGTTAAACCCATATTTTTTAAAGTTGGGTTAAAGGGGCGGTTCAGTGGGTTTTTTCTAAGCTTGATTGAGGTGCAGTCTAACATGTGTTATGCTTCGTTTTTAAAAAAAAGGTAGCCCCAGTTGTGATTGGCTAAACCGCTTCTGGTGCGCGTCTACATGTCCTGCCCCTCACCTCAGTGGCATGTGCTCTGGTTGTATTGTGAACAACGGCGTCGTTAATATAGCTTATCGAGTTAAGCCCAATTGAGAAGCAGAGGATATTATTGAAGAGGATTGTGCAGAACCTGTGCAAGCACGGCTTTTAATGGTAGGCCTATGTTTTTTGTTGGTTGTTGTCTCATACTTTTAGATACGCTGTTATTTGTAAATGCTACTGCTTATGTCAGCTTTAATATACGGTTATATAAAACTTTAATAAAGTAATAATCTCAGTTTGCATTGAACTTTCGTCTTCGTAACTTTGCAGATATTGTTTATGCTCAAACAGCAACATTACAAACTAACTAACGTTAAAAAAGAGAAATTGCAATGAACCACCCCTTTAAACGCATAAATTTAGATTACCAAATGGAACAGAAAAATCTAAACAAATGTTAAACATCAGATTAAAACCTTTAATGATAAGCAAATTCTAAAATATTAACAAATTTATAGACAGTTATTATATTTTTCTGAGAATATGACACATTGCAAATCTAACAGATAAGGTGTATCAGTAAGAAGAAAATGGTATACAGGAGTGACAATATTCAGTCAGTTAAGTATTAAGTGCAAGAATCCAAGTCATTCTTAGAAACTATAAGATGGATATGATAATGGATGAAAAACCTCCTTGACTTCAGTGGAAAAGGCCAAACTGAACACTGCCGCCCTGCTGGCCAACATGAATATATCAATGAGAACAACAGCAAGGCCCTGAAGTAAAGAGCCATTCTCACATGGTAAAAATAAATAAATAACTACATAAACATTTGTTTATGTTTATCTTTGTAAAACCATTATCTGAGAATGATCCAAGTAAGTTACTATGCCCATCCAGGTATCACAGATGCCAGTACTGTAACTTTCCATTCTCTGAGCAGTGACCTGAGAGGTTTTATAATGTAATGAGAGAGTTTGGTTCGACTAAAGCACCTAGGATTTTAGTACACATTAAGAATCTATTTGATGAAATTCACTCACAGGCCATCTGGATAGAGTTCTGTATTGATGCTTATCAGCCAACAGATAAATTGATATTCTAAGATTCATAATAACCTGCCAGAGGGAAGAAACCTGAAATAGGCATAATGCAATTTGTGCTGTACTAAAGATTCATTCAAGATTTATGTAGCCCAGAAGATTATAGCAGTTTGGATTCACCAGCCCAGTGTTCTCACTGCCCTGTAAATGACCTTGACAGTTTAAGCCCATCTGAGCACAAATCATATGCAACTTGTCAACAATTAAAAGACTAAATAAATAAATCATAACTGTTGAGTCTTGTTGAGAACTAATTTTATTCTTGTCTTAAGCATAAAACATTTTTAATGTATTTAAAAAACTGAAGTTATATGTTTAAACAAAAAATGTCAATTAGGTATAAGAATAATAATCTCAAAGATGTATTCTCTGAAAACAAGTCCAATTTTAAAATAATATATTTTGAGAATGTTTAGATATTTTTATTGGAAAATGATTTTTTAATACAGTGTTATATTCTACCATAAATACATGACATATAACAAATTAAGAATCCGTTCCCCCTTTTTAAATAACATGTACAACATGGCCAATATTTAACTGAAACAAGGGAATGAATTAATAAAATGTGGCCACAAATTAATAAGTTGTGGGAACAAATTCCAAATGTGTGGCCACAGTATTTATTTATTTTTTCTTCTGCATGTCATGTGTGGACCTCTGTAAATTTATTTTTAGTATGAATAGGAAATGTCTAGGGTCATATTGAACTGTGTAATAAAGTAATCATGGCTTAAAGGTAGACTATTTTTGTTTATCTTACCCTGAGCACTGTGGAAATCTACTTTGATGTTTACTGACACCTTGTGGTGTGGATGTATGCAAAAGCAACAGTTTTCAGTTACCAACCATTGTAGAAATGCACTTTATGAAGTCAGCTTGCTTCTTTTCAAAGTCAAGATTAATTTAGTCCACAAGCAAAGGCGATCTATCTCAATATGTTTGCCCACACGAGGTCATCCTCTTTACACATTCAGAAAAAAAGGTACAAAAAGCTGTCACTAGGACGGTATCTTTTCAAAATGTATCACTTTTGTATCCTTTTTTACCCCTTAAAGATACATATTAGTACATTAGAGGTACCCTTTTAAAAGGGTACAGCCCCAGTGACAGATTTTATACCTTTGCCACTGATGACTGAAGAAATGACTGGCAACTTTATAAATATAGTAGACTTTAAACATATTTAACAGGGGTATACTGCATGTAAGGTGAAGTGAGGACAGATCAGTGGTGTTATACCTCGCTAGCAAGGGTGGCATGAGGACGCAAAGTATGAGAGAACTTCACTCAAAGCGGAGGATCTGAAAAGCAGATTTAGAACTGAATCTTATACTAAAGCTCCCGAAAGCAACATGAAAAAGTGATCTTTAGGATATGGGGAGGAAATCCACAACTGATGGATATAATGTTTCTGTTTTCTTTTCATAAAGTACAACCTGGAGGATATATCAATATTTTAATGAACAAAATCATAGAGTACCCAGACACACACATTCTTCAAAGTTCACCTGCAGTAGTGAATGGGTGAGTAATATTAATGTTGTAATCATCATGTAAAAGTTCAATAAACGTTGGATTAAATTTAATAATAAAAGCAGAATATAAGGGAATAAAACATCCATATCATGAAATGCTGGACCTTGCAGATACCAAACAACAAATCATTGCACAGTCCGTGTCTTACAAAACAAATCTTGTGAAGACATCTTGCCTGAAGCTGTCATACATAATTTGGCAAAATAAAATGTGTCAGATGTGACAGGGTGTGAAATTTATTTTATAAGCTAACAAGGCATTCAGTGGATGACTATATACTTGTCTATTTATAACTGAAAATTATAGTTTAAGGCTGCACTATGCTAACAACAGGAAATAAAAACAGGATGCTAGCAGAGACACAGAGTTCTCATCAACCAAAATGGTAGAACTGCTTCTATTTTTGGAGTGTAAAAAAATGCCTTGTAAAGAATAATGACATGCTTTAATCATTTAATATAGATATTACAACAGCATCTGGTTGAAAATCAGCCAGTGTGAAAAATGATATCATTCTGGATGTGCAGTCAAATAGATATTTCAGATGAACAATGCTTTAAAGTCTTTATGATGAGATGAATGGATGTGGGAGCCCATGAACTGCAGGCAGACAGGTGGCGTCTCACCTCAACCCAGCGGCCAGTTTTTGCATGGCTGCATCCCGCTTTTCTGCGTTCTGCTGCGAGCGACGCAATATGTTGCGCAGCTCCTGCAGGTGGTCAAGCGTGCCCACGAGCTCACCGCGAACCGTCTTCATCTGACTCTCCAGCAGCTGTGTGCGGTGGAGAGAGTTACGACGGTCTCGCTTGCTGCGCTGGACCTTCTGCTCCACATATAAAAATAAAACCATAACACATAAACAAACAACTCTCAACATTACAATAATCACAAAACCATCACAAAACCATGAAATATAGCCTTTATATATATATATATAGAGAGAGAGAGAGAGAGAGAGAGAGAGAGAGAGAGAAAGAGAGAGAGAGAGAGAGAGAGAGAGAGAGAGATGTGGCAAGAATAACAAAAAAAAAAATTCCAACAAAAAATAATATTTTATAATTTCATAATTATGTTACATTGTAAGTTTTTCTTTTTTTTTTCATTAAGTTTTTCTTTTCTATTATAGATTTTATCTGAAAGAGAAAGACTATTAAGTCTTGTCATTTGGGTCACCAAATGTTTCTTTTTTAAAGTCTAGATTTTTTATTTAGTTATGTATTTATTTTTTTTTACTGTAAAACAAGCAAGAAGTATAAGTAAAGTGCAGATCACTGTTGTGAATTGGTAATGCAGATTACCAGACATTAAATCTGAAGATTCAGATACAGACCCAAAGTGTCGCCACAAGCTTTGCTCTCTGATTCCGTCTCTGTCTTCTTCTCCAGCAGGCCTTTGGTTTCTTGTAGCATCTTCTCCATATGAGCCAGCTGAGAGGCGTTGGCTCCGCTGGCCCTGCGGACGAGCAGCCGTTCTCTCTCTCTCTCACTCAACTCTTTCTTACACTTACTCATCTCCTCAAAAGCACACGGTCAAACACTTGACAATGCTAGCAGAAAGAAGACGACTCCAGATGGCTTAAAATTTTAACCGTCCAAACCCCTTCTTTGAAAACTAAATATTACAAGAAAGACAAATCTATGATGTTCAACCAAACTATACCTTGTCATTCTGTTTCCTGTAATAGTCTCCCATTGTGTTTTTTTCTAATGCTTGCCTATTTCCCCTGTCTTTGAGTTAATTTTAAAGTATTCTGTATCAACCGAAGCAGTTCTATAATTGTAAATAGTCGCTCTGCAAGAAAGGAGAAGTTGATCGTCTTTTATACTTGTTATCGAGAGCAAACTCAGCCTGCAGACAAACAAACAAAGAGTGAATAGAGAGCCATGGCAGTCATGAGACCAGCCTGATTCACAGCCATCAGCATCGTGGCCTCTTACACTTCGCCACGCACTAATGGACAATACAGCCAGGCATTCTGGGTAACTCAACATTAAAAACAGTTTCGTCAATACCAAGATGTTCCTGTTAAATGTGATTTTTACAGTGCAGGTGTGTCTCACATGGCTTATGGAGCTCTGAACACACCTAAGGACTTTAAGACTCTCTCTCGTCTGCCTGAGGGCATCACGTCTTCATGTCAATAGGAATGAAAATAAATGTCTTAACCATAGATTATTTATTAAAGAAGCCCTAGCTCTGTCAGGAGCATGTCCTTCCCTGTTCGATCTCTTATTGAGGACAGTTTAGTCAGTCTTGTGATGAGTCACAAACACTTTGTTGGTAGCATGCATGGTCAGCAGGAGACAGGATAGGTGTCCTTCTCACATGCTGGCACAAGAGTTTCAATATCTGGGACAGCATCACCACTTATTGGCTTTAGTATAGGTGACTGATGAATAATGCAGTTTAATAAGCATGATTCAGGGATCAGATTATGGAGCTTTGCTATACTTTTGGTAATGTGAATATGAAGGTTACATTTACTTACTGTGGTGACAGTTAGACAGCATTGTTATTGTTAACCAACTAAATATATTTTTTGGTAATAAAATAAAATCTTTAAATGAAAAACTTAAAAAAACCGAATGAAAATTAGACATGTTGCCTTGCTAACTAAAATTAAACAGTTGAAGTTTAAGTCGAAACTAAAACTGAAATAAAAAACTGAATTAATGCTATACAGAATCATTAACAAATAAAACTGACAAAAGCTAATATCAAAATTACCAAAACTAAAATGAAACTGAAAATATTTAAATAAAAGCTGATTAAAATATGAATACATACTATAATAGAATTAAGATTGCAAGTAGATAATTGACATTTCTGTTTTAAATTTTCAACTTAGTGTGAACACTGTTGGGTTTCACGTGTGTGATCTCATTTATTTGAAATTACATTTTTTATATTTAAAGCAACACTATGTAACTTTTTGAACTTTTCTGCGTTCAAAATTTGCTAAATGTATATAATGAGCGAGTACAACATAAATACATCTACCAAACCGCCTTTTTGTCTTATCCCAAATCACTACGGTACATTTATAATAAGTGATTATTTTTGGACTATTGTAGCTTGTTCGGATCATAACCGCTGCGTAGTAACACATACCTGCGTGAATCGCCATAGACATAAACTTGGAGAAGTAGCTCCGGTTAGAATGTTCTTCCGCGGGATGCGTGCAGTTCTGTTTATTAACCGCTAGAACGCCAAAATTTACATAGTGTTGCTTTAAGTAGGTTTATTTTATACAAATAAATAAATGAATAATTAAACATTATCAAACTAAAGAATAAATAAAAAATAAAAATTTAACATATCAAACTAATTTATTAATAAAAAAAATTAACTTAAAATATGCACATTTAGTAATAGTCAAAATATTTTAACCCTGCCGTAACTCTAACATATACTTAAATGAACAAAATTCATACATCCATGTGACTTACAGCTATCATAATAAAAAAAACATAAACCCAAATATTAATCAAAATATGATCAAATATCATAATTCCATAAAATAACATACTTTATGATGACATTAATTGTTATTGAGAGAGTGAACCAACAAAACATTTCTATTTATTTCGTTACACCCACTGAACCCACACTTGACTCTTCAGCTGAACACTGGGAGCATTATAACATCACACAAATGAGATCTACTGATTAAAAGAAAAAATACTCATTTTGACTCAGGATTGTGCTTCCTTGGAAAAAGCTGCTTTTATTTACTTTGATCATCTTTAGATAAAATAGAAATACAAGGCAAAATATTTTGAGATGATGTAAACCCATAGAAAAAAAAATCAAAACAAATACATCATCTTGCAGTTTTAAATTGACATGTCATGTCATCACAGCAGAAATATCGTTATCTGGGAGAACTTGGAGGATTTATGGGTTGGTTTATTATTTTGGCATAAATGCCTTTATGAAAGATTTTGTGTGGCTATTTCTCTCACAGGAAATGAGGAATAAATAAGGATGTCTACTGTTCTGCAGCTGCCGCAGGCCTGACCTTCAGTCCATCTGCTTGAAATTCCTCCTGACAGCAAAACAATGTGGGCTCTAGAAACTTCACTTGCAATTAAAAAGACAAATGGGTTTAGCCAAACGGCAGCGGGTGTCGCAGTCCTGAAGAGGATTACTTAGTTTTACACAAGAACAGATGAGCTGAAGATTATGTAACTTGTACTAACAGACTCCTCAGTTACTCCTGGTTACGTCTGTTAATGGGATCTGTCTCCTTGTCGTATTAGAGAGGTGTCATATTACATAATTCATGTACATTCAAAATGTAGGCTACGTTTTGTTTTGAAAATAATAGATAAAAAGCTAATTTCTGTTCTAACTGCATATAATCAGTAGTACAGTATTCCAGTATTTTACACTGAAACCCACTGTGTAAATGATTCCACTGATAATCTCTGCTTTTCTCATCAAGAAGAGCATTTTTACCATTGTGGATAAAGAAAAGTCTCAATGGATCTCCTAACATAACCTTCCGAGTCATTACACTACATTTTGGTTAAGCACATGGATTTTTCCCATAACCAGTGTATAGTCAAAGTCAAGAGCATTTTTCCCAATTTGTTTGTCACAGTCTTCCATTCTTGTGGTTTTCCTCTTTAACTGTGAGGAGCAAATATCTCCACTAGGTGGAGACAAAGATAGATAAGACAACTACAAGCTAATCGCAGGTCAATTTTAACCTGCGATTTTAAAATAAACACCGATTCCAACATTAAACAGAAATTTCTGAGGGAGTACAGTCAGTCGAAAAAGTGCCATTGAAATGAATAAGAATGCTAGCTTTCTATGAGTATTACAGACCTCCTTTGTAGAGGTATCGTCTATGTATGGTGCACCGGTCCAGTTTCTCCAGCAGTGTTTGGCTTAGAAGCAAACTCGTGAACACCCAGACAAAAGCACATTAACACTAAATTCGGTAGAAGACATTCCAGCAAGTCTTGCTCTCCTTGTCACGCTGACCTGATTATGCTGTGAGTAATTAGCTGTATATATTGGCAGATCCTGTCTGATGTTTAGTTTATTGTCACCCGGCCCAGATTTTTAGCTGACGTGGTTTGGCACTCTGGCACCTCCTGTAACAAATGAAGTGAACCAAAACCGCACAGTTTCTCACACTCATTTCATGGATTATGTAGAAAAAGGATACAGAATCAGGACTGTTGATATGGAAAACCTTATAGTTTGTTGTATACTTCCTGGAGAAGCAGGGTTTTGAGGACGAACCACTGGCCTGCTCAGCTCTGTGTGTAGCTCATAGTGTGTGTGCTTACTCTTCTCAAGACACTTTACTTTTACTTTGCAAGGGCACAGATGAATGATTTTCCCTTCAGTGCTTCCTGTCAGCCTCAACACTGGAGAACAGAGTAATTTATAGCATGGGCAACCTTTCTTCTGTCCTTAAAAGTCTACAGTTTCCTTATTTAACTGCTCAGGAGATACAGAAATTCATACGCCTTCAACCATTATTATCTATCTAGAGATGCATGTAGAATGGAAGTGAATGGGGTCAGTTCATAAATGTTACAATACTGTTTCAACCATAATTGTTACCATAATTTTAGCTTAGGAAAAAAAAATATTAATACCGTTTCTGTGTAAAGTTGTATCCAGTTTTACAAATTTGCTGCCTAAAATGACCGCATAATTCAAAAGAACAGTTTTTCAACTTAAATAATACGTTTAATACAGTTGCAAGAAGAAGTATGTGAACCCATCGGAATTAGTTGTTTTTCTGTATTGGTATCGTTACTGATCTTCAAGTCAGAAGTATAGACAAACACAATGTGCTTATGCTTACAACACACAAACAACAATTATAATCTTTCATGTCTTTACTGAACACATTCACAGTGATGTGGAAAAGAGAAGTGAACTTTTGTTTGTTCTCTAAGCAGTTAAATTGCCCAGTGTTCTTCAGAAAAATCCTTCAGATCCTGCACATTGTTTTGCTTCCAGCCTATTCTGTATATTTAAACAACAGTAACTGTAAGATTTTAAGATCTTTTTTCCACCCGAAGACAACTGATGGACTAATACAGTACATAACTATTACAAAGGTTGAAAACATTTACTGGTGCTCTAGGAAATTTGAGGGGGTGTAAACTTTTTGAACATAAAGATCAGGTCAAATTGTACTTATTTTGTCTTCTTTGAAATGTAAGAATCTTCTGTAGCTTCCTTTAAAGATGTTTAAAGAAAAGTAGAAAAAAAAACCCCACATCATCCTGTTCAAAAAGTTATAAGAAATAGAAAAACAGAAGTTCGAGTACTTTTTCTTGCCATTCCAAAATAACATCAGTGCTTTTATAAAATCATTAGATTTGCATTTATCTATTTTAATCCTCTAAAACGTGTCCTAATTTACTGTACTTCCATTCTAAGTGCTAAGTTAAAATATACATATATAAAAAAGACAGCAAAATTCATACACAGCTTTTATTGTCTTAAATACAACAATGAATGTAAACCAGAACAACTTACTCTCTACACTCAGTTCAAAACATGTTAGAAGCGTCATCATTCAGAGACAAAAAGAGCAACAAGAAAATGCATTTTTGGTATTCTACAAAGATTCAAGCAACACCCATCAAGTAAACAATAGCACTTAGAAAACTGCCCACATGCAAAACAACTGCACAGAGGTCATTGTTCCAGTCCTTGATATAGTACCTGTACAATGAGAACAAAATGACATGTGACTTCAGTCAACTTAAGCTTCAACTGATCGGTCTTTCTCCCCAAAATAAATAAGCACAGACAGGATGCAGTAATCCAAAGAGTCCTATCAAAACATTGGCTGTATTCCAGTCCAGGAGGCCATCAGTGATGTGTCTCCAACTCCACGATGGTCCACTCGCCCTGTGGAGATGCAGCGTCCTCAGGAGAGAAGCTGGTCACAGTGATGCTGGTGGTGGAGTCCTCCAGTGGAGAAATAAGCTCGGCCCAGCGCTTAAATGTGTCCTGTTCGTGATACAAGTAGTCCTGTTCATTCAAACAGTCTCGAGACAAGGACAGCGTCTGCTTGATCAGATACTGTGCAAGGTTTAAATCCTCTGGGACAGAGTTTATGATGCCCAGATTGGATTCTTGGTCAGACAGTAGCTGTCGAAGCAGACTCCAGTCTTTCTCTGCAAACTTACAGTCTTCGCTGTCCACTTGTTCTTTAACGTCCTCTGTCTCTACTCCTTTACCCTCCTGAGGTGACTCCTCCTGTTGGGGATCATTGCTTCGGTCAGCATCCATGCTTTGTTCGAGGGCTTCTCCCAGGTCCATCTCGTAAATGGGGGACAGGGCTTTAGACGGCCGCCGGTCATGTGTGCAGGTTTGATCCAATGTGTCACAACCATCAAAGTCCCCTAAAAATAATTGACAATACTGCACAATGACCAAGAGTTTTATCCTTACGTGGGCTTTTTTTTTTATTTTTCCTGAAGACATGCGTTGTTTCTAGCTCCACATGATGTACAAAATCACCCCTAGTGCAACTGTGTCCTCCATGATGCAGTTAAGCTTGAAATATCAATCCTTTTACAGACTAGATGAAAAAAAAAATATATACACTTTGTCTTAGGCAGTTTTCACTTTTCATTGTCATCAAGATCTGATTCAATGACACATGCTTTACAATTAAGCAAATGTGCAAATCCTACATTTTCCATGGAGCAACTCCTGAATTTAGGATAAGGATGGACAGCTGCCATAAAGGTGATGCACAGAAGAAAGCCTACACTGAATGTGTCTCTTTTGTTCACAAGTGCTGTAACAGTAAAAGAAAATCATGTTTTGCCAGCCACTGTATATCCAGCATAACTTTTGTTCACATACAAAAGATATGAATTCACTAGTTCTGATTAAACTGAGCATTTGTTGTCCTTAAATATACACATCGAAATGCAAGCAAGCACTTAACGCTTTTTTTAGTTTATACTTCTTAACTTAAAGATACAATGAAAAAATGAAGGACATGCTGGCAAAAGAGTGCTTATTGCTTTACTTGGCAAGATATGCTTCTTGTTAAGATAAAACTCCCCAAAAACCATTAACAGTGATTAGAATCATGATACAAGTGTGAAAAAAGAGAGACATGAGGAGGACCTTGAGATTGTTTTTCTAGAAACACAACATACAGGGAGGAAAAAAAATACTAATTCTACAGAAATACAGTGAATTAAATGAAATCTACAACATAAAAATCTAGAGTTGAGGAAATGTTACCTACTACAGAACTACAGATGGTGTGATATATTGTGAATGAGAAATAAAACAAATCACAAAACACACAAAAAATGGATACAAACATGGAATTTCATAAATGAACAAAATCAATAATAAAACCTAGTGTTGGCATGCAAGATTTCCTGGTTTGGGTGACTTAACAGACAGAGTCTTGAAAAACAAAACAGCAACAGACTCAACATTGATATTGAGTATAAAAAACATCTTAAGTTGTTCTAACACATTCAAAGCATCATGGAAGCTTAGCTCACTGTATATTTGTGCATATATATATATTTCTATGTATATATTTGCTGGCCAAGTCACATAGAGCTTGTCTTTTGCATAAAGATCTCTTATGGAAAAGTCAGCATATAAATGACTTGGCCTATGAGGAAGAAGCACACTATTTAGTATGGATAATGACAAACAAAAACGACTGAGGACTTAAGTGCACTGGTACAACTGTGACTGCCCAGCCATGCCACATAACAGATGGTCTGACTCAGCATACTTCACCACACGCAGATAGATATTTTGCTGTAAATATTAAGCTTGTAAACTTGTTAGTTGAGTTTTTTAGGGCATAGCGCCTCAGAGAAGGCAATTTATTTGTGTGTATAGCTTATTGAAATATTCAATTGCAAAGGATATACATCTACATAGGAGAATTAAAGGAGGCAGTAGCGTGCTACTATCTAAATCAATGAGCTATCAAGATTCAGCCCATTGAAGATGACTGGAGGTCAAAGGAATTATCTGAATATTTAAATTAAATGAATCAGGATGGGAGACTGTGAGTAGATGTTTCTGAGGCTGCAGTCAGGGGAGATGGGCTCTAATGTTATACATTACCTGCTGGAGAGTGTGCGGGTGAGCTCGCAGTCAGCTGCGGCTCAGGTAAGTCTAGCCGCAAGTCAGCTTTTCTGCTGTCTATATGTTTGGACTGGAGATTGCCATATTGTTCCACCAGCCGGAGGTCCAGGTGACTAGGGCGCTCCTGAGCAGGAACTTCCTTGGTGTCTTTGTCTTGCACAGAGGCATCTGATTGATTATATGCACAATCCTCCTGTGGAGATCCCTGGACCTCTGTCTGGAATACTGCAGGTTTGGGCTCTTGTTTATTTTCCTGGTGGTTGGAGATATGGTTGGCCCTCACTGTGCTTGTGGACTGCTGGGAGCGGTAGTCTGTCTGAGAATTGTGAGGTTCACCATCGAAGACATCACCATGTGCAAAGGAATCACTTGACTGGTGTGTCGGAGTCTGGGCACCTCCTTCTTCACATCCAAGCTCCTCACACTCATCCACCGAGAGTAAAACAGAGCGACGGAAGTTAGAAGCTGATTGGTACTCTGGTTGCTCATTCTCTTGTTCCGCAGGATCTTCAAATGCAAGGTTGACAATACCTTGAAACTGTGGAGGTGGCTCTGCAATTGGGGGAGCTATTCCCCTCGGTAACACCTCAACTTCTGATCTTTCATCTTCAGTCTCCTCCTCTTCTTCCTCTTCCTCTTCTTCTTCAGAAGAGAAAAGTTGGTGGTCCTGCACGCCCTTCAAGTTTTTTAATGTAGTATCTATTTCACAAGGTTCCTCCTCCACTGGCACCTCATCCTTTCTAATCCAAGAACGTGGCCTTTGACGCCCTACCTCTTCTTCACTTGTAGTTTCTGCCTCTCGTCCTCTGAGCCGTACCTCCACACGTAGTCCAGTCCCACTCTCGTACATCTTGAGCTCCTCAGGTGTGCTGGTGTCACTGCTGCTGCGACCCAGGAAGTCAGGGCAACGCATGGTCCCACACTTCGAAACGCCACGCTCATGGGAACAACAGTCGTCATCTTGCGAGCCACCAGCATCATAATCCTCTGACCGTGGCTTTATGTCATCAGAAGAAGTAGTGGCACTGCCAGTCTCTGACTCTGGGCTAACTTGGGGATGAAGCCCATTCCATGATTCCTCTAGGGGTATCTCAATGCTCCCTAGACTGCAAGGTGTATCAGGAGGGAGGTCTGAGTCCTTTGAGGAGTTCATGGAATTGAGGACTTGATCTGGTCCCGTGACATGGGTTGGAATGGCATGGTCTGTGGCCAGTTTACTTCCGCTTATCTCACTCTGCCCAGAAGTACATGTATGCATGTCTGGAGTAACTGACTGAGTCTTCACTTCTGTGCTACTTAATTTACTCGCTAGATCACTGCTTTTCTCCATATCTTGAACCTTAGCGGAAACTGCTGATATACCCTCAGGAACTGTTTCTTGCTGGTCTAGTACAGCTGGGCTGACTAGTGAATGCTGCTCCAGGGAAGAAGGAACTTTGGAACTCTCCAGACAAGATGTGACCAGTTCCTTACTTCTTGTCTTACCTTCGCTAGAATCTGGATTTAACTTCTGAGTGTCCTTTTTAGAGTCTGAATGTTTAGGGCTGGATACTGAATCTTTCAAAGCAGTGCCTGGCTTTTTAGAGCCAGCAGGAGTTTTGCCGGCCCCTGAGGATTTTAGAGATGATTTTGTTGGAAGTGTTTCTGGAGCCTTCTGTTTAGGTCCTGTTTTGTTTGGGGCAGAAGGTGACTGCCTGGAGGAAGACGTGGAAGCTTTGACACTGGGCCTTGACTCAGGGATGGCCTTTGTGGTCTTCTTTGTAGTTGCAGGTTTAGATATATCTTTCTCTACCTCTTTTCTTGGGGAAGCAGGCTTTCTAGAGCTATGGGCTGAACCAGGTCTGGATGAAGCTGTTTAAAAGAGGAAACAGACTTGAACTCATTATTGTTAATAACAAATTACTTTTAGATCCATTCTGAAGCTCGAGTATTTCTTACCAAGGTTCTCTGACACAGTGCTTTTGCTCTTTGGATCTGAGCGGGATGCAGGAACTCCAGGTACCGCACGACTGGTTGTAGTAGGTTTAGTCTTGGTTGATTTATTAGTGGGGCTGTAAGCAAAATGAAGGATCAAAGAACTATCAACTGGAAGAAAGTGGAGATAGTAAAAATAGTATTGCAAGTGTGAGGATCACAGCCTTGTTGTTAACATAACTCACCTGCTAGTCTTGTCAGTGTCTGGTTTTTGAGCAGGTTTGGTCAGAGGAGATTTTGTTGTTGCCTTGGCTTGAAGTTTTGACCTGAGACCTACATTATAAAATGAATATTAAGATTTTACATCCACACAGCATTTTTATAAATGACATTGCATGTTGACAACACAGAATATAGTTATTTAAAAACAATCATTTAAAACATTTTTAACGTAAAGCCCATTAATCTAATTAAACAGCACTTATCCATCACAGTCATGGTCTCAACATTTTCTGCACAAAAAATAAATAAATAAATAAATAAATAGGTGATATTTTTTGTACCTTATTGTAAACTGGTATTTGTCCTGCAGAACCTCTGTGCTATCTAAACCTACATTCCTTAAGAACTGTGAGCAAGGTAACAGGCATGTACAATTTTAGTAGTGCTAAGCAGCTTAATGATGAGCTAAAACCTACTCTGCTGAGCAAAGTCTCTCTGAGTCACAGAGAAGTCAGTACCAAGCAAACACCAACTAATGAGCAGGAAAAAGGGAAGAGATACTATATCTATATTTTTATCTCTGGATTTCAAGGTTCATAATTTTCTCTCCCTCTCAACTGCAGTACATTCCTTCTTTCCCTTGCCTTCCTTTCCTGTTCTAATTTTCTAACTTTTATTGAAACTCAGAAGCACAGATCATACTATTAATTAACTTTTACTTACAGGGACAGAAGAGTAAACCTGAGGAGGTAATCTCCAATATCAAGAGCTAACATGGGAAACTGAGCATAGCTTCTTGACTTCCAAGGACTTACAGCTGTTTTCAGATCTGAATTTCTGCTCGATCTGTTTCACTGCCTCTGGCTTTGCTGGATACCTCCACTCTTCACAGTAAAACAAGGACTAGCTTGAGATGTAGTAGAGTTTAAATTTGTCTAAAGCAGGGCCGGACTGGGATGCAATTTCAGGCCGTAGAAAATAATTAAAGGTTCTCTCTTGAACTGCACCTTCACTTCCCTTTCCCTTCTCTTAATTTTCCCCAATATCTCTCTCTCCCCCTTTTTTTAATTGTACCTTCACCATTAGGTCTACTGTTATGAACAGAACTTTGTCCATTGCCATTTGTTAGCACAGAATGTTATTTATCTTAAAATGACTTAAATGCCCAAGATTTAACAAACCTACAGTATATTTCGTACAAATATTTTAAAACACATTTTCTAAAGTGCCTAAATGTCAAAAATAGTACAATATCTTTATTGAAAAATCCTAATACTAAACATACTATTACATTATTAGGCTGTGACTCATATTTTTGTGTTGCTGTCTGCTCTAGCTATCTCCCTATACAATAAATCCATATATCTGTCTGCTAAATTAGCTATTCTGCTAAAATAATGATGCCTATCAATAATGGGGTGCTCCTGATAGCCTAATAGCAATTTAATAGCCTACTCAACTAGGTTAATAAAGACAAAACTACAGAAGCGTATTTACTGATTGAAAATGACCTGCAGTTGAAGCCCTGAACAGGTCAGTAATTTTGCTACATTTCACTGCTTCTTCTGGCCGCTTCCTCTCCTTCCTCAAGTCCCGCGCATCATTTACTCTGTTCGAAACCGTTTGACGGAAGCGCACGACAGACGAGCTGATTCGTATAGCACTGCCAGTAAAGACTAACCAATTTAGTCGATTTACTATCGATTTATTATCGAATGACAAAATCAGAAATGATCACTTTGGTACATTGGGAAGGCAAAAATATTAACAATAATAACAAAAAAAAAACATTTGAATTCTCCCGTTGGCCAGTCCGGGCCTGGTCTAAAGGTAATTATGAATCCAGGTAAATTCACCTGTTGGTGTACTGTGGCCATTCTTGCGAGGACTCCCAGCGCTGTAGTCTGGTGAGGTGCTGCCAGAGTTAGATGGAGTATTCTGAGCATTGCTGGCTGATTCCTGAGGCAGATCTTTCCCTGACATTGTGTCCTTCTGCACTTTTCCTCCTTTAGTCTGGCCTGCCGAGAGATCAGACCCAGCAGGGGAAGACTTTGGCCTTGCTCCTGGGTTCGGCTTCCTGTCCATCACCGTCTTCCCTGTGGGTGAACCACGGGCACTTGAAGCGGTGGAATTCTCCCGCTGAGCACCACCACCAGTGCCATTCAACACTGGTTTAACAGTAGACGTAGTCTTGGTTTTAGCTGGCGTTTGAGTTGGCTTAGCCTTATCATTTTTACTTCTGAGTGAGGTGTTGTTACTAGCTTTTGTTTTGCCAGAAGGAGCCCTGTGAGCTGTTGGCCCCAGAGCATCAGACTTCATGGTGCCTGATGCTGCAGCTACAGATCTTGCAGGGGAAGCACGTGGACCCTGTGATACCTTAATAGGAGGATGAGTAGGGCTATCACATGGAGATGAAGTGTTTGAAAGGCATTTTGTAGGTTTCTGCTGCAGAAGGGAGAGAGACGGAGAGAGAACAAAATACTATGATGGCTTTGCTCATTATTAAACCGATCAGCAACCCATTTGACACAGTAATCTCAGATGTATAAGAACAAAGATAACAAAACCATGGTCTTTGGATTAAAGGCTAAAAAGCACATTCTTCAAAAAAAAAAAAAAAAAAAAAAAAGGGCAGCTGTTTCCATAGCCCACGGTCTCTGTATCCATATAACTTTGGTCATATATACATATTGTTTATTTAAAGTTCAATAATGGGGTGTTTTTTCATCTGCCCTTGTCAAGCCAGTAGTCCCTGGTCTATATTTAGGCACCGAAACACATGCATATTTATACTTGCTATGGGCTTCTTATCAGGCCGTCCTTATTGTTGAGCCCTGACAACAGCAGCTTCAAAACTCATAGTGACAACTGTTATACAGCTGATATGATTCTGTCATCTTTAAACAACAGAACTCTTGTAAAGACTAAAAAAAATCAAACAAATATGGACCTTTTCTTTAAGAAAATATTTCTCACAGGGAATCCAGCTATGTTTTCAGGATCAGTAATTCTGCAGCACCTTCCCTGAATCAACCTTAACGTTGTTGTGATGAGACAGAGCTCATTTAACAGCCATTTCATTTCAGTTTCAGTTTGTCTTTCAGTAAAAGAAAACCTTATAAAATCAGAACTAACAGTTCTAACAGAGCCTATGCCAGTAAATCACTTTATTTGTAGTGGTCAACCGATATTGAGTTTTTTAATAGCTGATGCTGATAAAGATATCTAAAAAGCAGACAGGCTGAAAAAATGCAGATAGATACACCATATAGAATGTATTTTAATTTTACATAATATTTCATCAATATAATAAAAATAATAATAATAAAATTACTTCTGTTTATTTGTGATGCAGAAAATCTCAGAATGACCAAATATTGGCTAATTAATCAACCTGGCCCAAAATATCTGTATGTATCCCATCATTTTTCAGTTTTACCAAAATAAGCAACAGAATAAAAATTACCTGAGAACTGGTGAGCACAGGTTTTTTCCCAAGCCGTCTACAGTCTCCTTTATCAAGAGCAGCTGAGAGGGTTGGTGGAGGGAGGAAGAAAATAAAGACTAATTTTAGATTACAGACAGCTTCAGTTTAATTAGAACATCCACTCCTCCATAATCACCGTTTGCCAAACATTTCCTCAATCAGACACACAAATACTTGCAATCAGTCACAACCCTGATCAGTAAAAGTGGCAGCGCAGCTCTGCAGAGATCCACTGATTTCCTACTCCTTCATCTCAGATAGAGACAGCGCAGATCTAGCCTTTGATCATCTCACAGCTTATCCAGAGCATTCTTTAAATCATCAGAAAATAAAAACAAAGACCTAGGCTTTGTTCCCAGCAATATATTTGAGCTCTGATTTCACTGCTGTCATCCACGAAATCAATCCAAATCATGGATCAAACAGCTCCTGTAAAGGAATGCAGCTGGAGTGTTTGTGATTGCTGTTGCACGATGAATGCTTTGCATATGAGTCACCGCATTTGCATGTCTTCACATATGCGAGGAAATCTTTAGACAGCATGATCTTGACACCTAAAGCAATGCATAATTTATGCACTAGCATATATGTTTCCACCTGCAGAATAGCACAACACAAAATCCACTGTATCTCACTGTGGACTCGATTCTCCGACCCCCCCTTAGAAATGCTTAATGTTTTGATGTGACTGTATTCTAGATCTCTGGGTCATATTAAAGGACCGTTGTTGAAGGACTGACAGGAGCTGGAGTTTATCTCTCACCACAGCACTGGCTACCCAATATGCATGCAAAGGAGGGCTCTTCATCACTGCACTGGACCACTAAAAAAAAAACCTAACAAATACCCCCATCCTCCTCCACACATGTACACAAGCGCATTCTGACTGCTGCATGGTTTTGAAAGCTGTTCATTTCTTATGATCTTCTCTCTTATCCTCCTCTATTTTATACTTCAATCTCTAAACAAGCAATAAAGCTTCTTTTGCTATTGCTACATTCTTACCTTTTCTCCTTCCTCTCCTTACCTGCGAGTATTTTTTCTCGATATCTGGGTTGTAGTGCGTCCCATCCTTGTGTGTGCCGCACTGCAAAGAAGGACTGAAGCAGGAAGGTCCAGAGCTTCGTGCGCAGCAAACACAGCTCACGCCTGAATGGCTAACGGAGGGACAGAATGAGTGAGAGAGGGTGAGCAAGTCAGAGAAAAAGAGAGAGAGAGAAGGAGGGAAGGTGGATACAACAGCAGGAGAACAGGAGCGAATCAGCAGCTGCTTCAAAGGCTGGTTGTCTTGGCAACCGATCGCCGTTGCCTCCCTCTACCCTTAACAGGATCCTTTCCAGCTAATCGGATGATGTCAGTAGCAGAGGCTTGTGTTCCCGCCTTCTGCACCGAATGTTCATTAAAAAAAAAAGAACCTCTGTATTTTTTCAGATTCTGCCTCAGCCTTTCCATCCACAGTTTATTTCTCCCAAGTCCCTCCCTGCCTTCCTCTATAATGGACATGGAACCAGATTAGACATGGCCACACCCACGACTCTTGGTCTTTCTCAGACTAATCCATTCTGCCATTTCCCCTGGGATGTGAATGAACTCACAAAGAGACAGGAAGCGACAGAGATGGCCTGAGAGAAATATAGAAAATCAGAAAATGACTATAAGTATGAGAGGTGGAGTTGTTTACCATGACCTTTTCTATTTGTAGTGTCACTTTACTGTAATCCGGCCTGGCCACGTACATTATCCTCGAGTTTAAATCCCAGGATCAAATGAAGCGCTTTGTACACATGCCATTAAATACAGAGAATGTGCTCAGCAGACGTTGCTGCAGGTATGCACTACTTGATGAAGCACAGAAAATCTATCCATCAAGTATGATGCAGTTAACATTTTAAAATTAACATGAAATCATGATGTACCTTTTAAACGCATGTATTTATTTGTGTGTGTTTTCAATTTTTTATGAAAATGTAATGACAAAGTCTGAAATGGTTGTTCTTTTTAGCTGTAGCTGTCACAAATCCTACTTTTATAAAAGTTTTCCCTTAACCACTATTCTGGTATGCCCAGTGCACAGTAGTGCCACCATGCTTTAAATATCCTGTTTCAATTGGAAAAGTAAAAACATGTATGTAAATGTACTGTAAATACAGAATGCACCACCTTTCAATATGAAAATTGATACAAGATGAAATTTAATTATGTATTCCTCAGATTTACTTTATATTTACCAAAACAGAACAGAGAGTTCTGATCTGGATTGCTTAATAAAATAATGTTTAAATGAAAATCTGTATAAACGTGTTATAAAACAAGGCATCTGGGGCTGTGCTGTATTTTTAATATAGTTAAGGTTGAAGGGGCTGCAGGTAGTCTCTGACAAACAACAGACCGGAAGTCATTTATTTCCAGTGGAGAGTATTATGGGAGCTGTGTAAGGTTCTGACCATATGAGCATAAAGAAATTTCAGATCAGATTTGCACCTGCACCACATGTGACTGTTCAACTGCATGTGATGCTTTCCAATCAAAATAACCAATACTTTTGCTCTAAAACTCTATTTTTTTAATCACTATTTCTACAGAATTATGCAAAATGAACTGTTTCTTATTTCAAAATAATTATTTTATAATAAATGCATAATTATTCATAAAAACCGACTATGCTTTTCTTTCAAACGTATTAGCTGTTCATTGTTCTGTGTGGATATATAACAGCCATCTCGTTTGGCTCAATAAAAATAAATGATTCATTTACTAAATGATCTGAGTTGTAATTAAATGCTGGCTTGTAGTGTTCTGTTTCTTTGTTTACCTCCACTTCCTCCTGATTGGCTTGGTCTTCTGTGATAACATCTAGCTCATTCGGGTCACCGCTCAGCCGGTTCACAGCAGTGAACAGGTCACAGCAGTTCTCCACAGTAACGCCCTCCCGCACGGCTATGCACACCTTCCTCAGGAGAGTGGGGTCACGTGTGAACTCCTCTCTCTGAAACAGTACACGCCTGACTGTCACAGCTGGCAAAACATTTTATATCATATGCCTAAACATCATTAATTGGTCGTACCCTTCGGAGATCGTGAAAGGCAGCGGTGTGTGTGACCCGGGGCAGGTGTGTGACAATCATCTGCAGACACTGTTCTTGCAGTTCACTAGCCAGACTCAGCACCTGCTTGGCCCATTTCACCTCCGGCAGGCTGCCAATCAGCTGCTCGCTGCCACACAGCACAGATACTACACTCTGCAGAGTCTGAAACACATCACAATGTTACACACATACTCGGCACCATCTGAAAAACATCTTCATAGACACACGGTCTCATTCATAGAATCCATCTTCCCTGCTTCTCATGCTGGTTGCACTGCTAGTGACTGCAAATTTCCTAGTGTAATCCAATATGCTTCAGCAATGGTTTACATCAAGGCTGGAAATCAGGAGGGGGAAAACCCAGTGTTATACAACTACACTTGGCTGACTGCAGCTGCTGAAGTTCTGGGTCTGTGTGTCTGCGTGAGAGAATTTTAGGGGACGGCCAGACTATGGGTTAAGCGAATGAGCTGTTTGTGGCTTTAACGCGCACACACACACACACAAAGCCACTCAATCAAGACCTCTAATTGCTCTTTAGTCAATAGCCATCCTCAAAACAGAGGCCAGAGCTCATCTCATCAATGTCTTATTGTACTAGGATGCAGACAGGAGCAGAAGGACAGTAAGGAATGAAAGGATGAAAGTTTTTTTTTTGTCTATGCTGTTTCCCACTATGACATATAAACATATTGAATAATATCTTAATTGAGTATCATTAGATGAGAATAAAAACAAAGTCAAAGGGAAGTCCCCACCACAAGAGAAAACAAATATGTGTCTGAGTATTACACACCATGTTTTTGGTGATAGTATTAAGGCAATCTCTCTGTAGCTCTGGAGGGAGGAGGGCAAAATTTCTTTCTGACCAGCACTTCACAAAGTGCTCAGCTACCCATCTGTGGATTGAAACAAACATCAAGAGCGTAAGCTTTTAGCGTTATTTTTTATTACAAATAAGCAAAATTTTTAACTTCCTGCACAATTCCTGCTAAGCTACAAAATTAGCTTTTTGCCACTGTTACTTTTAAGTTACAGTGAAATGAAACATCTTTCAGCCAAAAAAAATAAAAAAAAAACACTTCATAATTTACCCACTTTGGTGTCATTCCAAACCTGCAGTTTTTTTTTTTTCTCACAAAAGGAGACGTTTTGAAGAATGTCCAGTTTACTCCATAAATCCAGTATGGTACAGTAATAAATTATTCTGTCAGACTTCAAAAAGCTAGAAACTGTACCATAAAATTGTAAAGGTTATAAGTAAAACTTCATGTTCCTCACATAAAAGCTATTGTACATCCTTAGAAGACTTGGAATATGGTGCACTAGTCATATGAAGTATTTTTGTAGCACTTTTATTGTTTTATAGTCTTTTTCTCTTTTTTGGATCTTGTCGGCATTAATCTGTCAATATAAATAATTCTGTTAAATATTCATGCCAAACATCTGTGTTCAAACAAGAGAAGAATAAACATTTCAAACAGCATGTGAAAATGATAATAGAACAGCTTAGGGCAGGCGAAACAACCAAAATCTTAAAGGGATAGTTCACCCAAAAATGAAAATGTTGTCATCATTTCCTCGCCCTCATGTTTTTCCAAACCTTTATAGGTTTCTTTCTTATGATGAACATAATAGAAGTTATTTTTGAAGAATGCTGGTAATCAAAGAGTTGATGGCCTCCATTGACTTCCATAGTATTTCTTTCCCTGCTATGGAAGTCAGTGGGCACCAACAACTGTTTAGTTCTTCATAATTCTTCAAAATATCTTCTTTTGTGCTCAGCACAAGAAAGAAACGCACAGTACAGGTATGGAACGACATGAGGGTGAGTAAATGATGACACAATTAGCATTATATACTAAGAGCAAATCTCAACTGGTTGATAATTTATGTCAGTGTCAAATGTAAACTGCTCTAACCTTCTAAATGTGGACTATATGATGCATTTAGGTATTAAAAACATTATCATTATGATTGAAGCTGCTATGAAACTGCTATATGTGTATTGTGAAAAGCTCTATACAAATAAAAAGTTAAAACCGTGATCTAGGTTAGTAACACTAGGGCTGTAGGTTCTGCAGTAGTGCTGCGCTGATCTTACACCATCAGATCATTGATGCTGTACTGAGAGCCTCTCATCCTGATGCGTGACTCTTCACTCTCCTAACCACGGCGGAGGCAGCACCAAAACATCACAGAAACAACACACGCACACAGTCCCTCTCTCTCTCTCTGGAAAAATCCCGACCTACATTCACACGCCTCTCTGAGCTGCTTTACCGCAGTGCGCTGAGTTTACAGCAAAGACAATTCAATGACAGAGCTGACTAATTAAGTAATGGTGATGATATGAAATGATTAAAGGTCAATTATTTATTTTTTTCTGCTGTGCAGGTTGTCAGTCAAAGAATCTTGGGACATATACTTATTCATATTTCTATCTTTTTATCCCTACACAATTAAGAGTAAAATCAAAGAAGAATGACTTTATTAGGATTTTTATTTTTATTTATTGATTTTTTTTTTTTTTTTGCATGGTCACCACAATCTAAAGATGGAAAGAATTTTTCATTTAAATCAGTCTTTTTGTACTGCCTAGAGGCCCTTTTAAACCCAATGTGAAACAAACAAATTGTTGACGACTGGTCTCATCACAACAAGAGCAAAGCCAATATCGTTCTGTATAATAGGGGGTGAAAATATTTTTCAACTGATCTGCCAACTGGGTAACAGAAACAGCTCTGCTGAAAAACTCAAAATTCAAGATAATTCAAATTCAGAATGACTAAAGGTATAACACCAGTAGACTTTTATTAACTATAAATGTTCTTTAAAAACAACAGCAGCTTTCAGCCTGTCACCATGATGCAAACATGAAATATCAGACATACAGTAGTATTTCTTTACAGGTTTTTATTAGATTGCGCTGCTTTTCTATTGTTTTTTCTGTATAAACATGGATGTGGTTGACTGTCTCATGCATGAAATGCCATTCTAAGAACATGGTGCTCAAGTTAAAAGAAGTTCACTCCCATCTTCTAGCATGTTTTACCTATTCCACTGCCTGCGTTGCATCTTTGTCAACAAAAAAGCGCATTCTGTGTGAAAGGCACTTAGCTCTATATTTATGGTCCTTCACACAGTACGTCACATGTGAGCGGTTAATCACTTTCGCCACCATGCATTTTTTTTTTCTCTTTACTGTTATCACTGGCATATTGTCAAAGTGTCTAATTCTAACGCTTGGTAATATTTCTATTCAAAATCGCGATTCCTCGATTTCCAAAAAATAAAATTGTGGCGAAACATTAAATTAGAATTAATCAATAAAATCGGGGAAATCAAATCATGTGTTTTTTGAACATTTAAGCATGTCAACATTCTGTTACACCAAATACACAAAATAACGGCATCATATGACCCCTTTAAATGTAATATCTGCAAAACAGATTGCATCCACATTTGGACAGAAGCATAACCTCAGAAATAAAAAGCATTTTGAAACCTGTTTTATTTATTGATTTATTTAGTCATTTATTATTTAGTGATTCATTTGCACTGTACAGTGCACTGCATATGACTCTTAATGGAGCAGTACAATCAGAAAAGAAGGGAGAGTGATTTTAAAATCCATTATTTAAAGCAGTAGCATCCACAGAAGTGCAGAAAAGCCTCACCTCACACAGGAGCAGTAGAGATCCTGCAGGCCTATAGAGTGCGTAATGGCCAGGCACTCCAGTATAGATCTCTGAACTCCATCAACGGGCTGCAGAAAATGAGTAGAAGGACTGACTCTTGATATTCACACCTCATCTCAAACATTTTAGTGGATCGATAGCCTGAAGCCTGCCATAAGTTAATATACAGTATAGAGTTCAGCTGTCTGAAGCTTGTTTAATTATATTTTATTCAACTTAAATCCTAATTAAACTGAAGAACTTCATGAAAGCTACAATTTGCTACATTTCTTCAGAAATTGCTACTTCAAAGCACCTGATTACCAGTAAATGATGGAGAAATCATACGAGATAAGGTGAAAATTAAAGCCATTCTACTCTTTGTATGGTGAAATTGTATGGTCACTGAAGCTCAACAAGTGAAATCACCCATGAGCAAATCACCGTCAATCACAGAAATGCCAATGTGAACACTACAGGAAAACTGTATCTTGATATATACACTCTTAACAATAAAGGTGCTTAAAAGGTTCTTCACAGCGATGCCATAGAAGAACCATTTTTGGTTCCACAAAGAACTATTCAGTCAAAGGTTCTTTAAAGAACCATCTCTTTCTTACCTTTTAATAATCTGAAGAAGCTTCTTTCGCCACAAAGAAACTTCTGTGAAACAGAAAGGTTCTTCAGATGTTAAAGGTTCTTTATTGAACCATTTAGACAAAAAGGTTCTTCTATCTATGGCATTGTGAAACACCTTTATTTTTTAAGAGTGTAGGAGGCAGAAATATACAATTTGCAAAGTCTGGACCACTGAATTATTAACAAAATTATAGAATTAGTTGTTAACTAAGACTATGTTCATAAAGTGTGAGCAATGTTGTTTTGTTATTGACTTCTAATTTTACTATTTATATATTATAATGTGTTTGCATGTGTTTTGATGGAGTTTGAAATATATAATATTTGTTTGTGCGAGTGAGACGGAAAAAAAAATTAAACTGAATAAACGTATGCTATGCGTGTCAACAGGAAATTGCCAAAATGTAATTTTGGGGGGAAAAAAGGAATGCATTATTTAATATAAATTAAGTGGAATAAATGCTGTTTTCAATAAAATGCTGTTTATCAAAGAATCCTAACAAAAAATGGTTCCCATTCTACAATAATATTAAGCAGCACAAAACTTACAATTTAGATTTCTTTCAAAAACATTAAAAAAAAAAATCTTAGCATCCCCAAATCTTTAAATAGTTTATCAAAAGTATTATGCATTTCTGTAGGGGCAAAACTAAATTCTTAGCATGCCATTAATCAAGTCTTTCCAACACTTAAAAGGTCAAATTATTTTGAAAGAGGAGAGGGAGTAAATGCATGCCTCTTTCTTCTCTGTGTAGGATGAAATTACTGGCTGAAAGAACAAAAACTAGCCTGGTCTTAAAGCATTCTTGAAAGGTGGGAGTGAGAATGAGAGACTCAGAAGCACAAACAAAACTGTTCTTCACGAATTGCGAGAAGGCTGTCAAACACTATACTTCTTGACTTTCTTACTGCTTTTGTACCAGAGAGCTTACGTTCATGACAATCTGCACTTGCTGTGTAAACATGGTGTGAGTCTGCCGCAGCGCTTCTATTCTAAGAGAAGAAGAAAAATATGGCTGTAGAAAGAGATGTTATACCCATATCAGACAACTTAAATGAGAGGAATCCTCGTCTGAAGCCACAACACAGGGATAAGGCCATTTTGGCTGACAAATTAAATGCTTTACAAAAGCTGAACCAATGCCCAGACTTTACTCGCTCACAAATACAAATCACATAATGTGTCCCTAAAGGCTAATAAACGACAAGACGATAGTACTATTGGCACTACCTGACAACAGACTCACTGCTTAAAAAGACTATTTACACTCCTCACCTTTAATAGACTGAATGTGTGTGCTGTGAGCCCATACTCTCTCTTACCTTGGGGAAAAAGCGGCAATAGTCTCGAGTCAGAACCATCTCGGCCACGTCTTTCAACCCCTCCAGACCCAGCATGTCTGCTGCTAACACAACCTGACTGAAATCATAGACAAACAAACATACGTCTTGACATTCCTGTGAAATCTGACTAAAGCCATTGCATTTTTTGCATTTACTGTAACACACTGGAAGAAAGGAAATGTCACTACAGAGGGTGTTTACCTGACATTTGTTCCTGGTGGGAAGTCTACGATGGCACCGTACATGAAATGAAGCAGAATTTCCATTTCATCTGGACCCAGACTGATTGATTAAAAAAAACAAACAAACAAAAAAAACACATTCAGATCATGACATTTTACAAGCTATACAAAAAACATTTCACAATGAGGTCTAATTTTTTAACATTAATTAATGCATTTTCTAATATATTTTGTATAAAATGTATCTACTTTTGTTAGTTACATAGTAAAAAAAGAAGTGTAGTTTGTAGTTAACTTGCGAATAAAATAAATCTCTGTTTTTTTTTTCTTCTCAAAATGTGCTGTTAAAGACCCCATTAAATAATTTGCACCAGGGCTCTGAACCGGTTCAAGGAACGAAAACGAAAACCGGAAACGAACGAAATTTTGACAGGAACAGAACCAGAAACAGAAACTAAATAAAATTTTATAGTTATGAACAGAATCGAAAATTTGAAATGGCCATTAACCGGTTAATAACGTTGTTTTTATCGTTCCATTTAATATTTGAAATTTGCTGTCAACCAATCAAGAATTCCAGTAGTACGGCCTATGCAAATGTGACGCTGATGCCAACGAGTGAAATGTCCGCTCAGCTGTGAACTCATCATAGGTAAGTCGCAATGGCTATACACCACCCTTAGAGTTTATCTGAGGATAGTGTAAGATTAATTCAACAGATCAAACACACCTGCAGCACTTCTGTGAATGGAGAAAACAGAAAAACTATAGGATTTCATAAAAAGGAATATAGGAATATACACTAAATATATTTCACTTAAATCATATTAACAGATTAACAAAACGGAAGAAAAAATGTGCTAAATTACGGTTCTTTGTGACACATTCCAAAGTTTTCGGAAAGGAAAACGAAACAGCAGAGAGTAGTTTTCTTTATTTTGCAAAAGCTTTACAGTTTGAATTATTTTGCAAAAGCTTGAATAATGTCTTGCTTCTGTATAACCAACCAGCGTTGGAATGACCATCGCGCCGACGCCTTACGCGCACACACAACACAATTTTGCTATATTGAAGCCTGTTCATTATCAAAATAAAATACAGTTAGAGAAACAAATAAAAAGTTACACTGCTCCATTGTACAAAATTTGTTGCGTTCAGCGTGACCGCGCCTCACTGTGCTGATACAGCCAAAGTGAAAGATGATTTTTTTATGTAGATGAAAGTACAAACACTATATAGGCTAATAAATAATATTTTAGCATCCAGATACATCGGTAACATGGAAACATTTGGATTCATGCCTGATGAGAGAGGTAGGCATCAGCTTCACCTTAAATTAATTTGTTTTTGGATTGACGTTTTTATAGCCTAAACTTTAGAGGATTTGTTTTTGAGAGAAACTAATAACTGTTTTTATAATGTTTGTAAACATTTTGCTTTAGACTACAGGCATTTTAGCCTTCATTATTTCGGAAAGTAATAGGGCTAATAAAATGCGACGTGAGCCGCAACATATGTTTTTTTTTCACTCTCAAAACGCAATCTTATACAAGTGTTTTTTTTTAACAATGCAGCAAACATTTTTAAAGATCTTAAAAATACTTTGTCTTTAAAGTGTTGACAGATTTTTTTTTTTTTTTTTTTTAGTAACCTACATTTGGCCAAAACCTAGAAAAGATGATGCTGTATTGGCTGTGACTAAGCGCAGCGGGTTATTGGCTAACATTACCAGATCTCTCTTTTTTCCTTTTCTTTTTGAGTAAAGAAAATGCTGTACTTTATTATTATTATTATTATTGTTAGGCAAATTATAGGCAAAGAAAATTGTTTTTAAAAAATAACATTAACCGGTATTTCTTCCACCCAAACCGGTTTCGGAATGGTAATAATATCACAGGAACGCAGGAACAGAAACGTTAAAATATCGATTCTGCTCGGAGTGAACCGACTGAATTTTTTTCAAGCCCTGATTTGCACAACACAATTTTCAGTTCTGTGTTGATGACATATTTCTTATTATAAAAAAAAGGAAGTTGGGGTGGACATATTAAGTTTATGTCACAGCCTGGCAAAACTAAGATTCAACCTTTGAGGATTTCTGGCCACCACCTACACTTGTAGACCAGCCAGAATCAGAGATCAGAACAAGCTCTTCTGAAGATCTGATGAGGAGGGCTATAGTGTACTATCAACATGAAAAAAATAAAAAGACAATGACTTTTTCCAGACACTGTGTCAGAGCTCAGGAAATCAACAGCTAGTATTATGTTCTCCTGTTCTGTTACAGTAAATGCTAAGCATGGTTTTAGAAGAAAAATCAGCTCTGATATCATACATGGACTAAAATCCACAAAAGTCTCATTTTTATACACATAATTGGATTGAATTGGTCAGCATGAAACACTACACGAAGTATCCTGGTTTTCCCAGACACAGACTGAGCTATGAATAATTGATAGTTAGTAGGCTGGAAGATCCTCATCAGGTAGAAGATCTGTCTGAGAACTCGTGCTGAACTCTGGAACATGTGAAGTCACACACATGACCTCTCAACTTAACTGCTTTTGTGAATAGAAATGGTTATCAACTGTTGTAAAAGTAGCCTGCAGTATCAAGTATCAAAAAAATATTTTATAGGTGCCCTGAACATCATGAGTTCCTAGTAAGATAAACCGGTAAAAGAGGAACCGACAAGAGCTACGTAGAGTTTTTGTTAAAATACCTCGCTGGCTGTACAGTACTTTTACACATACTTTACCTTTTAAGCATGACAGAGTATTTGATATTTCTATTTATACTATACTGCAGTCATTTATCCCATTTTGATGGGTGTCCTGCATAACCTACCCCTGCAGAGTGATACACTGACACAAACTCTCCATCCAGCTGCCACACAACATCGCTCGGAAATACTCTGAGCGTGCACACAGAATGGCCCTGTGGGAAAGGAGAAACACACATACATACAGACATCATCAGCTTCCCATCACTCACACATGCTTCACACCACATCACCCTGGCTCCACATTTGTCAAGCAGCCCTGGAAGATGTATGTGCATGTATGTATTTGTGTTGTATTATTCGTTAACTGATATGCTTGGGCATGTAGAAAAAAAGTCAAGAAAATAAATAAAGACCTCATAAAATTTGGTAACGGAGACGTAATGGTTTATTTCAGCATTATTTTAGAAAATGATGATGACTGTGGCGGCTCTATCTCAAAACCTAGAGAGATGATTAAGCATTTAATCCTTTTAATGAAGATTTATTCTTCATTATGACATCAGGAGAGTTCCATCACCCTGACTTATTATACTAAATGACATACTTTATTTAATTTCATTTTAATTTTAGTCATTTAGCAGACGCTTTTATTCAAAGCTACTTACAAATGAGGATATATACACACTTTTCACATTTTTTATTCACCTTTTAAAGATCAAATGTGCATTTTTGCTACTGTTCATGAAGAATAGCATCAACTTTTCATAAAAACTGTTGTAATCTAACCAGTTTGAGGCAACAGGCTTGTATTATCAAACTGCATTTCCCACCATCCTCTACAGCAGCACTAGAATGATAAAATGCATCTATACTGTAATGCATACTTTACACACGTAATGTACATCCTTCGCTCTTCATTTGTTGCACCAAATCATATTTACGATTTCTGAAGCCATATGTAGGCACTTGCCTGAAGGCAGCATTAGATACAGCTGGTGTGCTCATATGTCCCACATCTTCTCCCTCCCAGTCCTCCTTTATCTCTTTCTCAGCCAGCAGACCTATTATTCTCCATCTGTCATAAACATTCACTATAAATAGACTCTTTTTTTCTAATGTGTCACTTGCTCCTGGTCTCTTCTCAGAACAAACTGCAGCTCTTACAGTGATGACTGAGGGAGGCTACAAAAAACTGTCTACATATTTTCGCCTTGGCCAATTTTGTCCTCACTTGATGAAATGGACCGTGGCAGCGATGGATCTATTTCAGAGGAAGCATCTCCAATTGTCATCCATTTCGTTCATTTGTCAGACAGCCCTCAGATGTGCACTCCACTCTATTCCTCTTTCACAGCTTGATATCCATTCCAGCGAAATGATAAAACAAAATCCCACTTTTCACACAAATTCGTTGAACTGCTATTGTGGGTTCTATTTACTGGTTACATTAGGGTAGATTAGAAGCCTGAAAGTGCCTCACTCAAAAAAATAGACCTGACCAATAGTAATCAAACTGTATAACTGATGATACACACATTTATGCACTGACCTACAAAATTAAGCAGCTGTCAATGGCTGTGGATGACACTGTCAGATTAGATATGTCACATGTTTAACTGGCTAATTAGATTTATTATTCCCTCTAAAATGTTTTAAATTAATGTTGTTTTATGTGAGACATAAAATAGCAATTCAATTAGCCAGAGAAATTATTTTTGGACATTTGTAATTGTAATGTTGTCATTTTAGTTTCAAATTAGAATAATACTAACAAATTATCTGGCCTTTTCATTTATTTGTACATGGTCTATTTAATATTCATAAACTAGCCATGCATGAAAGTTAAACACTTTAACTGGGTAATACGATTTACTGCTCTCTCTCAGATATTTTAATGTTGTTTTAGGTTTAAATTTAATAGCAATTAAATATATATTTAAAAGAAGTTATTTTTAAACATTTTTAATTGTAAGGTTATCATTTAATTATTATTTTTTTAATTAGAAAAATGCATATTATTAATTAATTAATTTACTTAAAAGAGCCATTTTAAATTATTTGTACATGGTCCATTTAATATTCATAAGCTAGCCATGCATGAAGTTCCAACGAGCACATAAGCACAAACCAACCCAAAACTGTCCCGACTAATTATTTAACACAAAACGATGCTTATGTACCTGCTTTATAATGAATTACAGTTGATTCTACGGCATTTCATTCTGAATGTGTGTGTCTGTAAGAGGCACATACTGTATGTGTGATAAAAGACAGTCCTCATCTCTTGGGAGACACATGGACAGATGAGGGAGGGTTGATGAGACGGGGATTAGCAGTGCTGTTTCAGTGTGTGTATCCTGCAGTGAGACTGACAGATCTGTAGCAGTCACCTCAAGTCTGACATACTGATCAGGACTGCGGGCGTCTTTCTCCATCCATACAACCCAAACCCGTCCCGCAGAGATGCTGCTACCGGCTGCTGATGATGAGGGAGAGCCTGTTTCTATAGTAACAGGTCATGGCAACTGCTCTAACCTCTGCAGCACCAAACAAAGGTGCTAACAAGACACTCAATGACAGGAAACTACACAGATACGACAGTCAGAACATGACCTGTGTTGCACGCGCATATCATTAGAGATTAATTACTACAGATAAGTGTGTATGCAAAATGTGATGTTTTGTATATTCAGTGCTAGATTAGAACAAGTTAGTAAATACAGTTCGCTTCTGATTAGCTTCGCCTTTACTGCATCACGAAGGAGTAAACTGTAATTCTGCCACCTTCTGGAAATTTAGGATTTAGCAGCATTAACTTACTGAAAGCATGAACTGACTGAAAATTAGGGACGCACAGGACTATGTATTGACTGATATTAGAGATTTTTTTATTTTCGGTATCGGTATCAAGCTATATTGCATATACATTTACTGATAAATTGTGGAGGTAATTTTACCTACACTGTTATGATTAGATCTACACTAAAGGCACGATAATAATAGTAATTTTACAAATTATTTAAAAGAATCTGATTAATTTACATTTGATACATTATAATCTAATGTGAGTTGGGTTTGGGGTGGGACTTGTTTGGCAAAAAAAAAATGGTAGACTGTGTTTTGGGTGTTTGGTAAACTTGTTTATGGGCTATTTTCATTTGGTGCTGCTAGTTTTTTGTTCAATTTTTGGAACAGTTCATCAATTTTTTCCATTAACGATTATAACCTGTTATAAGTGTTGAATCTCTGCATGAAGCACTGGGTTTGAGTGAAGAGCCACAGTTGAGTTGTTAATTCTCAGGAAAAAAGCTTCTACTAAGCGGTGAAAGTGAAAGAGAATGTCACAGCTGATGAAATGATAAACTAGCAATCAGTAAACCTCCATGTAACACGGGCCAAATGTCTAAGACCACTAAATTGAAACTGAATTCTTTAATTATTTTTTCCCCTTACAAATGATAACATAAGCATGACAATATTAGAAAGGTTTATATTTTCACATGCATTTTCTGATGTATTTCAGAACTTATGTCCGGCATCATTTGCTTAATGACAGCAGCACTTGAGCTCAGGGACGAAGTAATGCACAGACTTCCATGGGCTGAAGCTCAGGGGCTCACACTGGGGAGGGTCCCATTTGCTGCATGACACACCATGCTGCAATAATTATTTTTATATATAGGAATTTACAGCAGTAACAACTGCATTCTATAACCAAACTCACATCCGTACATTCTCAAGACTAACAAGCTCATTTTTGCTAAGCTCTGCTGTGTGAACAGAACCAGATAACAAGTTTTCTGTAACATCATATACAGTGCGAGAGAGCCACTCTTTGCTGAACGTGGGTAGAGTAACTTACAAAGGTGTGGATATAATCTGAGTGTCATCTGAAGATTTTAGATCAAGCCACTATCTTCCACCGGAGCTGTTTCAGTGAGTTTTGTGGTCTGTGTCAGATACTCCGCTCTCACTCTGTTGTCAGTTAATGTGACGCACAAACTTAAGCCTTGACTCCCACGTCAATTCAAATGTGATACGATTTTAGACTATCATTTTACTTTAATCACTATTACTACAATTACTGTTTACAGATCCTATTGCACATTCATTAAGACAGAATTTGAGACGCTAATTTCTATCGAAAGTGACCTTCTCCGAAAATTGGATTTTGCTGATGTTATCAAGGACTTTTCAGATGGAAAAACAAAGAGGGAAAGTCATGTAATTTGAATTTAGTCATACTTTAGCACAAATTAAAATGTCTATGAATTGACTAATGGCCTAGTGGAATTTTTACTTGGGGTTGAGAGGCCTACTGCAATGCTGTAACCCAAGGACCTCTGGTTATTCAAAATCACCCCTGTTGAGCTGCACGAACTTGTGTAAAGCATGAGGATCATGCCATCCAATATGATTTGAGAATGTTTCAAAGAGCATTCTGTGCTTCAATGGAAAAAAGAAAATCTGTCCTTCGTTACAATGTAACAGATTTGATTACTTCATGATTTTATGCCATAAGTTTGTTTTCCAAAATTCTATTTAAAAAAAAATACTAGATTTACAAGCAGATGACTAAATTTCTGCAAAAGCTGCAGAAAGCTGGTCAAGATGATTTTACCTGTGTGCTGAAAAGACTCTATCTGCCACCTGGATGCTGATGTCAGACATATCAGCCCTCTGATACAGAGCCAAAAGATCTGCCCCAAGCCCTGATGCTGGCTCTAAATGCTCTAAACCTAACAAACAAACAGAAATTAAGCAGAATGAGTAACAATGCCACAACATGTAATGCTGGCTCTTACTATTCACAAACAGACATTAGCACTATTGCAGCTCAAGCTGGCAGAACTGATCAATAAAGAACAATACGATTTCTGGATCAAAACAGTAAAGAAAAAAGTATATATCTGGAAAAGTTGTCCTTACCTGGGTCAGAGCTGACCTGAGAGTCAACATCATGGCCGTCTACAGCAGTGCCGTTCACTACCAGCGAGTGGCCGTTGTGTATGTTTAAGGTGCTATTCTCCTTCACCAGGCACTTGTCTTCTGTGTACACCTTTCTGTTACAGAAAGAGCAACATATAAATTGTTACCAAACATGTATAGCACAAGACTGGACTGATCTATGGTTTTGTTTTACATTTTTAAAGGATCCAAAACTATTTTAATGCTATTAATTATAGTAATAGCACAGAAAATGTCATTATGTACTGTATAAAGTCCTTGAGGGCTGCAGGTTCAGTCCCCTGCAGGTGGATGACAGGTGTAGCTGCTTCGGTTCCCTGCAGGAGGTGAGGAGCTCGGGCCAGCAGCACCGCCCTGTGGGCCTTCAACCGAACAGCAGAGCCCACACACAGTGTGACGTCAGTCTCCTGCTCCTCCTGCAGCAGCCTGTTGGAGAAAGAGATCTTCATCTTCAAATAATATAAAAATAACAAAACAAAACAAAACAAATGTAGCAGTTCTGTTCCTTTTGAGAAACAAACACTGCTGAGAGATTTTCTGATGCTACATTACGGATTTTTTATATTAAAAATAGGTGTCAATACACAAGTAAACTAGGCAAAAATAATGTCGCCTAATGGTTAAAAACAAAAACTCTTCAACAGACTCCACCTAACTACAATTTCACTAGAACTGTTATGGAAACACACATTCATTTCTATTCTAAGGTTCTACAGAGTAACAGGAAGCCTAAGTCTATAATATGAAAAAGATATAAAGTTATATTATAAGAATTATATATAACTTCTTATAAAATTTTAAGAAATTAAAATAAATAAATTCACTCGGTGAGAAATCACAATTATGAGATATAAAGCCACAATTACCTTTTAATATTTTTTTTTTTTTACTCTTAGGCATAGACAGGCTTCTAAAGGAGTAAAAAGAAAAAGGAAAAGGAAAAAGAAAGTAAACAAATAAAGACTAAGCAGTGTTATTGGTGGTATTCGAGCTCAAAAAAGTTCATTAATATTTCTTTTTTAACTATGATATGTCACTGATATTATATCTTATTTGAAACTTTATATCTCAGTTGGCCATTTAATATTTTACTGACACAGACTTTCGTTGTGTAGTTACTACACATTAAAACACAGCACCACTCGTGTCTTTAGAGAACACCATAACTATTACGAAGTATCACAGATACCAAGGTTATTAAAATTTCTTCCCTCAGCTTCACAGCCACATCAACATCATTGTCAGCATCATTTTGGCATCTTCTGCTGCAGTGTGACGAATTTAGGTGACCCAGAATCCTAAGCAGCCCTAGGCCTTTGTGCTGGCCATTGGTGTGACTGCAGTCCTCTCTCCTCCAATGTATGCATACAGAGATGAAGAAGTGGAGAAGAGAATTGCATTTCCATCCAAACTAAAAATGCTGTTCCATCAGTAGTAATTACAGCACCGAGTGTGATGCCACAAGCTTACAGATGGCAGAAGACTACAGTGCACTTCAGTTTGGAATCAAAAAGAGGATACTAGCTTTCAACAGTTGGAAATCACTATGAAAACAAGACTAAGACTAGTGGTGCAATGAACAGTCTTCATCTCTCAAAGGAACAATAGTAGGGGTGTACCATCATTACAATTCTGGCCAATACTGATAATTTAGTTTATATTAATTTTATTATTATGGGCAGCAACTAATAAATGGAGAATATTACAATTCAAATACTAAATCTAAAAAGAGAGTAAACAAGCATGCAACATTAAATATCCAATATCAATCAATCAATCAATCAGATATCAGATACAACAACCCAAAAACTAACATATAACAAATCAACAAACAACGAATCCATTTCTCCTTAAAGATACATTCCACCCAAAAATTAAAATTTTGTCATTAATCGTCATTAATTATCCCAATGTCGTTCCAAACCTTTAAAAGCTCTGTTCATCTTCGAAACACAATTTAAGATATTTTGGATGAAAACCAGGAGACCTGTGACTGTCCCATAGACTGCCAAGTAAATAACAGTGTCAAGGACCATAAAAGGTATGAAAGTCATTGTCAGAATACTCCATCTGCCATCATACGTGCAATCTGGGTTATATGAAGCGACGGGAACACTTTTTGTTCTTCTGTATCATCCTTGTGGTGTGGATGATACAGAAGAACATACGCAGCATATGGTGATATGGAGGGACACAGAGGAGGCCATTGACAAAGGAATTGTTGAATAAAGTCGTTATTTTTGTATTCTTCGCTCACAAAAAGTGTTCCCGTCGCTTCATATAACCCAGAATGCACAAAATATCACAAATTGAGTACTCAAAAAAAAACTTTCATACCTTTTATGGACCTTGACACTGTTACTTATTCGGCAGTCTAGGGGACAGTCACAAGCCTCCAGGTTTTTTATCCAAAATATCTTAAATTGTGTTCTGAAGACGAACTAAGCTTTTACGGGATTGGAACGACATGGGAGTAAGTGAATAATGACAAAATTTTCATTTTGGGGTGGAGTATCCCTTTAAATGTTGTCTTTTTTAATGCTACACTAGTGAATGGAATTATTTATTTAAAAAATGTCCTAATAAAAAAATCTCTCTCTCTCTCTCTCTCTATATATATATATATATATATATACTTTTTCTGTTTTTAACAGAAATGTCTTTTTCAATTACATACTTTTAACTGGTAGACTACATTTACACATAAAGCAAATGATTAGAGTTTGCATATGAAATCACTGAAGGGAGTGGCATGAGCTTTGCAAACACTAGAGGAGGTTAGTGCGATTTGACTACACTGGTTGCTAAGAGTGCATCATATAACAACATTGATATTATAGGCTCTGAGCACTTCAGACTAGTTTTGAAAAAGAATAACCAAGGTCTTTCATGTTAAAGGTGATAATTACCGGTTCAGATCTCTTGACAGAGCATTTGCCAATCGCTTCTTCAGCTGGTTTCTGCATTTGCGCTCTTTAGCTTGGAACTCCCGGGCAGCCTCAGTGGACGACATGTTATTGCCAAACTACTGAGCCCATACGTCAGCACATTTCTGTGATAATAAACATCTGATGAGAGAAACAGGAAACACAATTCAGTCTTTAAACCACAACTTTACTATATTTATTCTACAATAATAAATGACGATGATCACAAATTCACTATTCAAAGACGCTTTTGTCAAAAGTGTCCTAAAGTACATATATACATATATATATATATATATATATATATATATATATATATATATATATATATATATATATATATATATATATATATATATATATATAGAAGTCTATGTGGTCAATTTTATTTGTTTATTTATTTTGTCATTGTTTAGTTTTAGTTTAGAAGAATTATATAAAAATTATAAAAAAAAAACACCATTATATATCCACTGGGAAGAAATCTATAAAATAAATATTACATGTAATATAAATTATATTTTAATGATTTATTATTTGTGTGTACAATTAAGTTTTTATGACCTAAAGAAATGCTATCCTCAA
Source organism: Cyprinus carpio (assembly GCF_018340385.1). Taxonomy (NCBI): domain Eukaryota; kingdom Metazoa; phylum Chordata; class Actinopteri; order Cypriniformes; family Cyprinidae; genus Cyprinus; species Cyprinus carpio. The sequence continues at coordinate 13,815,986 of NC_056602.1, forward strand.
TATTTCTCATCACATATAATATTTTTTTCCAAATAACGTTGATGTTATTATAGAAATAAAAAAAAAATGAAAAAAAAATCATTAGTTAGATTATTATTATTACTACTATCATACATGATATCAATAATCTGCACTATATTGTACCAAAATCCATTTGAATGTTGATGAAGGCTATGATTAGATCTTAATTCTGTACGTGAAAAAAAAACTTTTCAATATATTATTTTCACTCTCACTTTCTTTCTCTCTCTAAAGTAGGCCTATACAACAAACACAAATTAATTAATATTTTTTAATATTTAAAATTCCTTCAAAACTTCATTGGAAACAGTGCATGAACCACTGACGCACTTCTGTTAAATGGGGTTTGATCGCCTCTTGCCCAGTCAGATCTTTGACCACTAGACAACTGACGTCAAGTTAAAGATGGTTCATCTAAGAGCAGACTATGCATTTTAATAATAAAGTTAATTATTTATTATTAAAGCGTAGACTCATCAGGCTTATTTGCTCTTAAGAGACAAATAAAAGTCTTGCTAATATTATAAAGCTTATATGGACAGATCTGATGTCCATTGAGGTTTCTCACTGTTAGCATTAGCATTCACACCTTTGAGTTACCATTTCACAGAGCTATCAAAACAAGCCTGCTCGAATAAACCAATCGTAAAATAATTATTACACAATACCACTCCAAATATCCCCAAATGTTGTGCTAAATGTTTAAATAAAGGGTGTGAATGTGTATTCATTGATTCAGAATGCTAGCCATTAGCATTTAAACTGTCATTAACCAAAAAGAGATAATATTTCTGTTATTCTTACCTATAAGTTCATCTACAATTATCTACAAAAAGAGGAATATTCATATCGTCTTGCTGACGGTAAATCCAGAGCACTGAGGCACAATGACATTTCAAAAGCATCAGTGAGGCTGTCGTGTTGTCAATGACAACTGGATGAGGACACTTACCTCAGGCACTGTCACACCGAAAACCGCGTCATTCTCGAAGAGAAACATCCACATCTGCACTTAAATGTCCACAAATGAGTCTGCTAGAGAAAGTGAATTTTAGCAGTCCACACGAAACTGGCAGCTAACACAACCTTCACGATTTACATGGGGAGTGCTGTCTGGGAGTTGGGAGTATTTCTACCTTTGTTTTGCTGTCCTCGTGCGGTGCAAGTGTGAATTGCATGACGTGCAAAGTAGGTGAAGGTTGTCAAGTTAGATTTGTGCACAGTGTAGTTGAAAGAAAGTTTTCAAGCAACAAACCAAATTATAAACTGAGAAATTAAAAAAAAAACTGAACGAATGAATGTCAAATCTAGACCTAGTTTTACAGGTATTTTCTTTGTTTCAACGTGTGCTTTGTTTTCATTCTAGCCTGTGAAGACAAGCTACAACAGGGTCACTTTTTTAAAGCTATGTGGCCAATTATACCCAAAAACCTATAAATCCTAAACGAAAACTCAAAACTTCATGAAACTAGGTGAGCATAAGCGATAGATTATTCTAAACAAGCATGCAACATTTTATGGAAATTCGACCATAGGTGGCGCTATAACCGTGATAAATGTTGAAAATCATCATATATCTATGGTAAATTACCTGGATTTGCCAAAAATATTTATTTATTTATTTATTTTTTATATTATTAATTTAGGTGGTAAGAGCTATGTTAACACAATGTCTTTTTCCTTATGTGCTTAAATGTCGTAAGTGCTTAAACATCGGTAATCGCTGCTTGCAGCTACATTCTTTATGTTTTTCCACAATGTGGAACAAATCTGCCTTAATTAAATGGATTTTAAATACTTTTGCTCTATTTTTAACTTAAGTACTGCATTAAATGTTTTGTCCATAATTTATATAGGCCATGAATATTAATTAGCAACATGACAAACACTCAAAATGCAAAATATAAATATGAAATATAGTATATTCATTTCACAAAAATAAAATGATTACACGAATATGGCCTCCGGTCAGTTTTGACTGCAAACAACACAAGTGTGACTCCCAAATGAATAATGAATTGAGGACCACTTTTGTTAAATGAGGATGTTGTTTTCTGCTTTTGATGTCAGTAGTGCTCAGTAGTTCAAGGTACTGAACATAATGCTTTTGTTGAAAACATCCGGCTTTAACAAACGTAAACCTTCATGACCTTCTGGATGCCGATATAAGAACATAAGGCCCTTTGTTGTGCTTTGCTTTTCTAGATAACTGTTTTCAGTTTGAATTGTATTTTAATATAAAAAATTTGAAATGTTTAAACGCACAGGTTTGTGGGTTTATCCTGACAGTTCTCTTGACTCTAGAACGATGAGAATTTAGAAATTTTTAGAAAAGTAAGCTATAAAATTTATACACTGCTTACATTGACTCATTTCACTGTGACAGTGTTTGTTACCTGCTATTAATGGTTAATCTTATCTTATGTGATATTAAAAATGAGGAGTGTTTTTTGTTTGTTTGATAAGCTATTGTTCTGAGTGACTAAAGTTTTTGGATTGATAGATTTTTGCCTTTTTTTAATTGTAGATGGATACAGTTTTACCTATTTACCTATACAGTACTATGATCCGCCACTGCTTAGCATTGCGAAAAAGCCTCTCTGTAACAATGGAACAAAACTCAGTATCCTTAAGCAGAAGATGCAAAAGCAGAGGCTTCTTCTCCCTCAAGCTTCTTTTCCACAGGGAGCACCCTATCACATCAGGACCCCACAGGGAGCACCCATTTGTTCCCCACAGGGAGTGCCCAAGCCTGCCTTGTTTCCACATGGCAAACTCGTTCCTGTCCTTTCCCCCAGGCCCCAGGGAGCACCCGTGCCCACCTCCTTTCCACATGTAGGCAGCACCTGTGCAGTCTCTTTTTCCACAGACAGCACCCATGCCCTGTAGGAGCAAAGGAGCTTCAGTTAATCCTTTCTATCTCTTGTTTTTTTATTTATTTATTTATTTATTTTTTACTTATTTAGCTTTATTCAAAAAACTAAATACTGCCTTTAACTAAGCTAGTCCTATGTTTTGCAAGAAATCCTTTTATAATATTTCAAAATGGTTGAAGTCATATGTCTTTACATTTTGTAATTAAAACTAATTAAAACAACATTTGTCACACTCTTCAATCTGTGCTGCTGCTTTGTGCCTTTAAGCTGATTTTAACATTTAGTGGGAGAGTGAGGCGGAGGTCCTGAAACCTAACAAAAAAGTGTAATGTGAGCAGGACAGAGTCCCTATTTCGTACCAAATTTTATTTTCTGCACAAGACAGAAATGATTAAATTGTTTTAACCAATTTAAAGGAGACATATTAGGAGATGCCTTTGCAGCTCACTAGAGGAGCGAAATCAGATGCTAGTTTTTTTCAGACTCTTGCAGAAAAAGGCTTACCAAAAAAAAAAACAACTGAGTTAATCTTTTTTTACATGTCCTTGGTTGGTAGATGCACTGGGGACCTGATAGCACTATAAACCTGGAAAATTCAGATTTCAATGATATGTCACATTAATTTTTTTCTTGTACAGTGCTAGAAAGCTTTAAAAAATACTGTATATGTAAAGTGGGTCACTGAAAAATAAATACATTTATTTAGTATGAATGTGGAAAAACAATAATACAATCTCACAATGAATAGTTCACACCTACGACAGTTTGATTTATAATAGCAATCAAAAATAATAATATAGAAAAGTGAAATTGTTGTGTGATTTATACATTAAGTAGATACTTTTATTTAGTAGAGACTGAGGTTGAATTTGATAACTTGGTGTTGCACATCGAGTAGTGTTTATTGCATTACCCTAATGACTTGGATTTAAAAAGGAGGGCTGTGTTGAGTAAACCAATAACACTTTACAACAAGGTCCCATTAATTAACTTTAATTATTGCATATACTAACATTACATAATAATTAGCAATGCATTTGTTACTGTTTATTGTTATTTTATGTTGGCACAGGTCCATTAAATATAAATATTAACAGTTGCAAATATAGTTTTAATAATGTATTAATAAATGCTGAAATTAAAATGAGCTAAGATTAATAAATTCCAAAGTATTAAAGTATTTTCCATTGTTAGTTAGTTAATTAACTAATGTAGTGAACTTTACATTTTAACAAACAGAACCTTGTTTTAAAGTGTTACCAGTAATCACATTACAAAACTGAGTGTGTAATGTATTTTTTAAACATAAAATGTAATTTACATGAATTTAATTCTGTGTGAAAATATTTATTGACCTCACCCCAATGTTAAAATAAGAATTAAATTAATAAAATGTATTTCCTCCCTTTTTCCGTTACTTTATTTGAAATGAAAATTTGCCATTTCACCTTTATTCAGACTTAAAACATTCCACGTATCTTAAAATTTGCAAGCATCTTATTAAATACATGTTATCAATAACTTTGTTTAATTTTTTTTTTTACTTTATACTAACTTTGCAGAACATTCTTGTATATGAACAGAGAGAGCAACAGTAACAGAGAGAGCAAATTATGAATTCAAGTCAGTGACTTTCCGCTATTATTTATTTGCTTAGAAAATCAAAATGGTGCAGAGCTGGTTCTTAGATGCAGTGTTTAGGAGAAGATACAAAAAAGTCTACAATATTGAAACATCACTTTGTTTTATCATACAGGACGATCAAAATAATGACATTCTCAAATGTTTAAGCAAAATATTGTCAAAGATACAAAACAGAATAGCTTCCACTAAGACAACACCACCTGATAGAGAGGTGGAGGGGTTCAGGACTCCCATAAGACTGGGTTACAGAGAGTGCAGAGAGTAGCAAATCCGATGACTGACAGCTCAGTCTCAAAAAGACATGGCACATCTTTTATGCTGCAAAATGTCGAAAGGCACCACACAATACAGCTTACTCACAGATATTTTGCAACACACTTTTAAACACTGTCACCAAGAAACCTTAAGGCGAATGTCATGTGCAAACTTGAGAAAAATAGATTAAACACACTACTCTCTAAGCAACCCCTCTGATTGAAATGTGCTTTTGTTCTTTTTCCGCTTCACTGAAGTTTGATTTGTGTCTGTATCTTTTTCCCTGGTCCCCTCTTCAGGTGAGCTCAGAGGGAGAAGGACCCCATTATAAGTTCCTGTAGTTTTTCCGGCCTTCTCCCTCCTTAATGAAAGTCCATATGAGTGTGTTGACGATGTCGGGCTGGTCTTGTTGAAGCCAGTGACTGGCTCCAGAGATGATGTTGAGGCGGAAATGGTTTCTGATGTACAGGCGGCAGGCCTCGGCCATGTCCTGCTCCAGAAAGGCGTCTCGTTCTCCCCACAGCAGCAATACAGGAGACTTCACCTCACTCTGACTCAGTGGGAGGACACTGCGGATTACAAATAATACTAAAATTATGGCTGTCAGCTGATTCAAATTTTCTCAAATAATTGGACATACTGTTTGCTGAAAAAATCTTGCAGATGAAAATATGATATTGTTGTAGATGGGTAAAACATTGAATAGACATTGCACAAAATAACCAATATGTGTTTATTTTCATATTAATGAACATTATACTTTTAGTTAGGATTTATTTATTGTGATCTGAGCTGTTCTGAAACACTGGATCGTGAGCTGCCAGCGTGTAAAAGAACACACTGCCACACAGTGTTGGGGAAAGCTACTTTTAAAAGTAATGCATTACAATATTGCCTTACTCCCGAAAAAAGTAGCCTAACTAATTATATTACTTTTTATGAAAGGTAATCCGTTACGTTACTTTTGAGCTACTTTTTAAATCTAGGCAGGGCTTTCTTGTTTGTTTTTAATATAAAAAAAATCTTTTACAAATGTAAAAGCACTTTCACAACAAAAGTGAAATGAATTTGCCTCAGGCTGAAGGAAATGTAAATTCATGTCTGTACAGTAGAGGGCACAGCTTCAACAAATTGCATGAAGAATATGACGCAGGAGAACACTATTCATCAATATAAAAAATTGAAACACAAATGTCATTTTTGCTTAGTATGGTGGAATTGAATCATCGAATGTCATTAGCCACTGGTTAATAAAATAGGATTAAATACATAAATGATATTTGTCTTATTTAACATATTTAATTATTGCAGGTTTGTATAATATTCTGAGTTTGCATTTGACTTTTTATTCATTTTGAGGAATACTGAATCTGTTTTTGTGCAGGTTAGATGAGTAAATACATGTTTATATTAAGTCTAGAACCACAGTAAGCATCATGTTCACACAGCGCACAATGCCTCTGCACTTACTCCCGATTTCTCTCAACATGGCAACACGAGTACTGTCAGTCAAGATATGGAAAACAAAGTATAAATACTGAATTTCCACATCCATCATTTTGAAAAAGTTGTTTAAGAAAATATTTAACTAAACAGCTAATTAAAAATATATATATTAACTTGTTTTTATTACTGCACTGAAACCAATATTGACTTTACATTAGGTAATTACATTACCTTTTTCTATCCACTTTTAGATGATGCAAAGTATTCTTATAGTATACTATTCTTCATAGTATTCTACACTGATGGTGGTAAAAAATAAAAAAAATAAATTTTTATTTTTTTGTCTCTATAATATTTCTCTCTGACAGCCCTAAAAACTCCAATACACACAGACGAGTTAGTTAAATAGATGTTAGAACATTTTAAAGGTTTGGACACCCTCCTCTCCTCAGTTCTGATATGGACTTATGTGTTCCTAGTTTGTGTAGAAACTGTTATGTCAGCGCCGTCCTACACACACCCACCTGCCCACCTACACACACACCCACTCATGCACACACACACAAACAGTCAGCGCAGCTCTGCCCTGAGACATAATCAAAGTGTGCTTCAGGAGCAGATGGAGGGCTCAGTCATGCATGCACGTCTCACATGCTCCTAACACATGCACCTCCGCAAGCAAATTAAAGCAGAGTATTTACACCAAGGTGTCCACAATTGTTAAAAAATTAACTGAAACATCCATTTGACACCCAGCAGTTGATTTGGTGCTGATATTAACTAATTTTGAAAGAATATCTTCACAGCATTGGCAGTGAATTAACTGCTGTTCATGCACAGCTCAGAGAGCATGAAATCAATATCTCTCCATCTTGGCAGGGACATATGCACTTATGAATTTAGTTCTCATTTTGTCTAAGTCATGATGTTATAGATTTCTTTGCTGTCATGTCCATAACATTTTGAAATACACATCACATTTTTTCTTTATAAGCAATTAAACAAATCTGTTATAAGCATTACTGCTGAGGCAAAAACATCAGCTACTTCTCAAAAAGTTAATAAATATATAATATTAAATAAATATAAATATACATTTAAGACACTAGAAGGCGATATTTTCTGTAAAATTAGCTAAGCAGCTTTTTTGGCATTCAAGACACCTACAAAGCTGTATGAAAAAGAAAAATACACCGATTTTTAAATGAGACACACAGGCACCTGAAGACATTTCTGAAGTAGTTGAGGGCCCCAGTGAGGGCCCCTGGCTGTGAGAGGGCATGCAGGTATGCTTCGAGTTCTTCTGTGGTGAGCCACCGGCCCTTACAGCTGATACCTGTGCTGCGGCTGGTAAATAGACTCTTCAGCGCCTGAAAATCCACATGAAAAAGCAGAATGAGCTTGAAGAATTCAGTCCTATTATATATTAGATGGCTTTAACTACTATGTCTCAATAAATGCATTAATTGTTAGGTCCAATATGCAGTGTAATCAAGATGTAACTGAAGATTACAGATGTAGTTACATGCAGGCATTTTTAAAACATAAAACATGTAGACAATAAGTGCACTGTATCAAATTATTAATTTCATTATAAGTACATAGTAGTTAAAGACACTTTATATAAAGAGGGTTCCATAATTCAATCTGGTCACATCACAATAGAACTAAAAAAACAAAAACATTAATTTTATACATGCTATTAAAAAAAAATGTTTTTTTTTTTTATTATTTTATTTTATTTTACAAAGGCAGCTGAGCAAAAAGGTTGAAATATTTTACTTGTCATAAATATCCTCTTCATATTATACTAGACAACTTCAAACTGGATTATTTAAATATGTATTTCAACAATAGTACTATAGCTGGGCAATTAGAATGCATAATATGCATAAAATCATCAGCACACTAAAACTAATGTGTATCCAGAGCTGATTCATAATGACTAAGCTGTTTGTGCTGAAGACAGATGGATAATCTTGGCCTGCTGATTCACTCTGTATTCATAATTCTTACACAAACAAATTCACATGCTGGACCCAAAAGCGGGTCAGTTATATAAAATAATGGGTAATTAAAAAAAGAGAGAATGATGTTATCATTACCTATTCTAGTAATTCTCAGTTTATACATATGTACATTCATGTCTTTAATTCTTTACGTAGGTAACCAAAGTATATACATTGTTGGTAAGATTTTTAAATGATTTTAAAAGTAGTCTCTTATGCCCACCAAAGCTGCAATTATTTGATCAAAAATACAGTAAAAAAAAAAGTAATATTATTACTATTTAAAATAACTCATTTCTATTTTAATATATTTTAAAATGTAATTAATTCCTACTATGGCAAAGCTGAATTTTTAGCAGCCATAATCATTCTAATATGCTAATTTGGTGCTCAAGAAACATTTCTTCTTATTATCACATGTGTGTTGCATAATGTTTTTATGGAAATCAAGATTTTAATGATTTTTAATGAATAGAAAATACTAAAGAACAATTTATTAATTTTTTTTGGTAGCAATAAGCTTTTACTGTCACTTTTGATCAATTTCTTGCATCTTTACTGAAAAAAAGGTCTAATTTCTTTAATTTAAATGGTAGTATATTGAGTCAAGCTCACCTTGAAATCATTGATGGAGAGCATTAACTCTGGGAAATATGGCAACTGGAAAAAAAAGTAGTAACTTGACTTGAGCATCTGACTGGGGTGATGAAGGGCATAATCTGGACAAGAAGAGAAGAGAGAAAGCAAAAGGAAACTTAGCCCAACATTGTACAGTGTGGCTCCAGGGTAACAAACCCATCTGCTTCACTTTTAAGCACATAACGCACATATAAATCGGCAATGAAATGGTTAATAATGAAGGGATAAAGATTTTTTGGTCACATCCTGACAGTCGTTTTAAAATCAATTCAAATCTGGCATGACACTCTGTGTGGATGACACACATTTTTGCTTCGGAGAACTGCCCTCAGAAAAGCTAATTTGATTGATTTTTCAGCCATCAAAAACATGATTCACTTTTGTTAGGTCAATAAACCTAACTGTAAAACATTTATAGTCTTATACATCATCTGCATGTTAATTAATGTGTTTTTTGCCTTTAAGAAAATGTGCAACACTGAATAAGACATGGTTGCAATGAATAAAGAGAATGTCTACTTTCCTTGTATTACTATACACAGAAAACAGTATTTTTTCCTTCCCAATCTTAGTTTTATTATCAGCGTTTGATTAATTTTTTTTCACAGCGTTGTTTCTAGGCAACGTACCTTTTTTGATTTCAGTAATGAGATCCATGTTATGTAAGAAAATGGAATCAAATCATGTTTCATAACACGTGCAATAGAAGGTTAAAACTGAAGACAGCCCATTAAGCGGAGATATGTTTCAAAAGAACAAGAAAAGCAAAAGGTGTAGTCGTGTACGTGTCACTCTCGTCAGGTACTGAGTGTTATTATAAGAGGGTCCCGTGTCTCTGCCAGAAGCCTGTCTGTACTGTAATTACCTCCTCCTCCAGACTGGAGCGCACCAGACAGATGGAGGGCAAAGCCCCATGATTCCCTGGGCCTAACCACAATATTTCATTGTGAATGATGCAGATCATACTAATGATCCCTAAAACCAGTCTCTGGGGCAGGCATGATAGAACAAGAAGTCTGGTTGTCAGATGTTTAGGGGACTTACCAGTGAACACACAGGGGTGAGGGCTGTTCAGCACTATGAGTTTTGTCACCATTTCAGGGTAGTGAATTGCACAGAGCCATGCGATGATGCCACCCCAGTCATGACCCACGAGAAAACATCTGTTGTATCCTAAGGGAGAGGATCAGAAGGAGGAAGCTGGCATGTTTGTGTTTGTTGTGGTGTTGTGTGTGTATATGCCACATAATTTAATACGGGAAAGTGAGAGACAAGACAGGAAATTGTAGCAAAATCAGAGGAAAAAGGATCGAGATACAATGCAATCTCATATTTTCCAAATAAGCACCATAGCACAATGTGTCTAACCTCTAGGACACAGTTCTCTTTCCTCACCAACATTTAAAAAAAAAAGCTGTGTACTGTGTATATTTAGCATGTATATATAAATACACACACATACAGTACATATTTTGAAAATATTAGCATTTTTTAGCATTAGCATTAGCGCTTTTTATGAATTTTTTTCCTCGTATTAGTCCAAACATGGCCATGTTAACTAAATTAAAATGAGGGAATTAATAAATACATTTTTAAATCACAACTTTTTTCCAACATGTTGTGCAAAGCTCCATAATTTTCCATTTAAATGTCAAAATTTTTAATTCCCATTCGACATTCAGTTTTAAGTTGTAACTGTGCCATAGTAGTTCGACACATTTGGACAATAAGAGTTTGCATCATTTTCCAATCATATTAATAAACAAATTATTAATTCATGGCCACTTTATCTTGTTTATCTTTATCCATGCATGTCATGTTCAGGTCTCCATACAAAAGAAATAAAATAATATAAAATATGGTACAAAAAGCCGATTAAGTAAACTTCGAAATCAGAACTATTTCTGTTTAATCCCAAAGTATTCATTTTATTCAAAAATATATAACAGGAAATAATTCTGTTATGTTGGGTCTTGCATTTTAGCACAATAACAATGTTTACACTGTTGTTTTTTGTGTAAGTCTTCTTTTGCAATAATAATATATCATGCTGCAGTTCATTTAGTATCATATCAAGGACTGACTCAGGATGAATGACTCCGTTGCTGTGAGCCAGGGTGGAAGTTTCCACCATCTGCAATAGAGTGATTCCAATGTCAAGGAACTGAGACCCTGGAGCAAGACATCATCATGAATCCTAATAACGTGTCATTGACGGCCTGTCACAATACACCGCCAGCCGCTTACACACATGCCACTCTGTGCAAGCAGACAGATGAGTTTAACTACGACATGATATATACACTGTTCATCTACACTTGTCCTGGAGTCACATTGTAGCATAGCTCAACTAGTGATTGTGTCACATTTGAAATCTAGAAGCAGACAATCAGACTTCATTTTAAGCAGCCTAAACTGACAATACAAATCTACAAAGCCAAGGGCATCTGTGAATGGGTCACCTTCACATTACAGACTATTGGGAAGAGTGCTACATTAGCATTCACCACTACAACAGCCTCATCAAAACCTCTAGACGGGCTGGAATGTGAAATGGAAACAGGGCTGAGGTAATGGAGGCAGTCTGTTCTTACCCAGATACTCCACAATGTCCTTGATGTCAGTGACAAGGTAGTCCAGTCTGTAGCTCTCAGTGGAGGAGGGCAGGTCAGATTCCCCGTAGCCTCGCATATCTACAGCAACAACACGGAACTCGCTCTTAAATTCCCTCAGCTGGTGACGCCAGGAGAACCTGGCAAAACAAGGGGTAGATTTTTGATAAATATTTAGTGAGAATTCTACAGGTTACACACAAACACATTTTTGTTACATTTAGATCACCTCTCTCTGTTCTACATTGTTTGTTTTTTTACCTGGTTACATTTTATTTTAAGGTGTCCTTGTTATAGTATAATTATGCATTTCAGTACTGAGTAATATGAAATCACTTTATATACTTACTATATGGTTAGAGTTAAGATTAGGGTTAATTACATGTAATTATGCATAATTTATTGTTATTATAATAATAAGTACATGTAACGTGTAACAAGGACACCTTGTATGGTGTCAGCCAAGTATGGTGACCCATACTCAGAATTCGTGCTCTGCATTTAACCCATCCAAAGTGCACACACACAGCAGTGAACACACACACACTGTGAACACACACCCAGAGCAGCCATTTATGCTGCGGTGCCCGGGGAGCATTTGGGTTCTCTGCCCCTCTCAAAAGCACACCACACTCGTTATTGCCGGTCCCACAAAATCAAACCCAAAACCCAAACTCTATAACCAAAACTCCCTAACCACTAGGACACAGATTCCCCGCTTAAGTCTGACCTTTTTGCGTTTACTAAGATGGTATAGAACTGAGTCCATGGAAAGGTAAATAGAATGAATGAAGAAATCACAATTATTTTATTGAACTGACAGTCGTAGTTTCATATTTCTATTCCATTTATACACTACCATTCAAAAGTTTGGGGTCAGCAAGAATGCACTAAATTGGGCAAAAGTGACAGTAAAGACATTTATAATGTAACAAAACATTTCTAATTCAAATAAATGCTGTTCTTTTGAACTTTCCATTCATTAAATGATCAAGGAGCTCATATTCTCCAAATATTAAATAATATTACAAGTATTTTTTTTTCATAGTATAAATGTAAATATAGCTACCTTTATATTTGAAGGGGTCTTACATGTTATGCCTAAAGACCTTGTGGAAAGTAAGAATTCATTGGACTGACAAAAGATAGACACCAGAATGGATGATTTCTGATGAGTCAGTGCAGCAAAGGCTCTAAGGACCCAAACCCAATATGTGAGAATTTAGATGAGTGTTAAATTAGCACGCACACATACACACACACACCCTATCCTAACCTCCACATTTCTCTATTGCTCAGCAGAGAGAGAAATCTTTGACTTGCACTTTTTGAATGCACCAAACTAAAGTGGAGCAGAAGTCAGAAGAAAAGGGCGTCCTCCAGGTCTCCTCTACTTGCTCCAAGAGTTCATCACTGATTCTGGAGCAGTAGATTGGCCAGTGAAGCAGAAAGGAGCCATGCCACATTAATTAGGCACAGTCCTGTCCTGATCGCAGTCTGGCAGCTCACTGAAACGACAGCTTCACTGGTCCCAAGAGAGTCCGAATGTCACAACACTCCATATCACATTTCAGGACTGTATAATTCATTATACTGCCTGTTTTACATTTTCATAACAATAATACACACATCTCTGACTCTGACTGAAGATTTGTGTTGATATGGAAGGTTTGAGTCTCAAATATTATCTATGACTCCATGTGTATAATGTGGACTGATTCCACAACAACATATTTCCAATCTGTGCCTGGCAGCATCCCAGTAGAGAAGTGTTTCCCTCGTGTGTGCGAGTGTGTTTGAGTCTCACCAAAACTCAGGGAATCCATGCAGAAACAGCATAAGTGGCTTTCCTCGTTCTCCAGCAGCAACATAGTGAAATCTGAGCCCAGACTCCTAAAACCATAGAGAGACCAAAGGCAGTTATTCTTCACCATAAACAGAGGATATGATAAAAGCAGTCCGTTCTCTTTAATCACATGAGCCTGTCCATCCTGATGTACAATCCATTCTCACATCACTCTCTGCTTGATAGAGCTATAAAATGCACCAGAGAGAGGGAGTCATGTCCGCAGGCTACAGCTAATATTAAAGCAATATCTTCCATTGACATTTATGGGAAAATTCGTACCCTGTTAAATGACAGCCTGCATAAATTTGCATGTGATAGTATCTTCTGGTTGTCTGGCTATTTCAAGAACATTTTTTGCAATGCAAAATTTTCCTTTTGAATACAAACAAGTTGTGGGCGCGAAAAACATCTCACCTCAAAAAATATCTGATAAAATGTAATGTTTTCATTTGGCATTAAAAAATGAGATTATATCCTCAAGGTCACTTGCTTTTTTACTTTCAGAGTTTTTATACCAAATCCCTCAATTCCAGCAGTTGCAGAGACTTTAACAATATTTTTCTTTAGAAACATTTGTATATCCCATGTTACAAAAGTTATATACTCAGGAACAAAACTTAAAGTGGCTGTTTTCTAAGATTTCAAATGAAAAACAAGTGCACTTCCATAATGTACTTAAAGTGCTCTATTTTTACACATAATTTTGTACTTATACTAAAAATGATTCTTTAGTACTTCTTAAGATAACCTTCTAAGTGTACTCAACTGTGCTATTTTGGGACACCATGAATATGAAAAATCCACTTTTAACATACTATCTCTGTATTTAAAAAATGTATTTAGTTACCACTTGTAGTACAATGGAACCATCTTTCATACACTAGTACACTCAAATGTACTACAAGTGGTGACTAAATAAATTTTTTTAATACAAAGATAGTATGTTAAAAAGCGGATTTTAGTTCATATTCATGGCGTTCTAAAATAGAACAGTAAAGTACACTTAGATGATCTTAAGTTTATCTTAAGAAGTAGATAATCATTTTTAGTACATTAAGTACAAAACTAGTCCGAAAAAATAGAGCAAGTGGAATTATGGAAGTGTACTTTTTCTTTCACCTGGGATGCTACGTTTTTAGAAAAAGTGCAGATGCAGAGTACCTAATGTGTGAATGTTATGTTCAAAGCTCTGCAGGTATATACTCATCACATCTATCCTGAGACTGCCTAAGCTGTTTTCAGCACCACTCCAGTGGACAGCCAAGTGGGAAACTGATCACTCTGCTGTCTGCTGCAAGACATTGCTCAGTAGATGCTCAGTGATGGAAACTGCTTGCTTCTTGGAGCAGCCCCATGGGAAAGAAAAATCACAAATGAGATCCCTGTAAAGTGATAGTTCCCTTAAGAAAAAACATAGCTCACCCAAACATGAAAACTGTATTACCCTCATGTTGTTTCAAATCTGTATGACTTTCTTTCTTCTGCTGAATAAATGGAAGAAGAAATTTTAAAGAATGCTGGCAAGCAAAAGGTGTGAGTTACTGCTGGATTACATTCCTCCAAAAAAAAAGACATTTCCTTAAATATCTTTAGGGCTTTCCCTTTCCTATAAAGAATTGTGCTATGCTACCAAGGTCATGGGTTCAATTCCCAGGGAAAGCAATGTAAGTCGCTTTGAATAAAAACATCTGCCAAAAGCATAAATGTAAATGTTCTTTGAAAGAAAGAAAGAGAGTTTGGAATGACATGAGGATGAGTAAAATTATGACAGAATTTTTATTTTGGGTGATCTATCCATTTAATTTTTCTCTTAGAGACCAATGAGGCTAAAAGGAGTATAAATTGATAGCCTACTTTTGCTTGATCTTCTGCTTCTAGTGAAACACCAGGTGATTTAATGTATCTCATCAACAATCTCAACATTGTTCTCAACAATATCTCAAACTGTGCTCAGGTTTGGCAAGATACCAAACCTGAAAACATCAACAACTCAATGCACTAATATTTTTCATGGAATTCTTTTAAGATGAAATTATGTGGGCTACCTGCATTTATGTTTATAGTTACTCAGCAATCGTTTGATTTATTTCTCCTAAGGAACATCTGAGGCAAAGTTAATATTTCAAAGAAAAAAAAAATGAAAGAGCAACATCTGAGCATTAAAAAAGCTAAGTTATATTTATGTAGACTATACATGCTTTCATTTCCTGTCAACCATCTATCCATCTTACCTTGATTCTAACATAACAGTGGGTTCCCAAGGACGTGTCATTCAGGCACGCAGGGGGTGTCTCACGAACCGTCCACTGGAAGGTTGTTGACGGTCGCAGGATGATATTCCAGCCAAGTTTGAGCAGCGCTACGCCCGTGCATAGCGCGCAGTATCCGTAGATGAGAGACCAGTATCCCATAACTCTGATCTTCAGCGTCAGCCCGACTGTCAACAACAGCAAGTTATGAAGCAGTCTCGCCATCTTTACATTACTCGCTTGTTGATCACGGCTTTTATTGATTTGTTTACTCAACTGCCTGTGTTTCAAAACCGACGCGCATCTTAATAGCTCCGTCGCACCGTCAACGAGCGCATGCTGACCGGGGAGGATCCCTGTGGAGACGCTACAGAGTCAGTCACGCTTACGTATGACAGAAGAGATGCTCAGTCCCAAAGGTGTTCGCACCTCGGACTGAACCATTACAGCCCACCTACACTGACAAAACTAGAAGGCTCCCATTATAGTCCAGACAGCCTGGGCCCACCTCGTACTCACAGACCGTCCACGCGCAGAGTTCTGGACTCTCGCGAACGCTGCCGGTACGTTAATATCGAGCAGAAGAAGCTGCGTCGATCACGGGAGAGCTCAATCGCAGTGTAGATTAAGTGTAGCTGTTATTTTACCCTGGATACAACAATAAAATATAATGTGCCTCATGGTGCATTAAAATTATGTTTTCCCGAGACCAGTGAGACCCTAAGCTCCGCCTAGAGCATATTCGATATTCAATATTATACAGATTTATTCACTCATAGCTGGGAAACATAAATGATCATTAGAGACAAGGGGATTCAAATAACTTTTGGACGGAGGCATGTCAATTTTATAATTACAGCTCGATGATTATTTAAATAAATAGGATGACGTGGCTGCATATGAAAGGTGTCACTTAAAATTAATTTTTAAATTAATTATATTTCAAAAATTAATATACCAACCTTTGTGATTTCATCTAATATGTTTTGAATGAAACAAACCACTTAATGGCACAAAGCATTCCAGAATGGACGATAACTTATTCAGACAATCTTATGTTCACTAATGTTCAAAAAGAATATAGCCTAGCCTTGAAAATTAAAACGATTTTTAGTTAACATCCATCCATATACCAAACCGTTCAGAAGTTTGGGTGGGCAAGATTTTAACGTTTTAATACAGTCTCTTACTAAGGCTGCTTTTATTTGAAAACAGTAATATTGCGATATATACAATTTACATAAACAACTCTGTTTTAATACATTGTAAAGCGTAATTTATTCCTGTGATGGCAAAGCTAAAATGTCAGTAGTCCTCGGTGTCACATGATCCTGTGTGCTCATTTGGTGCTCAAAAAATATTTCAGGCCAAATTTTGAAGACGTTTTCCTTTTTTTTTTTGTGGAAACGGTGATTCTTAACATGTTGAATAAAAAGGTCTGAAAAACACTGATTTGAAATATAATTTTTTGTAACATGAGTAACAGTAATGCCTTTGATTTATATAAATAATATTAAATTATTTTTTATCAATTCAATGTGCTAAATAAAAAAAAAAACACCTTAAAGTTTAGTGTATATATGCTGGTTATATCCATATATACTGTGTTACAAAAATGACCCGTTCAACTTAATCAAAAGTGACAACATACAAACTTTACTGAAAATACTTTTATTGATTTTTTTAGAATGTGATTTCTTTGAAATAATATATTATTCTTCCCCACAATAGCATGTGACACCTCAGCATGGTGGTGTAATGAATAAAGTGCTTGTGATGAAAACTGCCACACAACCATTATAGTCAGAATTCAGTGCAGTACAATTACCAGATCACACCTTGAAATCAACACGGCTTTGGAGAAGCCACTGACTTTAGGCACAGAGAACTGCCGATCATCTCCAAGAGAAACTTTATGGCACTGCACTTCCAAATGGATACAAACAGAAATACAGGAAGTGCAATAACTCCTCTAAATAAGTCTTATTCTTCATAGGCAGACACTTGGGAAAAAAATGGCTGTCCTGTAACAAAATGCTAAATATTTATACATACATGCTTAGGTTACATTTCTGACACTACAGAAATATATATATATATATTTTTTTGATATATATATATATATAAATTAAACAGGACAAGTTTTACGCAGCCAGCATATTTTCTGTTTAAATTGCTGCTTTACATCAAATACATGAAATACCAGCTAGTAGAATAAACAGGGACGGGGCCCTGCACAGGAATATCCCTTACAGTTCTGACTACAGCTAGCGCAAGACGACCAGCTATGCAATATTCATACAGCAGAAGAGTCGATGGAATGTGCCAAAGAATCCGATTGCAATAATAAACATGAGAAGTAAACATTCTTCAGTATTTAAAAAACATAACATGTTAGGGAACACAAAAACTGTTGTGAAACTACAGACATGTTTCAGTGCAGGCATTTCTGAATCCAAGCATCAAACGTATCAAAATAACAACAAGAATATACACTCGACACTATCATTGGTGCAAATATTGGTCTTACAACATCATATGCTGTCAACGACTGGTTTCTTATTTTTACGAGAGCTAACTTAGTACAAATGTAAAGTGATGCAGCTGTATTGCAGTATTTTTTCCCGTCAAATGACTAAAGACCCGTTTCAGTCGCCAGGACTCCTGGAGCAAGTAGGGGAAGGGAAAAGACAGCCTACACTGTTCACCGAACAATAGCGCAACACACACAAGCAAAAAAATTCTTTATTTGTTTGTTTGTCGATCTCAGTCCAAGTTCTTCTCAAAGGTTGCCATTATGTCTCTCTGCATGGTCATATCAATGACTCCGGACATCTAAGAGAAATAACATTAAAAATGATTTAACAACATGATAAAAACATTAATATTTTTAGTAGGAGTAGTAATAGTAGTAATAATAAATATTTTTATATTTAACAACAACAATAACATCAGTAATATTTATTGTGGTTATTATTATTAAAACCATAAAGTGTAATTTTTGTTATGAATGTTAATAAACAATATAACATTTGTTATTACAATTTTAATTATCTTAATAGTAATTATAATTTAATAAATAAATAAATTTAATAATAAAATAATTAGTAAATCATCTTTATATGGCAATAATAACAGTAATATTTATTGTGGTTATTTATATAACCATTAAGTATAATATTTGTTATGAAGGTTAATAAACAACATAACGTTATTATAGTTGTAATTCTTTTAATATGAATTATAGTATATAATAAACAACCTAATTAGTAAATCATCTTTATATTGTAATAATAACAGTAATGTCATAAGGTATATTATTATTACTGATTATAAACATAACTGATATTTGTTAATAATTATTTTTGTTATTTTCCTATTAATAATTATAATCATCGTAAATCAACAATTATATGGTAAGAACAATAACAGTAACAATGTTTACTGTTGTTATTAATTTAATGCTAATAAACAGCAAAACAGATATTTGTTATTACACATTATAATAAACAATTATATTAATCGCAGGGCAGCCCTCAACTAAGGTTTTTTCTGGTTGACTAGTTTTCGTTCATTTTAAGCAATAGTCGACTAATCGCACGTTTATTAATAAACAATTTAAAATCATTATAATGAGCTTTTAATTGCCTACATAGCCCAATAAGCGATCAAGCACACACATAAAGCTTGCCACAGAGCATTGCAGAAGCTATGAATGGGTCAGGGAAAAACAGTAAGGAGACTGCATTAACATTTTAATAATTTGATAAACTAGTGCTTTCTTTGTTTTCGGCTTCAAGGTGGCCGCCACACAGGGATTGTCGAGTTGGATTTGTTAAACTTGGGGTTGTCTGACTCTGATGGGATTAATGCTCTCCCAGGGGCCTCCCGCAGAGCAGCCTCACTTAGCCGGGCCGACCAATGCGATCTCATTTTGAGAATATTTTGCCGCCCAATCCCCATCTCACTGACGGGCCGCCCGGCTCCGGAGACGCGGACGATAAAGGCAGTTTCTACGGCTGGAAGGACGAGGATGCCATCCCATTATCTGTAGTCCTTCAGGCTTATGATCCTACGGCTCAGTCCTCCTCGTGTTTTGTGCGAGCAGCTGCACGCCTCAATATCAAATGGCCAGTACTTCAAATGCGTCGGACCAGGAAAAGGACTCGTACGATGAGAGTCTTCTCAGACCTTCCCCGGCCCTTAAAAGTTGCTTCTCCCGGTTTTCTCTGCATGTGCGAAACACATGTAGCATCACAGCCTGTTCTTCCAGGCAAAATGGATCGTTTTCCCGCATTCATTCATCAGGCCTCTTATTAAGCCCCGGCGTCTACTCCCTGCCATCCGCTTACCAGCGAACTGCTGGTCGACATGGGATGACAGAAGAAAGGGTCGCCATAACCCACATTCTCTGGGAGGAGTTACTCATGGTGAATCACCTTGTTCTTCGTAATTCCCATCAAACTGTCCGAACAAGTGGGCGTATACTATGGCTCTCTCGGTGGTCAGAGAGCATGCTTTGTGGCTTAATCTTTCAGGTCTCCCTGAAAGCTAATCGCCGGTCAAGACTCTTCGGTCCTGCCATCGTGCTAATACAGCAGTGCTACGACAATAAGGAAAAGGAGGACGAGGGTTTTAAACTTTGCCATCCTAGGAAGCCTGCGCCACGCCAGATTCCCTCTGTGCGGCCGGATTAAAAAAATTTTAAATACAAAAGAAAACCCTAACCCCACTCCCAATGATTTAAAGCATAGTGGTCAGCTTGTTGCACGGCCACAGGTGGCTTTGAGTTCAAGTTCATAGGCAGCAAGCCCTCCAGACACCAGTTCTGCCCCTCATATTTCCCTGTTTAAACAACTGAGGTTATCTGTTGGAGGAGTCAGGGGTGTTGGCACGGGCTTCACTGTTCCTGATGTAGCCCATTGTGTTTCCCCATTTACAGATGGGAATACAGTGAGGAAAAAGTGAACAAGCAGTGTCACCACACAGCTTCCTTCACACTTCTCTCACAAATTCAATAAAGGCTCCGGCCTCAGTGTTGCCCAACACACAAAAAAGATAAAAATCAAACATATCACATGAATTCGTTGAGAAGAAAGAATCTCTTTACAGCCCCACGTCACTCCTTTGTTACCCACCGAGATGGCGACATTGTACCACAAATGCGCAAACCGGCCGAACTAGCAGCTCTAAGCAGTTCTCCAGTTTGTATGGGGATGCTCACAAATCACTTACAATCCATTACTCATGGACCTCCTGTCCCAAGCGAACGGGGAAATCCCCCACCCTCACCCAGACTGGGTGGCTCTCTCGGGCCTGGCCCATGAGAGAGCAAACTTAAACACATTGGGGCTCCCCGGGGGTTCTATCTTTCAAGACAGCTCTGCTCCTGGCCTTGGCTTCTGCCAAACATGTCAGTGATTTGCACGTGCTCTCTGTTCATCCCTCGTGCACTAATTCTCTCGCAGTGGAGATGGGTTTTTTCCCAGGCCTAACCCTGCCTTTATGCCAGAATGCTTCCCAGCTTTCACCTGTAAAGTGTTTGAGCTTCTGCTTATCACCCTCCACTGCAGAGGTTCAGAGGCTAAATGCTTTATGTCCCGTTGTGCGGGGACCAGCCCTTTCAGGAGGAGTGATCAGCTCTTCATCTAATGGGTCCCCTGAACATGGGGAAAATCCATTTCCATAATGCCTCTCTCATTGGCTCGTGGAAGCCATCTCTCTGGCATATGAATCAAATGGAGTGCAGCCATGTGGGCCTCAGAGCGCAATTCATTAGGGCCATAGTGGCCTTACGTGTCGTTTAAAAGGGTTTCCTTGCAGAACATTTGTGCTGCTGCAAGCTGGGCTTCTTTTTTAAGCCTGGGTTGTCCAGCCCGGCTTATTTATCTCATTAAGCAGGTCATCTGTACCCTCTCCAGACACATTATTCTATTTTATGTATCTAAAGGTCAATCTATACACATGTATATTTCTATAATATTTGCCTTGGCATTATATTTGTTGTCAGGTCTCGTATGTTACCACATGTCATTTCTTACATGGACAGTATTGCATTCTCTCTTTTTTTGTGGGGTCAGATACTTGGTGATGTGTCAATCACTGCCTTGCCAGGTGACCGTCCTCTGGCTCACAGGGCCTCACTGTGAGTGTACTGGGCAATCAGGGAGCTGTCTATATCTCACATATGTGGCTCTAAAACACGAGATGATGAAAGAGAATAATAGGTTACTGTTCGTAACCCCGGTTCTCTGAAACATTGAGTGGAGAGATCCACCAAGTTTGCCCCGCTTGTTGCACGAGCAGGGAATATGCTCACCAAGAAAAGGAAGTGCGTGCAGGGGCTATATGCGCTCTGTTAAGGGGCGGCCCCTTACCTGCCATTGGGCACGCCCTCCTGTCGGTCAAGCCAGACTTGGTGCAATTGGATGCTTCTGTAGAGGTCGGGCGCCGATTCCCTTCCTATAGGTGAATCTCTCCACTCGATGTTTCAGAGAACCGGGGTTATAAACAGTAACCTATTGTTTTCACAGATTTGAAAGAAGTATTACTCTTATCTGTAAGACCAAAAATGACGGAGTAGCCTATTTTAGGAGTATGTGACCGCACCGACGCCTCCATCTGGCGTGACTTCACCAGTGGATCTTTTTATTTATTAATTTTCTACTTCAACAAAACAACTAATGTTAGCAATCTGTTAGTCATGGACTGCGTGACTTCACCAGTGGATCTTTTTATTTATTTATTTTTTTCTGCGACTAAGCAACTAATGAAATTTTGGTCGACCAAGCCTCTTCTAGTCAACTAACAATTAAACGACTATTATGGGGCAGCCTTAATAATTATATAATAAAATAAGTAACAATGTATGTGGTTATTATAAATCTAGAAGAACATACCTAATTGGATAAAATGTTTTTAAATGTATTGGGATAGTTCATCCACTGCATTTAAATGAAAATTCTGTCAATTACTCACCCTCATCGTTCCAAACCCCTAACATCTTCGTTCATCTCCGGAACATAAATATTAGATTAGATATTGATCCTGCAAAGACAACAATGGAACAACCACATTCAAAACCCAGAGAGGACATCGATAAAACAGTCCATGTGACATCAGGGGTTCAACTGTAATGCTATGAATCTATGAGAATACTTTTTGTGCATAAAGAAAAATAACTTTATTCAACAATTTCTTCTCTTCCGTGCCAGTCTTCAACACACGTTCATGAGAGTCCCATGGCACAAGTCATTATTTTTGTTTTCTTTGCACACAAAAAGTATTCTCGTACCTTCATAAAATAACAGTTGAACCACTGATGTCACATGGACTATTTTAACATTGTACTTACTACCTTTCTGGGTCTTGAACGTGGTAGTTACATTGCTGTCTATGCAGGCTCAGAAAGTTTCGGATTACATCAAAAAATTTGTGTTTGGAAGATGAACGTAGGTCTTACGGGTTTGGAACGACATGAGGGTGAGTAATGACAGAATTTTCATTTTTGGGTGAACTATTCCTTTGAATATCAACATTTTAAAGTTACTTCCTAAAATACTTGGTGTGCAAAGTACTTACAGCCTCTCTCCTGCGGCGCTCCTGCTCTCTCTTGCGGGCCATCTCGCGTTCTCTGTCTACAGAGCTCTGTGGAAGAGAGGAGGGCTCAGGGGCTTTGGGGGTATCCAAGATGGCTGCCATCAGAGGCAGCTCTGCTGACTCCACTTCTGGCTTTGAAGGCGGGCAGTCCAGTTTGGATTTCTGAAGCTGCTGCGTTAGACTATAAATCATTAAAAGGCCACACTGTTAGCTAGATCAGTGAGAACAGTCGTATAATAATCAAATGTGGGCCATGGGGATATGACTGCAAATTAATAATAGAATAGAAACTTACACTGAACAAAATTATAAACGCAACACTTTTGTTTTTTTCCCCCATTTTTTTTATGAGCTGAACTCAAAGATCTAAGACTTTTTCTACAAATCTATCTAAATCTGTGTTAGTGAGCACTTCTCCTTTGCCGAGACAATCCATCCACCTCACAGGTGTGGGAAATCAAGATGCTGATTAGACAGCATAATTATTGCACAGGTGTGCCTTAGGCTGGCCACAATAAAAGGTCACTCTAAAATGTGCAATGTTACTGTTTTGGTCCACTTGATCCACAACGTTGACATCAGCAAACCGCTCACCCACACAATGCCATACATGCTGTCTGCCATCTGCCCTGTACAGTTCCAAAAACCAGTCAGTATCTGGTGTGACCACAATTTGCCTCATGCAGTGCAACACATCTCCTTCACATAGAGTTGATCAGGTTGTTGATTGTGGCCTGTGGAATGTTGGTCCACTCCTCTTCAATGGCTGCGCAAAGTTGCTGAATATTGGCAGTAACTGGAACACGCTGTTGTATACGCTGATCCAGAGCATCCCAAACATGCTCAATGTGTGACATGTCCGGTGAGTATGCTGGTCATGCAAGAACTGGGATGTTTTCAGCTTCCAGGAATTGTGTACAGATCCTTGCAACATGGGGCCATGCATTATCATGCTGCAACATGAGGTGATGGTCGTGGATGAATGGCACCACAATGGGCCTCAGGATCTCGTCACGGTATCTATAAAATGCACCTGTGTTCATTGTCCATAACATACGCCTGCCCATACCATAACCCCACCGCCACCATGGGCCACTCGATCCACAACGCTGACATCAGCAAACCACTCACCCACATGATGCCATACATGCTGTCTGCCATCTGCCCTGTACAGTGAAAACCGGGATTCATCCGTTAAGTCAGTTAAGACGACGAACTGCAGTCAGGTCAAGACCCCGATGAGGACGATGAGCATGCAGATGAGCTTCCCTGAGACGGTTTCTGACAGTTTATGCAAAAATTCTTTGGTTATGTAAACCGATTGTTGCAGCAGCTGTCCGGGTGGCTGGTCTCAGACGATCTTGGAGGTGAAGATGCTGGATGTGGAGGTCCTGGGCTGGTGTGGTTACACATGGCCTTTTATTGTGGCCAGCCTAAGGCACACCTGTGCAATAATCATGCTGTCTAATCAGCATCTTGATATGCCACACCTGTGAGGTGGATGGATTATCTCGGCAAAGGAAAAGTGCTAACTAAAACAGATTTAGACAGATTTGTGAACAATATTTGAGAGAAATAGGCCTTTTGTGTACATAGAAAAAGTCTTAGATCTTTGAGTTCAGCTCATGAAAAATGAGGGCAAAAACAAAAGTGTCAGGCTTATAATTTTGATCAGTGTAGATCATGCATTTGTCAAACTCGCTAGGTTTTGAAACAGAGCCATGGGAAGCTGTGGTCAGCTGGAATTATGTCTCCAGCCATGCAGAGATTGAAACTTCTCCAAAATGAAACTTACATAACACAGCTTTATATACTGTTGCCTTAAAAATAAGATTCTGTTTATACCCGCTTTTGTCTGTGCTGCTCTTCTCTCGACCAGCTTCCATCTGCAGTTTACGAGCTCTCTCTCGTTCCTCTTTCTCCATGGCAACTTTCCGAAACTGCTGGAAACTTTCCTTAGATGATTTGATTGGGCAAGCAGTTTGAGTAGCCATCTTCCCCAAGCTTGTCCAGGAGTCAACATGCTTTAGGACAATATCCTTAAACACACGTGAACAGGTCCAGGTTATCGGAGAGAACACCAAAGAGTGCATTTTTCATCTGCTACCCATATAAAGCATTGGTACCTTTTTAGGCAGGTTGGATTTTGCATCTTGAATGGGCTTGCATAGTTCACTGCTATCATACTTAGCTCCTAGAAAACGTGAAGAACCCATTTCAAGAAAATTTCAAGAAACCATTGAGAAAAAGGAGAGGACTCCGGAGGAAAACGGCAGGAAAAATGCTGACCGTGCATTTTGTGCAGCTGAATTGAGGGCTCTTCCAGTGTCTCTGGGCAGCTCTGCTCATCCCTCATGTTGTTTAATGGACTCTCATGCAGAGGTGACAACAATTTACACTGCTGCAGAAAGAAAGCAAGCACAAAAAGTGATTTGTGTGTCACCAACAACAACCAGGCCGAACACCATCCATCTGGATCCAAACCCTTCTTACACAAACTTTGTATAATTTTTTTAAGGAGTTTAATAAACAAGAAGTTAACACTGAGTCAGTTTAGACACAATATTGTCTTTTTTTCTGTTTCTTCACTGAAAACAGTTCCACAAAAAAAGGTGAAGAAGAACATTTGTGCATCTCAGAGCAACACTGCAGTATGAATGTTGCTGAATGAATGTTTTGATGGAATCATTTGATTCAGTGATGCATCCATAAAGACTGGCACTTGATTAGTTTCTAAATGAATCAGTTGTTGTCTGTGTCTTCTCCGATCAGCTTCCACCTGGAGTTTACAAGCTCTCTCTCGTTCCTCTTTCTCCAGGGAGAAGTTGACACTAGTTGCCGAAAGTCAGACACCGTGTCTATACTGGACGTGAGCAGTGCGCAATGCAACAAAATGCTATAGAACCCATTCTAATCAGTAATGCCAGTTGCTCTGTCACGTCCAGTTTAGACACAATGAGAGCCAGTCTCTAGATTTCAGTTGACAGATTTCATCAGGGTTACCAGGTTTTCACAACAAAACCCACCCAATTGCTACTCAAAACTAGCCCAATCGTGTTTCAAGGGGGGTCCCCCGGGTTCCAGGGGGTAAAATACAATTTTTTTTAATGGGGTTCCCCTGGTAAAATTCACATTTTAGGGGCTAAATATTATGTTCAGGAATGTTTAAAGTCTCATGTCATTTAAAAAACAAGTAAACAAATAAACCCAGACACCAACAGCACAGAAGGGTTAATTATTTAAATACCGGTACTTAACTATTTGGATATTTAAATTAAGTAAATATTAATGGTATTATAATTAAATAATGCATTAAATATTTAGACATTTTTAAGATTTAATTCAAAAACTAAATTTTTTAAACATTGAAAGGACTCATCAAAAAGGGTGCTCTAAGCTTTATCTTTAACTGTAGAAGCTGTTAAGTATATTCAGTCAACACAGACTTGTTGCTGCTATAGTTTTGTTACTCTGAATTTTCTCTGCATCACTTAATGCACAGGTTTGTTAAGACATCGGGTTGTCAGAGACAAGTTGCGGCATATCATGTGTCAGCTATTGCCAGAGATGTCAAAAGCATCAAATATTGGCAATATTAAGAGGATTTAGCATTTCCAATTAGTGTAGGCCAATAAAACTCATCAAATTAACACGCTTACCATTACTACCTCACATATGTACTGACTAAGTCCTACACGAAGTCTAGTACTGGTTGCTAATACAACGGATTAAGTTTAGACGTGTGCCCTTGCGTCCTCACATAATACAAACGGAGAGTTCAGTAATGTTACTATTATCTAGCAAATTTATTTTCCTCCGTATATCATACAGCGGCAATATCTTAACTCATAATACATGTAACCAAAACAACAAACCGTATTCCTCACCACCTAAGGCAAGACACAAAAGCACAGTCGAAAACTGTTTGCTTCCCCTAATCAGCAACACCTGTGTCTGGATTTCCTCTGAGTTAAATGCCCTACTTGGGCTGACCTGAGATCAGCTAGGCCACAAAACACGTACAGCCCCCTAGTGGCACAGGACAAAACTACATAAAATAATACAAAATGAATATGGCTCATACACTTACTTTTATTATTAAATTACAAATAATTTGCCCAATTCCTCAAATTCATAGCGCATCACCACATAACACAATGTGAGGATAATAAAAGATTAGGTTATAAGCTTAATTTAAAAAGCAAAACAAAAAGATGTTGTATAAAATTAATTTATACAATGAATTAAAGGCCTATAATTAAAATGATTAACACTGCTGTCAATGAAAATAAAGAGCAGCTTTATTTCATACACTGATTTTCAAAAACAACCTGTTTAGTGCAAAATATGTTTCTTTTCATGTTTTTCACTATACGGGCCACAAGAAAAATATTAACGGAATAATTTAAGACAGTTATATACCGTTCTCAGCATATGTTGAAGTAGACTTGTCTCTCATTGTCTCTGAGAATATGCGGCGTTAATGCAGCGTTAAGATCTGTGAGATTTTTTTACTTTAACTTTGTGTAGTGAATTGACTGAAGTTAACACGTTCACCGGCGTAACTCTTGCACAAAGTTTGCACGTTGCTTGTGTGACATCCATTGGCTCGCCTTCATGGTAAAATAAATATTTTCAATATTGTGACAGTACATCATGTATGCTTTGTTCTCATTTTGTTATAATGGGAAGATCTGCGAATGTGTAAAACTACGTAAACTTGCAAAGTCAGTGTGCACACACATACAAATAAAAAACAAGCAGGACCGTTTGATAACGGGTGAGTTCAAGCGGGCACAGAATTGAGAGGAGAAAGGACCCCATGATAAAAAGGGAACGATAAAATCTTGTCGTGTCATGGGTAACAACAAACATGTCGGACTACACAGATGTGACGGAACTCGTCGTGGACAACGGAAAAAAAATTAAACATGCTTATGCTTTCTGTGTTGATGTTGTGAAGCGTCACAGACGTGGCATCGGTTGTCGTCCACTACACACTACATGAGATGAAAAGATTAAATCTTGTGTCCCGACTACCACTGTTGTTTACGAATCCCCACAACACCTTACGTCAAGGAGGTAAGTGACATATGCTGCTTTTCCACTGCATGGTACGGCTCGGTATGGCACCGTATGGTATCACTTTTGGGGGGTTTTCCACTGGGTACAGTACCTGGTACTTTTTTTTAGTACTACCTCGGTCGAGGTTCCTAGTGAACAGTACCGTTACCAAAACGTGACTTGTAAACTCTGCTGATCACGGATTGGCCGGAGAGAATCGTCGCTACCTGCGTCACTGAACTTGCGACACAAACACAAAAGAAACGCTAGATTTAAATCAGCACAGCCAGCCAACGATCGAATGCAACCGTTTTGAACGAGCGCACCTTTTTTAACAACCAAAAAGTTTTGTTGTCTGTTGTGGAAGTACAGACTTTCATCTCGTTGATAGCAGAGGAGCAGATCCAGCGAGAGCTTGATGGGGTGACGCGGATTGAAAAAGTTTTTTTTAAGAGTTGTGGCAGTAGATGTGGCACAACAATAACGAAGTGTAAATAATCCCGCCCATTCTAAAGCGATACTAAACGGCAGTGGAAATGCAAGCCGTGCCGTACCGAGCCATACCATGCAGCGGAAAAGCGCCAATATAGTGCTAGTTAATCAGGAAGTAACGATTTTGTTCTCTTTGAAACACTGGATGGAAACGGCGCTTTATTCACAAACGTTTTATGCAATATTATGCCAGTTTTCCACACAAGTTAAATTTGAATCTTTGGATGAAAAGATTCCAGCCAGTCGGAGGATATCAAACACGTTTGATATGTTGAGCTGATTTTAGAACACATATCATTGTCACATCTAGGAACAAGTTACATGATTTCTGTGTAAGTTTGTTGTGATCAGAACAAATTTAACGTCTTGTAGTGTAATCCTCAGTTGTTTAGTGTATAATGGCCAGTTTTTCCTATGTGACCGAGTACAAAGTCAGTAAGCGTATGATGCCTAGTTTTTAAAACCGGTTCAAATTTTAATTGTGTAGTGTATTCCAGCCTTAAATTGTGTAGTGTACTTTTTAAAAAAAAGTGTTTGCAACAAACTATTCTAACAATCTATTTTAAATGACAACTTAATCTAATAAATTGAACAAGTTAAAGTCTTTTTGCATAGTTTTTCTGCATACAAAGACAAGTTTAGCAGAAATATATATTACCTCAAACTGAGAGCTGGAGGTAGGCTGGCTTCCTGTGACAGGAATGGCTGCAGGAGGTGAGGTCAGTGGTGACAGAAGAGGAAGAACACCTGCAAGATTGAGGGGAGGAAGAGAAAGATGGAATTTACTTTGAATTGGTATCGTGTTTTACGTGCATTAAAGCAGCACTATAAGTGAGAGACAGCAATGACATGCAACTAACTCAAAACAAACCACAGTTATGATGAACATACAATGTCAACTCACAATGGAAGGGAAAAGTTGCAGATGAACAATGTTAACAGAGCGAGGGGAGCGAGCGAGGGACGGAGATCGGCGGAGGTGACACATCAAGCGACCTCTTACCTTCCTGCTCAGATTTAAGTGGAGGCTTCTCTGCAGCAGCAGGTGATGGGGGGCCAACCTGAGAGACCTGCGGGTCGAGTGAAGGACTACGGGGGAATGACGGATCTGAAAGGAGTGAGGTCGGTGTGTGTGGGGAAATCGACAAGTGGGAAGATTTGAGTGGGGTGGTTGTGTTGTCTTTATAGGGGGAGGTGACAGAAGTGTTACATAAAGGGTTGATGGCCTGGTCTGAAGGTAGGCTGAGCGGTAAAGGGGCAGTCCAGGTTTTATGAGGTAGTGGGGCAGCTTTGCCACTAGGTCTGGACGGCTGAGGAGGCAGCCGACTGTGTAATGCTGTTGCAGGAGGAGGGTAGAGGGATGGACAGAAAAGTGTTCAGGTGAAAAATCAAAGTTGCCAACAACTATCTGTTCTCCATATGAGTAATAAAGAAATCATTTTCGGAGGTCATTTAATTTGTTTTGTACATCATGATGTGGCCACAGAAAACACATTAAGTGAACAGAAGTTTGATCAATGGCACCGAGCCTAACCTGGGAATGCCATAATGATGTCCTCGGCAGGATGCTTTACTTGTTGTGACGCAAACAGGTCTTTGGAGTCTGCCTCTGAGACTAGTGATGCTGGACGAGACTGGCACATCATGACTGAGGCAGAAGAAGAGTCCTTTACCTCAGCAACGGCCTGCCGCGATGCCTGTTTGGGAAGGGGGACAAGGGGGCAATATTTCACTCAGGAAATATCTGGCACTACATGAAGTGAAATGCTCCATGTGCCAAATATTAAAGGAGTGGGAGAAGGCCAGTTAATATTGGTTGTCTCTTATTGGCTTGTGTGCTTTTTACCTTGTTTTTAATTTTGTGGGCATGGCCAGGGGATTTGCTTTGCTTCCTCTTAGCTTTCTGCTCTGTAAGACATGCACAATGCACACTGAGGTCATTTCACTTCAGTCATGACTGCGGCAAAGGCCAACCCCATCCCAAGGGCATTCCTGCTGGTTTGCTCCGTTTATATTTTATTACTGGAGTTCAGACAAACTGTGTATGCAATTTAAGTACTATAAAGTGTCACAATCCCTGTAAATAAATACAAATAAATCATAAAAAGTTTCATTACAAGTGGTCTTTTTTTTTTCTTCAAAGTAGTGTGAGCAACTTGTTAAAGTGTTTTGTTATGCGAGTAAACAATGTGATTAATAAAGAATAAAAAAATAATAATAATTAAAAAAAAAAACGATGTGAAATGACAAAGCAAAGGGAAAGAAAACACAACACTTATATTAACATACAACAGTTGTCTATGAAAATGTGTTTTATTTAAATCCCTGGGTGTTAAACACCAAGCTCAATGAGTAAGCTTTATACCTGTTCAGGTAAATAAAAATTCACACATCTACAAAATATGCAACAGACTTATGACAGCTTGTTTTGGTCCTACCTTCCATGTTCCAACTATAGTTTACAATCAAAGTACCTCACATACAACATATCGATGTATGCTTTTTACAATCTATTGTAGATTATCATTACATATACATCTATGCATAACCTCAAACAAAGAACAAAAAGTGAAATTACAATGTAATGCAACAGGGGAAACCACACAGTAATGATTCAAAGCAGCAGTTTAAAACAGACCAGCTGTAACTCTTAACTGGGACAATAGCATGTGACACGTAAACTGCTGTGCTCTCAGGTATGTTTGGTGAAGGTCCAAATTAGAAACTGGCGTTTCTTCTAAGCCCTTACCACTATTTTGAACTTGAAAGTGCTGTGAGTGTACAAAACAAAGAAAACCCCATACCAAGAGCCAGCTGGTCTTAAACTACAGCAACAACATAAGTGATTGTGATGAAACAAGAACAAAATATCAAACATTTGAAAACAACAAATAAATAATAGCACCCAACAAAAACTACAGAAAGAGTGCGAGAGAGAAAAAATAAAACTTTCTTTTAAAACATTCTTTTACCTTTTATCTAGAGCCAAAAGTGCACAATTTTCTTTATATTACAAAAGTGGTAAAACACAAGAAGTGAACACAAAAAATTGAAACAAACACCATTTTTTAATTGGGGAAAAAAAAGTTGTTAAGATGAAATAAGTGAAACTTTATAATGCTGGGGGCGTGTCCGAGTAAGCTTGACAATTTTTGGTTTGTTTTCTGCACCAGTGGCCAGATTGATAGCAGGGGGAACAGACTGGCCTCAGAGACAGTGAGTGAATAAAAGGGTTGGTGGGTAGGTGTGAAGCAGCTAACCTGAATCAGAGTCACAGCTATCAGAGGAGCTAGAGTCACTACTACTGCTGTCAGAGCTGGACGAGCTGCTGCTGCTGTCACTCAGACGAGACGGACGGCTCATGTCTTTAAACTCCCCTTCCGCTTCAACTGCACACAGAAGGGGAAACATATAGGTTTACACTGCATTTATATGACGACATAAAAAAAAAGAACGAACAAATAAATACCTATACTTACTTTTGCCCTTTTTATTATTATTTGATTCTCCATGTGTGTGTTGCAGCTCTTGGTCCATTTCCTTGATTTTAGACTTCTTCTGGAGCTTCTTTTCTAATAATGTAAAAAGATCACACAATAAATACAGGTCCTTCTCAAAAAATTAGCATATTGTGAAAAAGTTCATTATTTTCCATAATGTAATGATAAAAATTAAACTTTCATATATTTTAGATTTATTGCACACCAACTGAAATATTTCAGGTCTTTTATTGTTTTAATAATGATGATTTTGGCATACAGCTCATGAAAACCCAAAATCTCAAAAAATTAGCATATCATGAAAAGGTTCTCTAAACGAGCTATTAACCTAATCATACTAAAAAACTAAATAACTCTAAACACCGCCAAAAGATTCCTGAGGCTTTTAAAAACTCCCAGCCTGGTTCATTACTCAAAACCGCAATCATGGGTAAGACTGCCGTCAGGTGCTGTCCAGAAGGCCATCACTGACACCCTCAAGCGAGAGGATAAGACACAGAAAGAAATATCTGAACGAATAGACTGTTCCCAGAGTGCTGTATCAAGGCACCTCAGTGGGAAGTCTTTGGGAAAGAAAAAGTGTGGCAAAAAACGCTGCACAATGAGAAGAGGTGACCGGACCCTGAGGAAGATTGTGGAGAAGGACCGATTCCAGACCTCGGGGGACCTGCGGAAGCAGTGGACTGAGTCTGGAGTAGAAACATCCAGAGCCACCGTGCACAGGCGTGTGCAGCAAATGGGCTACAGAGAAGCAGCACTGGACTGTTGCTCAGTGGTCCAAAGTACTTTTTTCGGATGAAAGCAAATTTTGCATGTCATTCGGAAATCAAGGTGCCAGAGTCTGGACGAAGACTGGGGAGAAGGAAATGCCAAAATGCCTGAAGTCCAGTGTCAAGTACCCACAGTCAGTGATGGTCTGGGGTGCCATGTCAGCTGCTGGTGTTGGTCCACTGTGTTTTATCAAGGGCAGGGTCAATGCAGCTAGCTATCAGGAGATTTTGGAGCACTTCATGCTTCCATCTGCTGAAAAGCTTTATGGAGATGAAGATTTCGTTTTTCAGCACGACCTGGCACCTGCTCACAGTGCCAAAACCACTGGTAAATGGTTTACTGACCATGGTATTACTGTGCTCAATTGGCCTGCCAACTCTCCTGACCTGAACCCCATAAAGAATCTGTGGGATATTGTGAAGAGAAAGTTGAGAGACGCAAGACCCAACACTCTGAATGAGCTTAAGGCCGCTATCGAAGCATCCTGGGCCTCCATAAACACCTCAGCAGTGCCACAGGCTGATTGCCTCCATGCCACGCCGCATTGAAGCAGTCATTTCTGCAAAAGGATTCCCGACCAAGTATTGAGTGCATAACTGAACATAATTATTTGAAGGTTGAATTTTTTTGTATTAAAAACACTTTTCTTTTATTGGTCGGATGAAATATGCTAATTTTTTGAGATAGGAATTTTGGGTTTTCATGAGCTGTATGCCAAAATCATCAGTATTAAAACAATAAAAGACCTGAAATGTTTCAGTTAGTGTGCAATGAATCTAAAATATATGAAAGTTTAATTTTTATCATTACATTATGGAAAATAATGAACTTTTTCACAATATGCTAATTTTTTGAGAAGGACCTGTATAAGATAAAAATTCTCCTTTTACACACCAATTTTGTAAGAGCTGTAGAATAAGTTTCCGTATTTTAACCACTAACCATGTTTAAGTTCTAAATAATAATCAAAAATATATATATTTAATTAGTCTTTTAGGTAAACCATACACATGAAAGAAAAAGTGAGGGAAAAAATCCTTTATGAACACTTTCACAGTGAAGCAAAAATAATGTACTGATATACTGCGGGAATTACATTTTTTCCAGATAATGATGAAAAGTGTCCCCTGACTTGGCGTATGTAGTTGTAGTATGAAAAACATATGCAAATATTTCAGATTTGCATGCTATTCAGTTGTATTACGCGTGGTGTGAAAAGCTTTTAGTACCATCTTTCATATATATAATGTGTCTCAGCATAAAAGCTCGTAATATTGACCGAACAGTACTTACTGTCAGCTTCTTTCGGTTTCTTTTGGAGGCAAGCAACAACATAGCACTTGAGAGCTCGAAGAGTTGAAGGTTTAAGAGTCTCAAAGTCGATCTCGATCTCCTCAGGGTCTGTGTCTCTAAGCAAGGGTTCTCGTGCCTTGATGATGTTCACTACTTTGCCAAGCTTGTCTCCAGGAAGCTTGTTAATGTCCAAACTCAGTTGCCGTTTCTCCTCATAAGACATGGGTAATGTATTCATCTCTTCCTCGGAGTCATATGCTCTGCTCTCCTTCCGCCTGAGAACAAAGTTGATGTAATTTTGATTTCTTTGAGAATTTGTCTCTTGACATAAACATAAATTCATTAGCTGCTGTATGGAAATAATGAAAAGAATAACAAAGTCCAGTAAATGGTAAACGTGTTTGTACTACAAACCAGTGTGTGCATAATTAATATAGGGCTAGTACATTAAAATAACCAGTCACACCAGTTTGCAATATCAGGTGGCAAGGTGGATACTTAGGGTAGAAATGGGCATGATGTGCACCCACAAGCACCACACATTTTCTTACCCTGATGACTTGCTGTTAGACCTCTTCTCTATTTTTGCCGGTTTCTTTATTTCTTCACCTTTCCGCTTACTGGACTCTCTCTCTTTCTTCCTCTTCTTCTTGGACTTTTCCCTTTTCTTTGGTTTCAAGAGAGGTGTTTGGGTCAGTAACTGCAGCTGCTCTCGTACTGCTTTCAGCTGGTGAGTAAAGACAGAAATGACATTATATAAGGGTACACATATAAACACTGTCAATCTATAGTTCAAAACTTAGCAAGCTATTTTTTCCACTGCCTACTGTACAAATGGGCAGCATCCAAACCCTCACGGCAGGCTGATTTTGAATGCTCATACTGGCATGGAAGATTCGATTTAGCAACATGCTTAAGCGTGACACCTATTAAGTTTACAGCACAACACTATAATAACACAAGTAAAAATCACTTTGTAATTGCACAGACTTAAAGGGTTACTCCACCCCAAAATTGACATTTTGTCATTAATCACTTACCCCCATGTCGTTCTAAACCTGTAAAAGCTTTGTTCATCTTCGGAACACAATGTACAGCATTTTGGATGAAAACAGGGAGGCTTGTGACTGTCCCATAGACTGCCAAGTAAAATTTTGGCGAATCTGAGCAGTACACAGGCAGCGTACACTCTTCTGTGCCTGCGTACTGCTCAGGTTTGCCAAAATGGGGCTACAAATCATTGAATAAATTCATTATTTTTGTTTTATTCGCATACAAAAAGTATTGTCATCGCTTCATAACGTTACGGTTGAATCACTGATGGCAGATGGCCTATTCTGACGATGATTTTCATACTTTTCTGGACCTTGACAGTGTATTTTACTTGGCAGTCTATATGGGACAGTCAAAAGCCTCCCTGTTTTTCATCCAAAATATCTTAAATTGTGTTCCGAAGATGAACGAAGCTTTTAAAGGTTTTGGAACGACATGGGGGTAAGTGATTAATGACAAAA
This sequence comes from Cyprinus carpio, assembly GCF_018340385.1. Taxonomy (NCBI): domain Eukaryota; kingdom Metazoa; phylum Chordata; class Actinopteri; order Cypriniformes; family Cyprinidae; genus Cyprinus; species Cyprinus carpio. Next base: position 13,851,819 of record NC_056602.1, read on the forward strand.
TTTTAATTTTGGGGTGGAGTATCCCTTTAAAGTCCTCCCAAGTATGTACCTAAAAGAGACCTCTCTCGCTTTTTGGCAAAGAACATTCTGGAATTGTTTTTACTGCAAAGAACACATGCAATACTGCCATAAAATTCTCTGAAGGAGGCAGCACCACATTGGGCGTGACTATAATGTGTGTATGTTTGAGAGGACTCAAATGTCTATTTACAAGTCTCACCTGTTCCTCCAGGCTGGCAAGCCTCTGCGCTCTCTCCTCTTCATCTTCTGTGTCTGAGGAGTTTTCTGATGGAGACGATGATTCGCTGTCACTGCTCTCAGAGCTGGACGGACTGTGTGCTCTCTCCTTCCTTACTCTGTTCTGACTAGAGGATGGTGCTGAATTCCTCGGCTCGTCAGGAATCTTGGAGAAGCGAAACTCAAAAACATCCTGGGTGAAAAATACAAATATTCCGCATTTACCCATAGAAAAATAAGACAAACACTGGATTTTAAAAGATGATCAAACCATCTAAAGACACACCTGAAGTTTTCTTGCCATGACCACTACCTCATGGCTGGGTGGATTGTATTTGTAGCAGTTTGAGAACATGAGCCGCACATCTGCAGCGAATTGCAATGCATCGGTGTACTCACAAGCTTCCATCTTTTTCTAATAGAAAAAAATAAGTCCATTACATAAAAACAATAACAGTGAGCCAAGCTTATCCAAAAATATTAACACTACCATGGTACTCACTCTGATGGTACTCATATCCATAGGTTGGTGAATGATTTCATGATAATCAAGAAGGCCCAGTGCCTTAGCATCCACAGGCTTATAAAAGGGCCAGGCGTAGGCAGAATGCTTTTTGGCAAACATCTCTTTCAGGATGGCACTGCAGTATTTGAGTCTCTCTGAGAGTTTGGTCCTTCTGCCCACCTGATGCTGTGGTGGTGATTCAGGAAGGTCTTTACAGGGAGGTTTGATGGGTCGGCCGCTGCCTCGCCTGGAGAATAACTTAAGGACTTTTGGTTCTGTTACACAAGGGGACAACTCACAGCTGGTGATGGAAGAGGCAGAAGGGGTCGTAGTGTCTGCTTTTCTTTTCACACCATTTTTCAACTGAAAGAAAGGGTACATGCAGAATACAGTTAACTAAAAAAAAAAAAAAAAAATTTTTTTTCAAACACAAAACTAAACATCCAAAAAAAATACAATCAACACAAATAAACGTACTGATTGTGAAATTCAGGAAAAAAATAGGATGTTCCTATCAAATCACTGTAATTACTGTGGCATACAATGAGTATTAACACCCGAGTTCAGTTTGTACAAGAGGCTTATGATACAGCTGATACACATGTTAGAGGTGCAAGTGGAGGAGGTTTGAGAGGAACTGACTTTGGCTGTGAGTTGTGAAGAGAGGGGAGCAGAGGGAATTGTGTGGAGAGCATCTGGAGGGATGACGGTCACTGTTTGTTGGAAAACCACTTCAGACACAGGAGACTGTGGCCTCTTTAACACTGCAAAAAATGCAAATACTAACTTCATTTTCACTGTACACTAGCATACACAACGCAGAAACCTGATACATGTAATTTGTCATCAATTTATTTAAATGGCCTGGATACCTGCTGTTGGCTTCCTTCCTCCTTTCACAGGAGCTTTAGTGGTCAGAGCAGAGATCTCAAACTCATCTTGAGGCATCTTTGCCACCTTCTCCAAAAAAAGCTTCTCAAGGGCTTGAGCCATCAGAACAATGTCATCTCCTGGCTGAAACCACAAACACACAAAAAAGTTTGAAACCAAATGTTGTGCATCAATTCTTAGCAACATTACATAAAACAGCAGCAGAGTCCTCACCCGATTGTACATGTAACAGTTTGTGAACATGGTGTTGAAGTCTTCTATACACTCCATTGCCTTCCAGTAGTAATTGTTTTCAAGACGCTTTTTAATGGTACTCAAGTCCATAGGGTTCTTGATGATTGTATAATAATCCTAAATTAAGTGGAAATATTGAAGCAAGCATAAAGATTTATAAAGTTTTGCACCTAAAATCTGTGTAATCAGTAAAATAGCCTTTAAATGACAGAGCACGCTGAGACTTACTGGCAAATTGAGTCGGACCGCATCCACAGGCTGTCTGAAAGGCCAGGAGAATTGATGTCTCCACAGGGACTTTATCACCACTTTTTCTAGATACTGCAACTGATTGGTTAGGCGCCCAGGCATTTTAGAGTTCTTGAACTCGGGGGGTGGGGGATTCCCATTCATGGTGAGGTTCTGTGAGGGTTTCACATCAGACATTGTCTGAGCTGTTCCAGGAAGTGGTGACCAGTATGGAAAAGGCTTTTGCAACTAAACCTAGGCAGCTCAGTGAGCATTACACTTCCACTGCCTGAGCCACTGTAAACAGGGAGAGCAGTGTCAACATTCTCATACCATTCTGCACTGCTGTTAATTATTTTTAGGGAACTCAGAAAAAGCAGCAGATTAGAGCAAACACAGTCCTTTTATGACAAGTGTAATAGCTTCAGTAATACACACATGCTGTATAAAGTCCTAGTTAATGACACTGCACTGTAGCCCTCGGGACTACTGCAGGTTTCATGCAGTATGCAGTGCCCTCTATTGCCTATTAAATGAATACTACAACGCTTTTCAGCTCCACTCAAGACAAAAGGCATCGTTATTAGTTGAAAATACAGTATCTGAAATACCTCACTCAAAATAACTTTAAAATAAAAACTAAATAACATGTGGAAGGAAACTTGCCAGCTAAAAAGTCTTAATATCCTGACCTTTCTTTCCTTCCAAAAACAAATTGATATTAAAATATACTGAGAACTTGTCCAGCACATTACAAATAGACCATTGCTGTTTAGATGAAAACTGCCGATGTGACATTTTTCAGACTAATGTAAAATGAACTTAAACACAAAAAGCAGAAACTGATATTACTTTGTTTCTACCATTTGTTTCAAGGCAAAACTTTATATCCTTAATTTATATGCGCAACACTTACCAATTTAAACTGCTGTTTCTAGATGAAAAGTTACTCATTAGATCAATAACAGCTCTCAATAACTCTTACTTTCAGAATCTGGACAGTGAAAACTCCTTTAAATCGTCTCTGAAGCTCTCACGCTTTATTTAGCTCAGCTACAGAGGTTATCCTCCATCACTTACCACAAACTAAAAGGTCATCGTCCTGCTCAGTAAAGTAAAGTAGTATTTTTCTCATACACAAAAACATCTACAAACTATATTGATCATTATGTGCACTTTATTTAAATAAATGTAAAAGAAATCACTGTACAAGAAGCCTATGAACTTACAAAATTTATTTACACAAGAAAAACAATTCGAAAAAAAAAAATTATGTTTTTTTTTTTTGTAAGTTATATAAAACACTTAGTTTCACACTGGTTTGCTTATGATTGGGAAGGGGATCTTTTTGTTTTTGGAGGGGAGAAGCGAATGTTGTCCATCATCGATAAAGTCCACTTCAGAGATGAAGATTCTGTTTATTTTTCACACCTACAAGTTTAACAAGTTCTGAATCTGTATATACAAACGTAGCGACGTTGTGACAGTTTATTCTCGTGTGTTGTGGACAAACACGTGCCAATTTGTTAAACTGCAGACTGCACATTCATCTAACTTTACTCTGAAAAAGAAGCAGCTTTGTAGGTCAACAAAACAGACGAAAAATTAAAAATATTGAACTACAAAAAGCTCAATATACTTAAGGAGTGTAATATATACCATACGTTGCGTTTATAGGCAATATATATTTTGTTCCTTTACACAATCCAGGGCCATGCGTCATATAAACACGACGACCTCTTATGTATGACGCAACACTACTAACTTCCGGCTCAACATTACTGCCACAGAAGTGTCGCCGTTGCTTAAATAACCAGTTTTGGGGATAAACGTTAACTTATACAAGCATAAAACACTACAGATAATTAGGGTATATTTTACATGAATCCCATGAATAATCGAGTTAGCAAGCCTCGAGCCACAAAATGGCGCCTGGCTAGTTTTAGCACAGCTAGCCACACATTACCCCGCCCCGTCAGAGGCTGACATTGAGCTCAGTTAACAGTCCCTCCCCTAACCTAAATGAAGCTAGCTCAACCTGGATCCAAAATTTTACCTTTCCGTCTCGGGAACAACAAAGACAGTTTAAACTGCCGAACTGAGACAGACGATGCAGTGCAGGATGAGCTCTGCTGGAAAACTTCACCAACCGAAGGATCTTGTTGATGCTTTGCGCCCGAAAAACCCTCTTTGAAAACGACTTAAAGATTTTGAGCTTGGTTTTCAACGCCAAAAGAACAAATTAACATCATATACATGAATACGTTTGAAATAACACTGTTTCTTTGAAAGGTTAGTCATCAATGGCGGACGTCTCTCACGGCAACCGCCTGGTATTTATACCCTCCTGCTGAAAGCGCCTAATCCCATTGGACAAGACCCCTCACGTGCTCCCTTCTTCCCCCCCTCGCTGCTTTAAAAACGAGAAAATATTCCTTTAAACCGTATTGCATCGAAACCTCCCTCTATTTTATACCCTGAACAACTCAGAAGCGCTGTTTTACAATTAAACCTGTTTATGTTTACTATAGCGAACGGACTCCGAAAAGAAACAGACACGCACGTCAGAGTATTTTTTTAAAAGTGCGACATAGCTGGTCTACGTCACATGACCATTCTAGAACATTCTGTCGATCGCTATAGCTCGATTCCCCTCTTTAGTGTCTGTTAAATGATTACATTGTGGCTCTTTTCCGTGGCTTTGGTTGTCAGCTTCTGGCGAGTGTTGGACATCGGTCATCCCTGCAGCTTGAAAAATCTCACAAAGAGAACTATGATATGATGAGACCGCTGAGCAAAGCTGAAGGGAGGCGACCGCAAACTGCGCATGCGCACTTTCTTAACAGCGATTGGCTTCTCAGTTGACGCCGTACAACCTGCATTAAACCTCTTCAAGCAAGCTTCATCAGTTAAACACAACCCAAGACGAATACATAGAAAGGAGAAATGTCTATGGAAAATATAACAAAATAAATAAACATGTTTTTTAATCAAAAAAATGGAGCAAGAAAATCTCTGTGCATTATACTTTCTATGACTGAAAATCCGCGTTTGGAAAATTTTTATTGTAAAACTATATAAAATATAAGTTTTCTCCAAAATGAATATTTTGTTATCATATCCTGTTTCCCTTTTGTCTTCTGTGAAACACAAAAGGGGATTTTAGGCAGTATGATAGCCTCAGTCACCATTCACTTTCATTAATGTTTTATCCGTACAACGAAAGGAAATGGTGACTGAGTCACTCTAACTAACAATGCCTTTTATAGTCTAGGAAAGAAATAAAATGAATACGGATTTCGAACATAAAGGTGATGACAATTTCCATTTGGTCTATCTATCTCTTTATTCCGCTTCACTTGTTCAGCAAACAACATTTGAAACAAACTTTCCACAAGAGGGCACCATAAGCCCTATTTTGAATGGAAAATGCTTTTACGATTGTTTTCTACCTTACACTGCTGCTATACAAATCTTACAAAATAATCACCTTTATTTTTAAATAGGCTTACACTGCCCAAATGCACATTTACTAAAAGGAATGGATTAGCAGTGTCCTCTGCTTAACTTTGCTTTTATAAATAGAGAGAGCAATATGACATAACTTATGTCATACATGTTGATTAATGATGTCATGTTTGTTTTTTATTCTCATTTTTGTCTTTAAGGCAACTAAGTAGCCGTACATAAACATCCCCTGTATTTGCTCATACATCAGATGAAAGGGTTCATCGTGCAATGTGACCCCAAGGTCAAGAGTTCAGAACCCGACATTCCACAGGGTCACTTCTCATATGAAAAAGTGTTGTTCAGGAAAACATTATCACATCTATGGATAGAGAGAGATATGGCCATGATGGGAGAAGAGATATATGTATTCATGCAGCTGTTATGTATGTAGAAGATATGGTAAGTCCTTTTATTATTAAATGCAGTATCATCAGAGTATATTACTAAGCACTACTAAGCACTGGATATATTGCAATAAAAAAAAAAAAAAAATTATTGTTAACATTTTACAATGTCACATTAGTTAATATTAATGAATGCATTAACTACCATTAACAATGAGCAACATTTGATGCAGTATTTAATTGATAAAAAGGTTAATAAATATAATAATAATAATATTTTTTATACATTTTTTATTAAATTATTTCAATAAATACAAAATTTTATTTTAATAATCTATTAGTAAATGTTGAAATTATTTACTAAGATTAACAAATGCTTTGGAAATATTTTTCATTGTTAGTTTATGTTAACTAATGTGGTTAACTAATGTTAACGTATAGGACCTTTTTGTCAAGTGTTACCAAATTGTCTATTGTTTTACAGATGGTTTTCTCTATAATTTTACAAATGTCCTTAATTTTTTAAGAAAAACTATTTAATTCAAAGGGTTTGACAAAGATGATAAATGCATGCAAAACAAAGGAAATCAAAGAATTAGAGCAAAGATTCACGTTCAGGACGTTGCATCTTCCTCCCCATCTGTGCAGATGCTTTGAGTAGACCTGGTTCTGAGGCATACATATGCATGAGAAGTGAAAAATGACATGAAGCCTCTGAGTACATCTTCATTGACACTCAAAAGCAGCATATCAATGTTTTCAAGACAGCAAGAAGCTCCAAAACAAAGTTTTCTATCTTGCAAGGGTGCTGTCTCATTAGTGGCAAATCACGACTCTGACATTTACACTATAAGCAGTGGTAAAGCATTTCCATTTCCTTTTGAACGGAGTGGAACATTTCAGTCAGACAACATAAGTCTGTTTGTTCGGGAAAACAAGCCAGGAGAGGAGGCAGAGGCAGAATAAAAAAAAAAAATGAAAATGCAAATCAAAAGTAAACAAATATATCCTGCAAAAACAAACAGACACAAACATGCATCTGTGCCTGAGTTTAACTCACAAACAACCATACAAAGGATGTTGCAGTTTTCCTTTGCTTATGTTTTAAACTAAACTAAGCATATCTGACCAAATGCAATTGCAAATGGAAAACATCAGAACCAATGCTTGCGTATGTATTTTGGACCACATTGATGTCCACTTCTTTTATGGCAGTTAATTATTGAAAGTATTCAAAGTAGTGTGCACATATCCCAATGTAACTAGAACAGGTGCTCAGTCAAAAAGAATCGAAATGAAAGAAATAAAAAACAGCACACTGTTTTATCTGCTCTCATGTAACTTTAATATAATAAGACCCAAATAATGCAGCAGTGCAAACAAGATTCAAGAACTTTATTGTCATATGTACTAGTACAATGAAATTCTTAGTTTGTTTACTGCTCTCGAGAATGAAAGGTAGAATGGGAACAAATATAACTTACACGGGCAATACAAAGTATGTAAAAAATATAGAATATACAGTAAAGTAAGTAAAAATATAAATTATAATAGCTTAAAAAAGAAAAAACAACAACAAGACCTTGCTTGGGTTGAAACATTGCAATTGCAATAAGTTAATAATTGATTGCCAGTGGATTATTAATTAGTTAATCCCACAATCAAGTTCTTGTTAGTAAATATTTAAGGCCCAGAAGCCAGTTTTTGGTCCAAAAAAGATGTTAGTGTCTAAGGAAAGGCCAGTCTAAAATCAGGTCAGCATGCTCTTTGCCTTGAATCAAATCAGTTGGCAATGACAGACTGATACTGCTATCGCTAAAACATTTAACAGATAAGACACACACTACAGAAGATCTGATTTACTACTATATCTATAGAAATGATTAGTACGATTTCACCTTATTTCATGTTGAGTCATGACAGATTTCCATGTCTTAAAATGCTTCACATCAGGAAAATGCTGATTTAATATAAATGTATAAGAAGGAATAAATGCAGATGAAGGGTTTCAGATATAGAATCTAAATTTTGTATTTTTTTTGTCCCCCGACTGTGGATACTTCTGAGGGTTGTGGAACCACATATTGAGATGAATGTAGGTCTCTTGGATGGTACTTGGTAGATTAGATTATGATCGAGGTCATATTCTTTGTAAGTGTTTATAGTAGTCCATTAGGTGAGGTGAAGCATCCCACACATGGAGCATTTGCCGGGGCTTAAAAAATAATAAAATAAAAATTGTATCATTAAAATGTCATTGCTTAACAGAACAGGAATGCATTTAAATATAAATAAATAATAATCAGAAGTTCATAAACTTTTTGAATGTATTAATTATGTCTTAAAAATTGTAACTTCTTTTTCATGTTATTAATGCATGTGAATATTTTAGCTTTGACACAATACTGGGCACTTTTTATTACATTTGATTAATAATTGAATTGTAATCTAATAAACAGTTAATAACATTTATTTAATTTTTTTTTACTCTGTACAGTTTGTGTGGAGTAACTCTATTTTTAAATGGACTCCTGGGGATTCTTGAAAATGTTGCTAGAATTAAGAGCCACAAAAGACATTTCCCAAAGCTTAAAAGCTAAGAAGAGTGTGAGTTTGCCTCTTTCTGTTTTAATAATGTATAAAGAAATGTTAGTGTGGAAGTATTATCATGTTTATTTATTCTGTCCTATACACTTCCAAAAAATAGAAAGAGACATTTGCAGCATTACGCCTAAAAGCCTGTTTGTGCAGATGCTGGGTCGGTGCCAAAATAGCTACATGTTGTGTCAAATAGAATTATATGACCTCATAATAATCCTCTAATGAAGAGGAATATGCTATATGAAGAGGACTTCATGTGTGAAAATAAGTGGAAATAAAGCAAATATAGTGTTTAAAAAATGTTAAAGAGAATTTGTCACTAATAAAAGCAAAGAAAAACACAAAACTTTTGAAACTCAACTATCCTATTATTTTATATAGCTAACAATAATGTTATAATAATATTGTTATCATGTTTATAAAATACATTTTATATTATATTAATAAATATTATTGTTACTATGTTATTATTGTTATTGCAACAACAACAACAACAACAACAATATTTTTTAAAGTAAACTCAAGTGTCATGACTGCGGAAGTTGATGGGCTTTCAAGCCCACTTCATCCTCTTATTTGTCTTGATAGATGTAAATCGCAGCCTCCTACTACTGGCCCCTCCCACTGAAATACACACAGACACACAGAAAGCGGGAGAGGTATTTAAAACTTTTTGAGATCTGTCACAGGCTTTGTCATCCTTGAAACCGTGGCGTTAGTCGCACGATTAATTACCATACTGACAGAAGCGTTTGCTCTGGTCCTTTATTTTATCAGCCGAAGGAAACCTTACACCGTGAACTTCCTAAGAAAGTTTTCTTCAGCATTACTGAGGATTCGCTGGTATGTCCCTGTTTCTGTCTTTGCTTTAATGCGTTGCGTGTAAATTGTCTTAGAATTGTAAGACCAGTTTAGGGTTCTTGTTAGAAATGTAGTTGTATAGCATGTTTACAGTCGCATGCACACTTCATAGACGCGCATGCACGTTTAACGGCACGTTGAGTCTTGCGACGTGACAAAACTAGAACGCATCCATTATGATCAATGAAACTGATGTCTATAATGCAAAGTGACGTTCTTCAAGTGCATGTAAAGATATAAAGCCCATTAGAATTCATAAGAGACTGTAAGATGTTCGTGATTTTGAACTGAACTAAAGAGTTAAATATGCACGTTGTCTGCAGATGTTGTGATTTGGTCATGAGCTGTGAAACTTTAGCCTACTTGTGGTGCTTTCTGACAGCTGAACTGCAATGTGTTATCCTGCAGAAAATTTATTCACTGTATTTTTTCTCCTTTAACATGAAGCCCAACTTTTTTTTGGGATGAGTGGACTGCCCTGCACAGGAATTTCATTTAATCAAATTAATGTACATAGTTCACATATCACTGGAGGTACAGTCATGACATGAATCTCTTTCAGTGCATGTAAAGACAAAAGCCTCTTCCATTTACTAGTTGCAGGTATTGTGAAATTCTCAAACAGGCCAGTAAGTATTAGATATTACACCTTTGGGAATAGTTTTGTCTAATAAAATCTAAAGTTCAAGTGACTGCTATGAAACAGAAAATACTCATAAATATGATGTCTTGTGTCACTGAGTGATCATTTGACTTAGTGCATTCTTTAGATAAGGTTCTTCAGTGGGATTAATAGCAGAGAAGTTTAATTATGTTAATTGTCCAGTGGATTTACAGTTCTAGACCAGTGGTTGTTATCTGGTGGACTGGACCCTAAAATGTGTTGTAAGTCTGTTCTGATAAGGTCACAGACATCAGGGAAAGCAATGCAAATAATCCAATGCACATAACATACTTAGTTTGTACGTCAACTTTGAAAAGAGAAGACCAAACGCTTCCCATATCTTTTGTTGTTGTCGGCTAATGCTGTGCAACGAATGGAATTCTACAATATTTTTGGTACAAATCCATTTGTTATTTGAAGAAGTTAAATTAGACAGGTGCCAGCATTAACAGGACCTAAAACTATAAATCAATCAGTAAATCAAACATTTCAGTGTTTGATTTTAAGGTCATTTTTGTTTCCTTGTGTATGATAAACATTTTCGGGACTGTGTTGGGTTTTAATGTCCAAAATAAAATCAAAAAAAAAAAAAAAAAAATATATAAGACTGAAAAAAAAAAAAAAAAAAATATATATATATATATATATATATATATATATATATATATATATATATATATATATATATATATATATATATATATATATATAATCTAATCTATTCTGCATTACCTGGACTGTCAGATTGTTTGTTTATCTTTTTTAAGTAAGTAAAGTATTGCTTAAGTTTGATTGTACGTCTTTTCTTTACATTTTAAGTCCTCCCAAAAGTGTGCATCAGCATAGCATAGATCAAAATCAGTCTAAACGTAAAGCAGAGGATGTCCTTCCTTATTACTCCAGTTATCATGCTGTGTTCGGTTGCAAAATAGACAGTTTTCATCTTCTCAGTTTGTCAAAGTGGCTTAATATAATATTTTATATAACCTAATTCTTAACCTGTTCATGTGATGTTACTAGTTACACATTTATAAAAGTAATGTCTTTAGTTGAGACTGTAAGTCTCTTTGGCTGATCTCCTCAGGGGGATTTGTTCTGGGTCCCGGTCAGGCTTTTCATGCCTGTCAGACATTAGATGATCCCTGCAAGTGTCTTAACGTGAGAAAACGAGGGTTGGGTAGTGAGTTCCATGCAAAAAGCTAGTCTGAGCTCTTGTAAGTACTTTTACCTAAAGTGACTTCTCATACAGTGATTATTGTTTTGGAGATGAAGTGAGGAGTGAAGGTGGTTTCACGAGAACAACAGACTTGTGACTGTTATCTGACTCAAGACCCCTGTGACATGTTGATTCAGGTCCTCAGAGTTAGTGATCACTCACTCTCAGCTTATTACATTCTAAAAAGATAGAGGGAGACAGAGGAAGTTCAGTGTTTTTTGAAGGCAACTAAATTCACTGCACATAGCAGAGAAATGATTAACACAAGATTATGTATTTTAATGAATTTCACTACCTTTTTCATCTTCTTTTCAGTCTTTATCATATTGGCGTTCTATGAGTAGTAGTCACTGATGATTCATAACTAGAGGCGTATGAGTAAAAATTGCATGTTGATGCAAGTGTATGTGAGTTACTTCGCATGCTCTGATGTGACTCACAAATAAAGGGTCACACACACAGATGTGCAGATGTTCCACTCAAGTGTGTGTGTGCAATGTGGTCTTAGCGGCAGCCCTGAGGTATGATTTAGTGTGTGTTTGTGTGCATGCTGTGTGAATGAACGTGTCCGGTGCCAGAGATGCGAAATTGGCCCAGTAAGTCTAGTAGATTGATCAATCTGTATCACTGTTGGAGGTTGTGGTTTTGTTTGAGTGCAGCTGGCCACTTCATGTCCCCAGTGTGTCACTGTTTGACACGTGGCTACGCTCACAGCCAACACGGAGAGGATCCATTTGGGCCGACGAGCAGATCTTCCATTATAAACATGTCAAAGAGGCCCCCGTCACCGTTCACTTACGCAAACGGGAAACCACACTCTGTTTAGACTGAATGACTCAATCCAAATAAAATTCATTAGCAGTCAAAAGGCCCATGTTGGACTTCACAATGGTTTTCGGTAGGCCTCTACTACCCTAGATGATGTGCTCTACAGGTACCCACATTTTCATAAGCACTCATGCCATGTTTCTTGGCTGGAACAATGTAGGATGGAGTGAGTTGTGTTTTATTTATACATGGCTAGAAATAGTTGTGGTGTGTTATTCTCTAGAGGTCATGCTGTATTTGGTCTGTCCTCTCATGCTGCGATGGTTTTCAGAAGGACATGGTCTAAGATACCGTAAATACTCCATGGAATAAAAAATTGGAGTTTTATGACTTTTAGTCCATGTCTGTTAACTTTGATGTTGTCTCTTTTAAAAATAAAAGTTCTTTTTTTGGCAGGGATCATTAACATCCATGGAACTTTTCCATTGCACAAAAGAGGGGTGTGCGATAATATCAGAATTGTTGTTTTAATGATATGCGAGCTGCCATTATTGAGTGTGCCACTCATTTAGCAAAAAATATAAACGAAACACATTTTGAAAGTCCAAAAGACTATATGCTTGATGAAGCCTATAAGGATGCATTAAAATGCTCCGTTAATTCGAGTTCTGAAAGTTAAAACTTATTCCTGCATAGGTTTGTTTTTTTATATTTAAATAGTTAGGTAACATCACACAAGCAAAAGTGTCGTTTTCCTAAATATTAGTGCATCAGTGCAATCGCAAATGTGATATTAACTTGATACGACAGTTCAGCCGGGGAAGAACATTTTCGCGTCTCAGAGCAACACTGTGGCATTTCATTCCGGAATGAATCTGTTTTTGAACAAATCATTTGAATCCATGATTCAATAACCTGTTTGTAAAGACAGCAACTTGCCTTGTTTCTAAATTAATCAGCCCTTTTGAATTAATCATTTGTATGAATGATTCAAAGAATTCCTCATTAAAGGATAGTTCACCCAAAAATGAAAATTCTGTCATTAATTACTCACCCTTATGTCATTCTAAACATGTATTACCTTTGTTCATCTTTGGAACACAAATTAAGATATTTTTGTTGCATTCCTAGAGCTCTCTGACCCTCCCATAGACAGCAAGGATCCTTAAACGATCAAGGCTCAGAAACGCTGTCTACACTGGATGCGACACGACAAAACCTGTGTGTCATCAAAGTATTGTGAGAGCTATAAGAGAGCGGACATACTTTGATGCCATCCACCGATCGATCTTCAAGTTCATTCAAACACACCTCTTTACTCTCGCGTGTGACGTGACCTAGCATAATCACAGCCTCTGTGATTGAAAAATTGTGTTTTTTCATATTGCGATATTATCGCAAATGCAATTAATCATTCAGCCCTAGATTAAATTGCCAAATCTATTGGCAGCTTAAAAAAGGAGAAGCCCTGTCTCATACAAACTTAGTGTTTCAGTAGGAAGTATGTCAATGCAGGAAAGAACATTGCATTCATTAAATCATTTCATGGGCTCTTTAAAGAACAGGTTTTGACATTGGAGGGATTGGCTTAGGAACAGTTTGCCAAGTTGAGCTCATCTCAACTCTGGAATGCGTATTCTGCAAATCCTTGATTTTATACAGAATATAATTTTACACAAGAAACCTAATGTGATAAACATAAATTTTGACCTGCTTGTGAATGATCTGTATCTTTCATTAAGTCAGTTTTTCATTTTGAACTGAATGTGGATGGTTTTATAGTTTTAAGGCACGCTTCTTCCTCCAGAGTGAAGTGCCTTTTTGAGTTCAGAGCGAGGCTGCGTATTAAACCATATGGTGTTCGCCACTCCACCTACACAGTAATAGTGTGGAGTAGCTACTTATTATGTTCAGTCTGGGGTCTGCTGCCTTGAAATTTCTAATGACATTTCCAGACTGTTTCTGAATGTTATTGTACTATATCTTTCTGCTGAGAAATAGAGGGAGAGACACAATCTTTCAGCAGAAGTCATATGAGGTGATCAGTCTTTAAAATGAAACAAACACACTTTATTTTATGATTGACTGAGCTAAACAGAGTTGCCCATGTGCCCATGGTTTTAGTTTAGGGTCCACTATTATTGTTCCACTGGTCCACTTTTGGTCAACATGCTTAAAAAGTTCAGATATTATACTCACACAGCTATTCGAGAGGATGATATTCGCTACAGTCAAATAATTAACTGTAGAATAACACGCAGTGTACCGTAACATAACACCAATGTGCCTGGGGCAGTGTTTTAATTTTACATTTTGTTTTGCCTTAACTAGGCCTGCAGAATTCTTTCATTAAGCACTTTCATTTATTTTCTTTTTGTTTGGTTTATTTTATTTTACATTTTTTTTTTGCCTCAACTAGGCCAACAGATTATTTTTTTGTTTAGCGCTCTTATGTTGTTTTGTTTAATTATTTTTTCTGCCCAATCCAGCGGAAATTTATTTAAATTTATTTAATCAATTTTTTTTTTAAAGCTCTATTTATTTTTTTATTTAGTTTTGTCCCAACCAGGGGCCTGTTTCATAAAACAAGTTTACCAAATAAGCCAGGCATATATCAATTCTGACGTATTTTGGACCAAATCAACTGACAAAAAGTCAGACTAACTGAAATAAACCTGGTTTATTTGGTAAACTTGTTTTATGAAACAGGCCCCAGGTATCAGAAAAAAATAAGTACTTTTATTTATTTTGCTTTGACTTTGTTTTGCTTTGGTTCACCCTTGATCACATCCTCTTAAATCTGAGGATTCCAAAATGCCTCTGCTCTTGGTGTGACACCAAATCAAAAGCAGAGGGCACTGGCTTGGGGCCCCTGTGCTGGAAGTGCAATATTTGTTGAGATTCTCCAAAATGACTTCCCAGCCTCAGCAGCTGCCCGTACGTGAATGGCTCTTTGTTCCGGCAGCTGTTTGCAGAGAGAGAGAGAGATAGAGAGAGTGTGTGAGAGAGAGAGAGAGAGAGAGAGAGAGGGGGGGGGGAGCGTTCTCTTCTCACCTTACTGAGAGAAAATGAGAAAAAGCCAGAAAAATAGGAGAAAGAAAGAAGCAGAGAGAAAGCTAGAGATAGTTTCAGATGCTGAAGAAGTTGTGGCTTTCGTTACTCCTCTTTTGGGGACACCCCCAGTGAAGCATGTGGTTGTTTTTAACCACTGATAAATGTTCTGATTGACATTTGAGGTTTTAATCCACCTGTGGCACTGTGCATCTTTGTGTAAGTTTTACACATATTGATTCTCCACAATACCCTGGGGTAGCGTGTTGTGGGTTAAGGGACTTTTCCTCCCCCGTTGCTGCACGGGTGCTGAATGTAACTGCTAAACCCATTAGTGAAACGCCTGGTTTTGCCTCAGTAAACTAGTGTGCAAACCTGTGATACTGTTTGGTCAGGATAATAAGAGTGTTATTGGCCTGCATGTGTACATGTATCTACGCACACTGTGTGGGATGGTGCTACTTTCGTAATAGGTAATCTTTACAAGCTAATGAAAAAAAAAAAAAAACATCAGAGAGGCAGCAATGTTGTGTTGAGTTGTGCAACAGTCACACTCTGGAGTCTTGCTGCACTCTGAACTATAAATTCTTAGAAATATGAACCTTTTTATGGATTTATAATAATAAACTGTCTGAAAAGAATAGAAAATTGCTTTTAAGATCAGTTTTGCTGATGTTTGGACCTACATTCACTCTTACTTACTTCAAAAACACTGAACGTGTATTATTGGGTTGGGACGGTGGCCATGGAAAACTTTTCACTTTCACTTTTCAAAAAGTTCATTTTGTCAAAATGGAATTAAATGAACTGAATCGAGTCTGACGTGACATTTCAGAGACTCAGAGCAGACGTAAATGTTTGAATGCCAGTGTAGAATTGTTTGAAAGGTTTTTATTTAATGACTCAATATCTGTCATGATGCAGATGGTATGTTTATTATTGCATCATTTTGTCAGGTAGGGGACTAAGTGAAACTTAATGTGGATAATGCATGCTGTATTTAAACTCTACTGGTGTGGCATATGTTGGCTTTAGCCCATCCTCCAGTGAACTTCGATTGGCCGCTTTAAACCTCAAGTTCAGTTGTGGTCGTGTTAATTAGCTGTCGTCTGTTAATAGTATTAACAGCAAACTCCAGGTGTCTAACCTGACTGTTATCTTCACTGCAGCATATCTTTTATTGTGTTATTTAAAACACAATGCATATTGAAAAGTGGCTGTTCACAGTATTTTTTGATACTGTGAATTCTTTATGCATTAGTTTTTCATTTTCTGGAGATTAGACATGTTCGAGTTATTATGAAACAAGCGTACTGTATTCAGAGTGTGACCAGGATGCAAGTTAGTTCAAGTTCACTTGTTTATTCGTATTATTATGTTGTAAATGTGAGCTGTAATTTTTAAAGGAAGTCTCTTATGCTCACCAAATCAGTATTTATTAAATCAAAAGTACAGTAAATGTAATTTTTTTTAACAGTTATTTAAAATAACTTTTTTCTTTTAAATATTTTCAAATGGCAAAGCTGCATCTTTTGATACTGCAGCTGAGGTTGTTAGATGACCTAGGCTATCTCTTTTTCTCTTTATTCCCACCATTCACACAAGGCTTAATTAGTGGGTTGAGATTAACAAGCGCCGCCACCTCAACCAGAGCCCTGCTGTCTCTTCCCATCTAAACCCACAGGATGTGACATTAAGACCCTAATACCCTGCTGCCTGGTCACTGACTGACATCTTTCTCTCTCTAGTTCTACAGAGCCAGTGGGGACCGTTCAAGAAGACACCCTGCTGCTACTTTTTCTGCCACGTCTAGCTTCAGGAAAGCGTTCTGTTCCAGTCATGTGGCTAACGGCACACATACGCCCCTCCACCATCCTGTTTTTGACCCTCAGCAGCTTGGTCTCTGCAGGTAAGCGCTGTTATCCTTGTAACCCATCATCTATCTTCTGGGATTTTGGAATAACAGGTCAAGAGTGAGTGAATGTAGCATGACGTTGCCTTATGAAGATGAAGGAAAGAATGGGAATTTATGAGGGGTGTTTTAAACAGCCTTTTAAAAGTGCCGCTATGTCATGGCTTATGATGAAGTGAATACCAGTGCTCAAACACTTGGGAAATTTTGATGGTTTAAAGTGTGCGTTTTATGTAAAGTGTAAATTTCTGGTCACCAAGCAGTGCCAAACGGACCCCATCTGCCTTTGTTTAAACAAAAAGGTAGTCTCAAAACTCATGCCATTGGTAAAGCCAAAAGCTGACATATCCAACAACTCAATAAAACAACAGTGTTTGGAACCGTGCATAGTGACGTTATCATAGCAAGAACAAACCTCAGTACTTAAGTGCGTTATTGAAGTTACCATCAAATATTTGTGCCATTAAGACCAATTTTTATATATTTTTATTATTCACATGACCTTGCAACATTTTGATATAAAAGACAATGTTCGTTTTACATAGTTTTTTTGTTTTAGTAATAGTTTCTGTCAGCTTTACTCAAAAATGGCATCTAAATTTTATAATAGAAACAGCTTGTTTGTTAAAAAATTACACCATAAATCAAAATTGAACAAAAACTGCATGTGAAAACTATCCTGGATAGCTTATGAAAACATTAGCTCTTGAAATGACATTATAATAAGTACACATAATACGATGCTGTGAGTTACAAAGTCACTTGTGCATTTGTATGATTTTATATTAATGCAAGTTCTAATTTTAAGTTTATGTTGTGAATATACGCTACAGTTAAAAAATGTTGGGGTCAGTAGGTTTTTTAATGTTTTTGAAAGAAAACTCTTGTGCTCAGCAAGGCTGCGTTTATTTATTTAAAAATGTAAGATTAATCTTACATATATAGGATGTGGTCTTTGAGTTAATTAACGCGATAGCATATTTTTTCAGTTAAAAATCATTCAGTTACCATCATAATGTGATTTTTCATTTCATCTTCGTTTTCATTGACAAAAAACATTACTAAAGATTTTCATCATTAACTTCGATGACGAAATTCACACTAAACAATATTTGACTGGATTTAGTATGGATTTAGAAAACGAGGCATGATCTTTGCTGATACTCTTCGAAGGGCGTGTTCTCGATAAGCTATGCTCACTGCTCATTGTCTTGACAGAGTTTTGTCAGGCAATCACGATTCGCCCCGTGTTCGGAATTTCCCCGGTTCCTCCCAGCATGAGTCTTCTAGATCTGGCTGTCAGAGAGCAAAGGCCGGGGGGATTTGCATTAAGAAAGTGCTGACAGCCTCAATCTCTCAGCCCGAAACACCAGTGCCGCACGTCAGCTATGCCTCTTCTAACCCGACTCAGGCAGCCCTATCTGTGTGATTGATCAGGTCTTGTTGGCTCAGTCTCTTCAGAAGAGTGATGATTTGTTCCCCTCTGGCACAACAGCCTGACAGATAGTTGCATGGCAAGAAAAAAAGGGAAAGAAAACAATATGGCAGCAACAAAACAAACATAAGGAACAGGCAAAATTATGACAGTCATCAAGTCTGGGTTCTCGGGATGGAGAGTTATGATTTAAGAGTGCATGTATTTCATGTCATTCTATGATTTTGCTCTTACTTGTTCTGTCGAACGTCTCTTTGTTGGTAACAGATCTCACGGATCATTCTCAGCGTGTGATTTGTGATTTCTCTGTCACTCAAACCGAATGCTTTTCTTCTGGAGTTATAGACCAAATCACTCAACAATAAAATTAATACAATTAATCAGATATTATTAATGATTAGGCTTTGTCATTTAAGTCGGAGTTATATAAAAATTGTCTTTGATCTTTCAAGCTCTATCATTGCAGTCAGCGGGTGTTGCACTGCTTCAGTCCAAAAGAAGTGAAATAAAAAGCGCCCTTCCATAAAAAAAGTGTCTCACATGGCTCCGGGGGGTGAACAAAGGCCTCCTGTAGCAACTCAATGGGTTTTTGGTGATTTATGTCGACTACACTGAAACTGGATCAGTTTTGAAAACTATTTTTGATTTTCTGTTATTAACAGAAGTGGGGATGTCTGTAATCACCCAGAGCAAACTCTATCAACCATATACTCTAGCAACATCCCAGCAACTTCATAGCAAGAGCCTAGCAACCAACTAGCAACACTTTAGCAAGCATCTAACTGACCAAATCATTTATGTTTCTTAAACAAGACTTTAAAGGGTTAGTTCACCGAAAAATTACAATTATGTCATTAATGACTCACCCTCATGTCATTCCAAACCCGTAAGACCTCCGTTCATCTTCAGTCACTTAGAATTTGTTGAAGCATCGAAAATACATTTTGGTCCAAAAATAACAAAAAATACAACTTTATTCAGCATTGTCTTCTCTTCCGGGTCTGTTGTGAGTGCGACTGCTGTGACAGTTGATGTACGACACTGCTGACGTGTTATCTTTGTTATTGGGCGCACCAGAAAACACTTCAGCAGCGTCATACGTGATCAGCGTCGTGAACGCGCTCACAACAGACCCGGAAGAGAAGACAATGCTGAATAAAGTTGTATTTTTTATTATTTTTGGACCAAAATGTATTTTTGATGCTTCAACAAATTCTAACTGACCCTCTGATGTCACATGGACTACTTTGATGATGTTTTTATTTCCTTTCTGGACATGGACAGTATACCTTACATACATTTTCAATGGAGGGACAGAAAGCTCTCGGACTAAATCTAAAATATCTTAAACTGTGTTCCGAAGATGAACGGAGGTCTTACGGGTTTGGAACGACATGAGACATTTGTGAGTCATTAATGACATAAGTTTAATTTTTCGGTGAACTAACCCTTTAAAACAAGCCAGCATAAATTTGTCTTCCAAACATATCAATCTAGTTATTACAGTTTTTCTTAGTTTTTTTAACTGCTTACACTCAATTTCAAAACATTGCCTTTTTTTTTCAAAACTTTACACACAAATCCAAGAATTGCACACAAAAAACTCAAAATGCCTCACATCTCTTGCAAAATGAAGCACCGCATTCAAAATAGCACAAACACATCTCAAAAGCAAACATTTGCAAACACCTTTGCCATAATATTAATTGTGTGTTTGTGTTTAGTGAAATTTCCATTATTTAATGTACTGGTACTGTACTGTAATTATACTGTATGTACAAGTATAAAACCCCTGTAGATCATGATTGATTCAGCTCTCTTCTCTCTGTTGTTAGGATGCAGAGATTCTGATAAGTGTGTCATCAGTTTTGCTACCTAATATTTAACTTACTGTTAAACTTTTTGAGTAATGTGTAAACTGAATCAATTGGTATGGGGGAAAAATTGTTATATATAACAAATAAAATCAGTTATATATATTAACAATCGAGCAAACTGCAATATGAGTAGATTCTTACCCTCTGCTATTAGTTTCCGTGTTCGGCATCTTCTAATTGATTTCATGTTATTGTTACAGCTTATATCCATGATTAAAGTGGAGTGAGCAGTCGGAGAATTAGATCACCAAACAATTATGCAATGAATCTCAGACATATCTGAACTAGGGTTGCCACCCAATTCAAAAAAAAAGAAAAAGAAAAAAAAGGCTATGTAAACTTGCAACAGAACACATTAATATTGTTATTTTACATTTTTATTATTTATAATTATTAATTTTTATTAGTCTTTTTTGACAGACCTGCAGCGGTTACCAGGATGGGATGAATTTTTATTAAATTTTTTTATTCATTTGCTTAAATTAGGACTACATTATTATGTAATTATTTGTCCCATTTTTGCCTAAATAATTTAGCATTTTTAAAACTTTTTAAAATGCCAAATTATATGATTATTTATTATGTATATTTTTTATTATTAATATAAATGATAAATTAATAAATAGGGTATAACATAAAATAGGCCTATAATCTATTAATTAATCTGCCTAATAATGCCTAAAAATATAATAATTATGTCTACTAAGCTCTGATAATGTATAAATTATATTAATAGACTATCCAAATTTTAATAAAACAATAAGCCTATACCTTTAGAAGCACGGATGTGTCTGTCACTTTAAAGGTATGGTTCATCCCAGAAAAATGAAAATTCTGTCATAATTTACCCAGGTTTTTCTAAACATGCATAAAGGTCTTTCTACTGTTGAACACAAAACAAGATACTTTGAAGAATTTGTGTAACTAAACAGCTGCTGGCCCTCAGTAACTTCTAAAGTAGAGAAAAAATACTATCAGAGTCATTGGGGACCAGAAACTGTTTGGTTACCAACATTCTTCAAAGTATCTTCTTTTATGTTTAACAGAAGAAAGAAAGTATTACAGGTCTGTAACAACTTGTGGGTGTGTAAACAATGACAAAATGTAAATTTTTTGGGCAAGCTTTTCTGCAAACTGTGCGCGTTCATCATTAGTTACTGGACAGATCCATTGATAACTTTCCCATTCAGCCCTACATCTGGAGAGCCTTGTGTTCAAAGGGCAGATGTGAGCTCTAGATGTTTTAAACCATGCAGGTTTACTGCATCCTGTGGTCGCGTGAAAGGGCTTTAACAGTGTTCTGGAGACTCCGACGCTATGATAACAAAGACGGCAAAATGCAAACACACAAAAATGAACTTCTCTAATACTTCTTATGAAATTGATTTAATTATAAATGCGATAAGTATTAAAAACAGTGCACAATACTTATTTGTTGATTCAGCTATGTGTTGGCATTTGTAAAAAACGGGACAAATCGCGTCTCATATTGATTTGATACGGGACACATCATTTTACCTTTAAATATGGGATGATGTCATATTTTTAGTGACGAGTGGCAACCCTAATCTGAACATGATCAGATTTCTCAGAGGACTTCAGAGTTAGCTGAAAAGCAGTAATTATCTGATTCACAAACAAATGTAAAAACAGTTCATGACCTAGTGACCTGGTGAACTGGTAGTGAACTGGGCGGTGCTTTGTGGTTTTGACTCAAAAAGAACCAGTTCATAAGAGTAATTTGTTAATGAAGCCGACTATACTGACATGCTGTGGGCGCGTGCAACCGTTGTGCACAGCTTATTGAAAGACATGTTTTTTGCCATTATTTAGTGTTACTCTGTCATCACTGTGGCTGAAAAGTAGCACATGAAACACTGCTTACATTTACATTTTATTCTGGGGTGGCAGGTGGTAGATCCGCCCCTGCCATCAGTCAATTTTCGTATTGTTTTAAATGAAAATGCAAATTAATTCTTTGCCACTAGCTGCCGCTTTTGGAGCCGTAAAATAGCTGTTTCCCCGGTAACGGCTGTACACAAAGCCGCACTGCGCTCACAAACGCTGCTATGCATTACAGGCAAGATGAAATAGAAATGAAATCGACCAATCGGACCAGTCACTGCAGATTAGCGTCACGCAAAGGAGGGGTTTGGAAAAAGTTAATCGTTGAGTGAATTGTTTGGGAGTCGTTGAGCAAATAAGGTAAAAATAAATGCATATTATAAGACAATGGAAGTGACCTTGCATTCATGTCAGCCTGTTATTGGGGACTCCCAAAACCAAAATATGAACCTTTCATAACCCATAATAGGGGCACTTTAAAGGAATAGTTCACTATTACTCACCCTTATGTCGTTCCAAACCCACAAGACCTTTGTTCATCTTCACAATACAAATTAAGATATTTTTGATTAAATCAGAGCTCTCAGACCCTCCATAGACAGCAACACAACGGCAATGTTCCCAGGTCCAGAAAACGTTTTGCTCTTGCCTCCAGTTCATGTAAACGACGCATACGTGGGTTGACGCATGTGCGTATTACGTAAGCAGCAGCGCCATGGTAGTTGTGATGCTGTCTATGGAGGGTCTGAGAGCTCTCGGATTTAATCAAAAATATCTTAATTTGTGTTCAGAAGATGAACAAAGGCCCTACTAAACTATAACAACATTATTATAATAAAACAATCACATAAAAAAAACACTTTCATGAAAAAACCATTTAACATAGCTTTAACAAGTGACCGCACAATGATGTGTTGCAGCTAATGAGCCTTCATTAGGGTGTTATATGGTTTTATATGGTTTTAAGAGTTAAATAATGTTTATTGAAATGTAGTAACATCCTAACAGAGAGTGAGATTGGGCTGCTCACAGTGGAATGGTTTCTGTTAGTGATGGTGAAGCAGGAGGACAATGGCCACTGTGTCAGAACGTCCCCGAGTTTAGTGAAGTTTGGCCTGAAAACAATCCCACCTATCTCTTCCTTTATGGCTCTTGAGCAAGCATTGTTGCTTTGCACTACATATTTGTACTTTCTCAGACATTTTGGCACATTTACCTCGAGCGCATTTATTGAGGCTCTTTTTTTAAAGTTTATTTTATTTTGTAGTATTGTTGATGAAGCTGTCCCAAACCCTTGTCTTGGGTGATGTAGATTTTGATAAATTGGAGTCTAAACAAACTTCATGAGTGCCAGATCTTGGCATGCTCAATATTTGTCTTGAACTCAATCTTTTTCCTTTTGTTTTAGAGCATAGCAGCCTCCCTCGGAGACTTCCTGAAGTCTCTTGTTTTCTAAAAACTAGGACATTATCTAATCTGCAGCATCAAAGTGACTGCAGCTCTGAGCCCTTTCCACATGGACTTCAGATCACTGCCAGTCACAACCTGTGTTCAGCTCTAGTCATCTGATTATAAAGATGACAGAGGTGAGATATATGAACATCTCTATGTCTTTTGAGACCTTGTCACCAAAACGTCTCTTCTTCAGTGCTGTGTGTCCTGTGACAGTGGAGAAATGTGTAATCTATATGACAAAACAGGAAGAAGATCTGTCTTAGTGTGTCCCAGGATGGTTCTCACTCATGTGACGAGATTCATACAGCAAGCTAAGACCAGGAATAGTTTTTCACAGTGTATAATTTTAAGGTCTTTTTTAAGTAATTGAGACTTGCATGTGATTGCTTTATAATGGGCCATAATGAGTTAAAGAAGTATCAAGATGTGAAAAAAATTATAAAATATGTTCTCTTTCCTTCATCTCACTTCATTCTTCCTGTGCAAACATTAACATTACTCTTTACACTTTTATCCACATGATTTTCATGTAAATTAACGGCTGTTAATGTGTCTGTTCAGGCGGACACAAACACTTCGTTTTCAAATCATTTATTTTTTTTAGATTCATGGCGAGGGGTACTAATGTCTTTCGTGCAAATAAAGAGCCACTCAGAGCATAAAATATTACATAAAATTATGAATTAGTGGCACTTAAAAACCTGTGTTAGGCAGCAGTTAATGGTACCAATGTTCTCATATTTGGTGTTGTATGATAAACGACATATGAACACAAAAATTATATTAAAATTGGAGGATGACCACAAGTTATGTGACTTTAATATAACTTTTTTTTTATTGTGTATGTGTTTTTTTTTTTGTTTTTGGGAGCTTTAAAGCCTGGTCCCCATCCACTTTAATTGTATGGAAAAGAGCAGCTTGAACATTTTGTTAAATATCTCTGTTGGTGTCCCATTGAAGAAAAAGTAGACATATTTAAAATGTTGAATATATAATGCTAGAATTTTCTTTTTCTGGATGAGCTTTCTTATTAATAAGTGTTTTTAAATAAGCTGTCTGTTCTTCATTTTCTCTATTTCTCATTCTCTCTTTTCATTCCTTCATTTGTCAGACATTCCCTTCTAAGCACTTTTTGTACGTCTGAGTTGCCTTTTTTTGGTCTCTCATTTTGCCAAGCTGCTGTAGATTCTAAGTACAGCCTGTTATTATGGGATGGCAGGGCTGTTGGAAGCCCTCAGGTTTCACTGGTATGGTGGAGAATGGAGCAGAAATCCTTCCAGAAATTAATTTGCAGCACTTGCCAAAAACAGTAAGCTCTCTTGCAGGATGTTGGTTACGCCGAGGGCTGAGCGTGTGGCCTGTGGGGCGGCTGCAGGAACACGCGTCTGCTCATGTAACTGGGCGAAACGCCTCGCTTTCCTCTCAGCGCTCTATCATTTTTATCCTCCCACAGCTCACAGGGATGAGTGACAGTTTTGTCGTGCCCGTAGGCCCCATGTAGATCATTCTTCTCTCCTTCCATCCTGTCATGTGACAAAGACATGAATAGAATTAGTGCTGAAAGGTGAGTTTACAGAAATATACCCGCAGTTATATTCAGCTCCATGAACAGCTTTAAAATGGATATCAGTCCTTCATCCTCATTTAAAAGCAATAAAGGGCTTGAAGGTGCTTGGGAGACCAATGACCCAAAACACTAAATAAACTATATCAAAGCATGGCTCTATAATAGGCATGGCCCAAGGCCAGTGGTAAAAAAATGTAGCTAGTTGACAGAATTGTCAGTTGCCCTGTCAGGTGTGTTCACTAAGTTCAATGATAATGTACATGTTTTTTATGTCTTAAAGGGATAGTTCACCCAAAAATGAAAATTTGATGTTTATCTGCTTAACCCCAGGGCATCCAAGATGTAGGTGACTTTGTTTCTTCAGTAGAACAACACAAACTGAGATTTTTAAACTCAAAACGTTGCAGTCTGTCAGTCTTATAATGGATGTGAATGGGAATCATGGCTAAAACATACAATAAAACTAAAACAAAAACATACACAAACAAAACCAAATTAAACCCTGCGGCTCGTGACGATACATTGATGGTGTAAAAAGACACAAAATGATCAGTCTGTGCAAGAAACTGGACAGTATTTATATCAGTTTTTTGTTCATTTATATCAGTCAACCATTTACCAAGCAATGCTTAATTTTGTTCAGTCTGTGGTATAAAAAAAGGTCGCATTAGCTATTACAGAAAAAACACTTAAGCAAAACATGGTCAGGTCAAAGTGTCCCAACATTTTTGGTCCCTAATTTTCCTGGTAGTCCCACTGTATGAAATTTTTTGGGTATAATCACAGTTCATTTACATAAATTAACTATAGTGTCCTGCCACCTATTAGTAAAAAAATATCAAAAATTATATCTGGTGTCTGAATAATTTTTGGTTTTACTGTGTGTGTGTGTGTGTGTGTGTGTGTGTGTGTGTGTGTGTGTGTGTGTATATATATATATATATATATATATTTATCACACACACACACACACACACACACAAATTATTGGCAGCTTAAAAAAAAATAATAATAAGGGGGGAAATATCCTATTTATTGAGCCCTTCTGAGGTAACAAGAGTTGTTTTGTTTAGTCTCTTGCTCTGAGACACGAACACCAAACAACATTTTATTTTCATCATCTCATTGAAAAATGGACTGCATCCGCTTTCCCTCTCATATGAACTAGGCACAGAATCAGACACACTATAATAGTGCCTTCTCCAAATGTTTGAGGACAAATGATCTATGTGCTGTTTTATGGTTTTGTGTAAAACTGACTACGTCTAAATGGTGCATAACGTCTGTGTTGTGTGGTATATGAGGGGCTGCCAAATTGTATTGCGCAACCGCTGCAATCTGAGCCGCGGTGCTGTGGAGGCAGCTAGCATCCAAACCACCACACTCCATACGAGAGAGATCTCCTTCGTAAACAAAAAGATTCACAGAGAGAGAGAGAGAGATCTCCTTCCTAAACCATATGTTGCTCTGTGATTTAAGTGTTAGTAACCAGGACTCCTTCACTGCTCTTGTGTTGGCGCGAGGGGAGAGGTTGTAGGGATGTTTACATAGCAACAGCAAGCCGCCATTGGCTTAATTACAGGTTACTGCAATCGACACCGCGACTCGCAATCTCTCCGAGTCAGTCTGATGCTCTCTCTCTATCTCTTTCCCCTCCACCACAACCAACGTTATGCCAGTAAGTGAGTGTGTGGACGAACCTCAGCCAGGAACCTAATGGAGAACAGCTGGGGTGTGACCCTGCATTTTCCATTGTGTTTCATAGAGTGCAGGAAAAAAGAAAAGATAACGAAAAAACACAGGCCACAAGATTTGGAGAGGTCTAGGGAGCGTGCCGTGAATTCATTGAAAAAGATGGGAAGAATCATAGCTACAGTTAACTCCTTTTATACTGGCTGTGCAAAGAACAAGTAGCTAAAACTGCCTGAAGAAATCTAAAATATCTTTACACATTTTATATAAATCTAATAAAAGAATTACCATACTACAAGGACAAGGGCAAACATCTACAAACCCATTTACATGCCATTTTTTTGAATATTTGTATTTTGATGCAACTCTGTGGAAGCCTTTCTTTCAGTTTTTTTTTTCTCTTGAGATATCAAGTGACATTTCTTGTGATTTCAGCATAACACGTTTTTTTGAGATCTTGACTTTAAAGTATTTTTTTGTTCTTAGTCTAAGTTACCATTTGTGACACTTGATAAGCAGCTTTTTTCTTTGAATTAAAATGTATTGTGAAAAAGTCAGTGGTGTAATTTAACAAAATAATAATACTTTGTTACAGTACTTATAAGTATTTTTTTTTGGGGAGTATCTGCACTTGAGTTTTTAGATTTCAGCCAACTTTTTACTTTTACTTCACTACATTTCCTAATTAAAATGTATACTTTTTACTCCGATACAGTTCCCCAATGCATGTTCGTTACTTACTACAAAAATAAAGTCAGAAGAACACAGACTGCAGGAAAGCAGATTTGATGAATCAGTGGTCTGGCATCTGCAAAAAAAAATACCTTTGCTCATGTGCAAACAAGTGCTTGCACAACCGCAGTCGATTTCATTTTCCTCTCAAGTCGAGGCTGGGGAGTGCTGTGCGATATACAGTATGTCATCTGCGATAATATGGTAAGTGTTGTTGTAATGATGTGCGATCTGATATCACCAAATCACACACAGAGTGCACGTGATTTATTAGTCTATTAAAATTCAAAATTCAAGGCATTCTAAATTGTAGATGGCAAAAATGCTTCTGTATTGCTTTTTATATTTTTATGTAATTTAATATAGCTTATTTTTAATCTATATCACACAAAGAGTGCCGTTTTTTTCTCCAGATATCAGCATGAAAACAAATTTAATAATTATTTTATACAAGTTTAATAAAGTTAGCATTAAGTGACTTACATTTTAGACACAATATTGGCTGTTTTGCTCAATTTTGCAAATGAAAAATAGTTCCAAACGAAGATCACAGCACTGTTTGCATCACTGAGCAATGGACGGTGTTTACTTATTGAATGAATCAGCTTTTTGAACGAATCAGTTAAATAAATGATTCAGTGATTCACTCATTAACACAGTCAAGTGCTTTGTTCCTGAATGAATCAGCTTTTTGAACGAATCGGTTGAATAAATGATTCAGTGATTCACTCATTAACACAGTCAAAATGTTTTGTTCCTGAAAATGAATCAGCTTTTTGAATGAATCAGTTAAATAAATGATTCAGTGATTCACTCATTAACCACAGTCAAGTGCTTTGTTCCTGAATGAATCAGCTTTTTGAACGAATCGGTTGAATAAATGATTCAATGATTCACTCATTAACACAGTCAAATGCTTTGTTCCTGAATGAATCAGCTTTTTGAATGAATCGGTTGAATAAATGATTCAGTGATTCACTCATAACACACAGTCAAATGTTTTGTTCCTGAATGAATCAGCTTTTTGAATGAATCGGTTAAATAAATGATTCAGTGATTCACTCATTAACACAGTCAAATGCTTTGGATCCTGAATGAATCAGCTTTCTGAACGAATCGGTTAAATAAATGATTCAGTGATTCACTCATTAACACAGTCAAATGTTTTGTTCCTGAATGAATCAGCTTTTTGAATGAATCAGTTAAATAAATGATTCAGTGATTCACTCATTAACACAGTCAAATGCTTTGTTCCTGAATGAATCAGCTTTTTGAACGAATCAGTTAAATAAATGATTCAGTGATTCACTCATTATCACAGTCAAATGCTTTGTTCCTGAATGAATCAGCTTTTTGAACGAATCAGTTAAATAAATGATTCAGTGATTCACACATTAACACAGTCAAACGCTTTTTTCCTGAATGAATCAGCTGTTTGAATGGATCAGTTGAATCTCAATGACTCAATCATTAAACAGTCACCTACTAGAGGTTTTAATTACACATCTCTACTATTTTTTCATGTCTGAAATCATTTCAAATATCAGTATTCAACATTTTATGTTAAAAACAAAACATTATTTATACATCTGTAACTGTAGGTTAAATGCATCCATGTCCTCTCTGAGATACATTAAACTGTGTGTGTAAATACATCTAAATGCCATTTCAGATGCAGATTCCAGAAATGTTTTCTTATGTTGGAATGAAAGACACTAAGTACCGGATGAAGTGCTTCTTATTCTTACCCAAAGATACAAAATGGAAGAAAGAGTTAAAACTACTCAAGCTGTGTATGAACATTTATTATATATACTTTATTTATACTTGTACTTTCAATATTTAAGTATGTTTTAATAAAAAAAATACTTTTCATACTTAAGTACAACAAATATCACAAAATTTAAAACTTTTACTCAAGTAATATTCTATATTATCTTATATTGTAGAATTGTGAATACGAATATAAGAATTGTCAAACTGCTGTATTGATAAAAAGACATATTATATGATCTGTCTTATTTAAAAAATAAGTCTGAAAGTATTATGTAGAATTATGAGCATCACCGTATTACTATATTGTGCAGGAATGTGTGATTCATTAGCATAATGAAGTTTATTATGGCCACAACTTTGCATGCATACTTGGCTTCGGGCAAACAGACGTTTCTTTGCAGAATTTTCCGTTCGATCCCATCCAACTCCCAGTCCTGTTTACTGAGCTTGATTCTCTCTGCACGTCAGCAAAAGTGATGAGGAGTCTCTCACTCAGACATTGGAGGGTCCGAGATATTTACGGTGCTGTGACTTGCTTTTCCTGGCCATCTTTTACATTCTCGTGATCTTTTTTTACCTTTCTTACATTTAAGATAGGTTTTCTGAAAGATCTCAAAGATCGAATGTTTTTTTTTTTGGGAAAATGTAGATTTCTAGGAGTTGTCGATCTAGGTAGTAAATACTTGATAAATGGAGCATTTTAGGGTTAGAGATTTGAACAAACCTTAATCCTAAGTGTTAATCTTCAGTGCAGGGACACCTCAAATCATGTGGCATGTTGAGGAGAGGTGTCTTGTTGATAATGATTTTTGCCTGGCGAACAATAAAGCGGGTGGAAAAAATTCTGTATGTAGTGACTCATAGTGACTTTACAACCTAGGCTTATTGGAAAGACACCAAACATTTCTGCAAAACAATATTACATCGGTTCATGTACGTCTAGTGAGTGGCACTAAAAGCAGATTTAGTTTTATTTGACAGAATCTGTCAACATTTATGCATTGGTTGTACTTATTGCAGCAGTTTGGAAATTCATTATTAAAAATAATGTACTTTTTCTGCTCACCAAGCCTGCATTTATTTGATCCAATGTACAGCAAAACCAGCAAAAATGTGAAATATTTTTAAGTTTTTTAAAATAACTGCTTTTTATTTGAACATATTTTAAAATGTAATTTATTCCTGTGATTTCAAAGCTGAATTTTTAGCATCATAACTTTTGTCACATGATCTTTCAGAAATGATTCTAATATTCTGATTTGTTGCTCAAAAAACATTATTATGTTGAAAGCTGAGTATATTTTTTTCAGGTTTCTTTGATGAATAGAAAGTTCAGAAGAACAGCATTTATCTGAAATAGGAATCTTTTGTAACATCATCAAAGAATCCTGAAAAAAAGTACTTAACTGATTTAAATATTGATAATTTTTTTTTTAAAATGTTTTTTTTTTTTTGTTTTTTTTTTTTTTTACAGCAAATCAGCATTTTAGAATGATTTCTGAAAGGACTGTGTGACACAGAAGACTGGAGTGATGATGCTGGAAATTTAGCTTTGATCACAGGAATAAATGACATTTTTAAATAATATTTAAATAGAAAGAATTTTTTTTCACAATATTACTGCTTTTGCTGTATTTTGGATCAAATAAATGCAGGCTTGATGAGCAGAAGAGAATTCTTTAAAAAACATTACAAATCTTACTGTTCAAAAACTTTTTACTGGTAGTGTATATTAACACCCTAGTAACCACATGTAAATGATATTGCTTTCCGCCTTTTTTGTTGTGCCTAATATCCAACAACTGTGTCAAGTTCTACAGAATTCTGCAGTGTCCCGTAGTCGCAGATGCAATGATAGATAATGATCAGTCCTCAGGGGTGTCCTGTCTGCCAAAGACAGCTATGTAATTGCGAGAATTCAGAAATGAAAAAAAGCACAATGGAAGGGCCACCTTTTTCTCTCTGTTATTGTGTGTGTGTGTGTGTTTCAGCCCAATGAGTTGCTATGTGTGTGGGTTTGTCTGAGAATAAGTTTCTGTATAACTACAGTTAAGGAAGATGTGTCAAGTGAGCACTAACAAGACACAAAATAAGACAAGTTTTTTTAACACTTGTTAAATGTGCTTTGTTTCATGCGAAATGTATTTTTCGCTGCTGTGAAGTGACATCGCTGTTAGAGTTTCTTCATGCAAAGTTTACAGACCCAACTAATCGATAATACAAATTGGTGCAGCCCTACTGATGAGGATGTCATCCTGATTCTATTAATCAGAACTCCACACTTTATCCAACCTTTAGTATCTCCTCCTATCCTCTGAGACCCAAAGACTGTTATGTGCTTGCAAGAAGGAGGCCTGACTTTTGACTTGTCTTTAATTGACTGCCTGCTCTTTGACCTTAAGAGGGATGATGGTATGCCCTCTGAGTGTTTTACTGCTTTTGAAACACTGATTCTCATGCTCGTGCCTTCAAAATGCATTTCCTCTCACACTCACACTTGACCTTTATTTCCTGTGTGCCCACTCTGACAGGCCTGTCATGGGTGCCATCAATCACTGAGACAGCTGGGCGAATGAAGTGAATATAACAAATTACAGTTTTATTTTAGTATGGTTTTACTGTTGCTTTACTCTTGCTCCTCATTCTACATTCTTTTCTACTGTAACATTGCTTATCGGTGACACTAACACTGCTAATCGGTGAAAATCTGCAGAATATTTCAGTGTGAATGTAGATGAATGTAGAGAATTTTTTTTTATTATTTTCCCCCATTTACACTGCCCTTCAAAAGTTTGAGATCAGTAAGATTTTTACTACCAAACTTTTGAACAGCAGTTTATTTTTCGGTTTTGCGTTCATTTACAAAGATTTTGAAGCTAAAAACATCACAGGCAGTCCACATGTGTTCACTACATTAGGAAATGCGTCTATTTGAAGGCGTCCCCTTCAGTGGCCTCCGCTCGTTTCAACTCTTTCGGAAGGTTTGGGATCGTATCTTCAGAGAGAATGTGGCGGCTCTCACCGCTGACTGGAGAACATGACGTCTTTGTTTATCTGAGGAGAGTCCTAGTAGATGAGCTGCCGTGGAGAGGATAAAAGAATCACTGTCCAAATAGCCGCAGGACTTGGAGTGTTTACTCTGATATTGGACCCTTTCCTTCCCTGTTTACGTGCTACAGACAACAGTTGCCTCAAGTTTATTCAGGTGCTATTACAGAGGACACTCTTCTGGGTGTGCTTGTGTCTTTCTTTGTGTACAGTACAGACAATATTTAGCCAAACAAGAAATATTCATAAAGAAATATGTTCTTTCCAGGAATTCCTAGTACATTCAAATGAGAAATAGGAGTTCTTGAGTATATCCAAGGACCTCAAAGAAAGACGTTAGGACAGTGTTTACTGATTTAAAAGCAAAAAAAAATGGCTATGTATCTATTAAAAATGAGAGTGAACAGGCGTTCCCCTTTTTGCACCCCTTTGTTAAAGAGTCAGCAGTTGTGCTGTTCCTATGCTAACAATGCAGTGAGGTCAGAGGAATGTTTAGTTTGCTATTACGGTAAGAGGCACTGCAGGGAACAAGCTGTACAAGTATCATTGAAAAGCACTCTTTCCCTGCCTGACTGAATGGAGGACTGTTTTCTACTAATCAAAATGCTGTGTACCATCAATGTCCTTCTGTTCCATGGAGCTTTTGAATCATAAACTATTGATTTTAATGACTTTAATGAAGTGACTGCGAAAACAATGTACATTCAAGTGCAACATACATTGTGTGTCTGCCATTGCCTTCTGAACTGACCTTGGTGGCCTAGTGCAGTATTTTGTATTGGGTCTGTGTCTTCGATTTTTTATTAAAATGTTACAGTTTTCAAGACAAGGAATTAGACATTTTATTCAAAATGTCATTCCCACCACATAATGTGTTGGTAATGTTTGACTTTCAGAATAAAATGTTTGTGTGATGTTTGTAATGGACAAATTAAATACGCTTAAAGTGCAAATTAAATGAATAGAGTGTTTTCAAACACTTTAAGTCCACTGGGCCAAAAGTTGCCCCAATATGTGGTTAATGAAACTCCCATTAGTGATGTTTATTGTGAATCAATGCTTCCAACCCAATCCTCAGGAGGAAATGTAACTTTTTATGGTTTGGTGATTTTGGTAGAAAACTCATACGATTTGATTCATACAAAAAAATGCCATGAGAGTGTGTTAGATGCATATTGGCTGTTACTCTTGCTTTTGTGTGTTGGGCTAAGCTGCTCTCTATCTCTCTTGTCTCGTGCATGTTGATGTATGACTATGCATACATTCCTGTTTCTTTACGTGTGTGTCAGCAGTAAAGGTGGACTGTATGTTTCGGCAGGGCGGACATTAAAGCCGGTCATGCACACACATGTGCAGGTCTGTATGGAGCAGCTGTCGACCTGTTTGTTGAGAGTCTTCCTCTCCTTTCTTCTTTTCTTCTCCTTTCCTTTGGGAAATGGCCATGTCATCCTTTACTTCAAAGAACATTGATTTATACCTACCTTAATAGTACCGGTGAGAGGGAGAAACAAAATGAGAGAGGGACGAAGGAAAAACATGAGCTCTTCCCAAATCTTTGTGAGCTTTGCCGTCTCTCTAGACTAGTAACGACGGTCATGAATTGTGCTCTGACCCCTGAGTTGCCTCTTCTCCTTACTCTCCTCCTGCCTGAGAAATGAAAGATGTGTCCCCATCGATACGCACTTGAGCATCTGAAACCCTGTTCAATGCCACAATTGTCCCTGAACTTTTTTACTGTTTGCCCACACATTGATTTACAGCCCTTTTATACACACACAAAAATACACCTGGTAACATATTTGGAGATAGAACAAAGGGATACTTAGTCTGAAGGATTTAGTTTAGTCCTCTGCTGTTGTCTCCACCATGAGCCCAATACCTTGCTTTTTTAAAAACCTAGATATTTTTTTTTTTTTTTTATGTGACTGTATGTAGTGCCGTTATACTAACTCAGAGATTCTTAATTTGACCTAAATGCATAGCAGTATAGCTTGCATGGTGGATAAGGCAATTCCATAATGCTTTGCAACATGTTCTAAAAAAAAAATCCGAGATGGTGGAAGAAGTCGAGTAAAATATTAATATATACTTTTTGTTTTATTCAATATTGAAATATATAATAGAAAAATATGGAAGTCGGTTTCTCCACTGAATAAAAAATAAAAAAGGTAATCACAACTTATCTCTGCCTTTTTTCTCGCAATGGGGAGTTTATATCTCACAATTCTGACTTTTTCTCAGAATTGTGATATATAAACTAGAGCTGTGCAAATAATCGAATGTGATTATTATGTGCATCTCATCAGTAAAGCCGGTTCAGTGATTAGTAGTAAATCTCCATCACTTGCTTTCAGATGGAGCAGCATTTACTACACAGAGCTGTAATTCACTGACAAGCTACGCAATATCGCGTTCATAATCGCAGGCGATTCATCGGCGATCATCACAGAACCGAATCACAGAACCGGCTATACTGACAAGATGCGCATGATTCTGAGAAAAGAAGTCAAAATTGTCAGATATAAACTTGAAATTGTGAGAAAAAGTCAGCGTTGTGAGATGTAAACTCACAATTCTGACTTTATTTCTCACATTTGCAGGTTCATATATCCGGAATTCCGGACTTTATAACTTGGAATTGTGTATTTATATATCAAAAATCTAAGAAAGTCAGGATTGTGAGAGATAAAAAAGTTTATATCTTGCAATTCTGACCCTGTAAGTCACAATTGTGATTTTTATATCTCTCAATTTTTTTTTATAGTTATATCTTCCAATAAAAAGTTGGAATTGCGAGATGTAAACTCATAATTTCAAGAAAAAAAAAATATAAATTTAAATTTTTTTATTCAGTGGCAGGTACGGGCTTCCATAAGAAACAGTTCCTTCCAGCGCTATCTCACGACCAATTCTTACGTATTTTATGAGGTGGCTAATTCGTATGACCTCACTCGTATGATTTGTCTAGACCCCAGTGACGGGTAGGTTTAGGGCGGGGTTAGGTGTAGGTCATTCGTTCGAATTCATACAAATTGTGCTAACTGTAAAATACGTATGATTTAGCAAAAATCATATGAATTTGTACGAGTGAGGTTGTACGAATTGGCCACCTTGTAAAATATGTACGAACTGCGGTGAGATCAGGCTGGTTCCTTCTGATTAAAGTGCATTATTTAATATATTATTTGTTACATGTGTTTGTAACCCGTTAGTAGAATGGGTATATTAAGGAAGACATCCAAAAATATTTAATTGAAAGTATTTGCTTATTAGCTAAGCCACATGCTAATATTAGAATCAAATCTAAACATTAGACCTTTTGAGTCAATTCATTGGTGGCCATTTTGGTAACAGCTAGCTAATTTCTAGACAAGGACAAAATCATCAAAACTATTTGCTAAATTCAAAACACAAAATAAACAAGCAATGTTTATGTGCTTTTACCAACAAGCTAATTGGCTCTTTCAACTGAAAGGCAGGACTTCCTCTGACCATTATATCTAGCATTGTGACTTCTCCTGTTCATTGTTTTATGGGTCTCTAGCATTGTCAAGTCTCTTGTGTGGTTCAAAAGATGTTTGCTATTAATGTGCCACATAAGTGACTATTAACAAAGTCGCCCGTGAAGTACATCTTAAATCTGTCACTTGCAGTTTTTTTACAGTCTCTAGATGGCTGCCAATGGGATCCAAAATTAACACTTAACTAGTGACAAACGTGAGTAAAAAGTAGCTTTGCAGAGCAAAAATTGAGTTACACTGTATTTGCCAGTTGGCTGGTAACTTTATTTTGGCAAAGTACAAAACTGTTGTCATACCTTGATCAGCCCACTATACTCTCCTAGTCATGGATGTTTTTCTTGCCCTCATGTTTTCAAAAAAGTTCTATAGCTGAGAATTTAGTAGTTGTTTAAAACCAACCACTTAATGTTAAAAGAGCTTCTTTTGCCATTTGATACATGCAGGTTTAACATCACACTGATGTTAAAGTTTATCACTTCTACTAACAGCATGCAGAATTACCTCCCACTACCTTTCTTGTCTTTCATCCATCCATCTCTCCACCTCTCCTCAGCTACATGTTGCTCCTCTGTGGCATTCTGCGAAGCCATATTTCATTCACACACAGATGAACTGAACTCCCTCTATTCCCTGTGAAAGAGTGCATTGGCTTCCTGTATTTGTGGCTTCTGGCTGGATTGGGAGTGAGTTACAGTAGGATAAGCAGCACAGGTCGAGTTTATTACAGATAAAAAAACACAAGCAGGGAGAATATTGTGTTCATTAAAAGTGCTTGGTGTAGCTTCACAGAGCCTGGGAATTTCATAGAGCAGGAAAGAGGCAGAAGGTTTGGAGGATTGGACTTAATCCCTTATTCAGTATGGAAACAAAGATTTGTTTCCTTATGGTTTATGTAGATTGAGTTTTCACATGATCAGGTTTCAGGTTGTGAGAAAACTCAGCATGAACATTGTTTTTTTTTTAAGGTGTGTCTGAAAATGCAAATGATATATTTAATGTCAACATGAATTCAATTTGATGCATTTGAAGCGAAAAACACAATATTCAATGAGAATAAATGTAGGGTGGGACTCGAGTTTATCTTTTGCAAATTGATTGAATTGGAAAAATAGCTGACTCTTTCAGAGGTAGGTTATTACATAGTTGTTACATAGAAATAGCATGATTATTAATACAAGATAACTGAAAATAAAAACATTTTTAAAAAAAATACACATAAAAATATATAAAAAGACCAAAAAAAAACATATAAAAAAAACACATAGTTAATAATTTTCTTCACTACTATTACAACAAAGAACAATGAGAATCAAAAACACTGGGTTTTGGGTATGGTAAGTAAGAGGGTTTGTTTGCTTCTCTTTGGAAATGCTGTATCTGATTTAATTTTGTTGGCATTGAGGTATTGACATCACTTCCTGTGCCCTACTCCAGGCCCTTGGCCTGTTAGCAAAAGTGTCTAGGAATCAAGTATTATTCTTGGAAATGTTTCTAGCTTCAGTGTAAGTGGGCTCTTTAGAAGTAATTTGAGTACCCTCTATGCCAGAAATGTTCTTGTTTTGAATTTCTACGAGAGCATTTCCTGCCTTTCCATGTGACTTTATAACTCTTCACCATGTTTCACTCACTCTTTAAATTCAATAAAGTCTCTGATAAACTGCTTCTGCTGTTCTTTCTGAATCAATTACCACGCTCAAACGCTGCTTTGAGCATCTGCGGTTTGAGATAACCCTCTGTTATTTTACCCTGAAGATTTAATCTGCGTGAAAGCAGAAATAATTCTCAGAAGAGCCGTGGACATAAAAGCAAACTGTGGCGTATTAGAAGTGAAGTGAGAGGGAAGTGCCAGAATCCCTCTCCACTTTCTGCTGTCTGTTAAAGCAATACTTCAAAAGTCCTCATTTACTCTCCCTCACATCATTCCGTACCTGTGTGAGATTCTTTATTCTGTGGAAAAGCAAAAGACGAAACTCTGAAGACTGTGCTGGTTGCTGATTTCCACCAAATTACAGTGAATGGGCACTGAGCCTTTCCAGCTTCAAAAATTATAAAAAAAGGTTACTTTTACTGAAAATTCTTGATGTGTCCATGATTTATATATATTTGTGCTCATTTACTCACCTTCATGTTGTTTCAAACCTTCAGTGAGTCCACTGTTGTTTACATCCTAACATTCTTCAATATATCATTCTTCAAACCATTTTTGGTGAACTGTCCCTTTAAATGGTGGTTTAATCCTCACACAAAGCTATCATGTGACTTTAGAAGACTTCTACAAGTCTATTTGTACAGGGCTCTAGACTCATTCTTTCCACTAGTCGCTCTTTTGCGACTAACTTTCTAAGTTGGTCGCACAAGCACATAATTTGATTGCATTTTTTTTTTTTTTTTGCTATAACATGGGATTAATCAACGCATGCTGATGAACTTTTATTATCATAATTTATAGTTATATGGTAACGAGCGTGGGTAACATTCTTTTTTATCAGTAGTTTTTTTTGTAATTTGAATTTTGTGAATGAGAGTTCTTATTTTGCTATGTTTTAAGCTGGGCTTCGGATGCTTTTGCTTTTGAATTTGGGATATTGTTGTCACATTTTACAAGAAAAGATAATTGTTTTGTTTATAGCTATACACCTTTCACTTTTTAAGAAGAAAACAAAAGATTCATTGTTATTCTTAATTAAAAAGCACAACAATAAAATAGTAGGCTACAATGACAAACTAGCTTATATAACATTTATTAACAAAAACGAAGATGAGGCATGACATACACCACATGCTGTATTATATAGCCTACTGACTAATAAATTACAGAACGTTTAGCAGACACTGAGGAATCAAATATATATATATATATATATATATAGATATATATATATATATATATATATATATATATATATATATATATATATATATATAAAACTTAAAGAAAGCCTTCATGGTGTAATGCGAGGTAAAACAGCAAAGATAACAAGTTTTTCAAAATGAAAAGAAAAGTAAAACTAAACTGGCTGTCGGTGACAGGACTTGCATGTTACAACAAAACAAAAACAACAACCTCACCTTCTCTAATAAAAGAAACCTTCACTTACTTTAGCTTAAAACCCAATCCTCCGTCTGCCATCATTTCCTCAATATTCACAACATATTTACCATGTGCGGCACGCACCTTCGCACTGGTGCTGAGGAGTCAAAAACAAACCATCCACAACACAAGAAGATCATCAAAAAAATACTACTCCTACAACAATCCGCCGCTATTAAATAACGTGCTGTATGGAGCCGAGCAGACGCTTTGGAGCAGCGCAATCCATGCACTCGCACAAATGTGACCACATCAATTTTTAACTCTCACATTCTCAAAAAATTTGTTGCAAATGCGACCATTTTGAACGGAATCTAGAGCCCTGTTTTATGACACGTTAATGGTGCTTTTACTCCTTTGTATAGCCTGAAATCTTCAGTTCCCATTCACTGTAATTATATAGAAAAGAGTGACCAGTGCAATCTTCAAAACTTCTACTTTTGTATCCTACCCAAGAAAGTAAGTTTGAATCAACAGGGGTATTCATTTTGCTGTGAACTATGCCTTTAAAGCTCTCCTGAGCAACAGAAATGTTTTTGAGCCACATCAGGTGCAAGGGGTTCTTCGTTTCACATCTCTCACTTTCTCCCACTCAGTGAACGCTCTGAATAGTTTCTGTGTTGTTCAGTATGGAAGCTCACACACGTGCTCCCATGTAAAGCACTGGAAAGTCATGCGTCGATGCTTCTCACTGCATGAGCTCAACGGGGTAACACACACGTGCATGTGCTCTCTCACACTCTTACTTTTGTACACACACACTACTGTGCTCTCTGTTTTCTGCTGTATCGTCTCATTTGGTCAGAACAGTGTGGGAGGTCGGTTTTGCCCACAACCTGCCATTCAGGTCATTAAATTGGCAACTGTGACTGCGGACACTGTTTGTATTTCCCCACCTGAGAATTTGTGACAGGATGTGTATGTGGTTTCTATGTACAGAGGTGCAAATGCAGTATTTTTGCAAGTAAGCAAGATGATGATTGTGGAGATAGAAGTGAATTTACTGTAAATGGCTGGGAGCTGTGTGTATGTTGTCAGAAATGTGTGATGTAGACCCAGTTACAGATGTGGTGTGGGTTTGTCACTCAATGAAACAGGTGCATGTGGGTGTCAGAAACACATTTTTTTTTTGCAGGGCAACACAGGCTGTGGCAGATTGTCATGATCGTTTTTTTTCCGACACAGTATGTGTTTACATTACACAGTTGCTCTGGAGCTATAAAAGGTATCTGTGAGAAATACATATTGTTTATGGTGTTCACGTTTGGCTTAGTTTGGGTAATTGATAAATAGGTGTGCATTATAAAGAAAAGTTTAATTACTAAAAAGGTAATGTGGTATAATTATTAAGTAAAATGTAGTAACATATTTACTAGTGATGCACAAAACATTTTTTCCCCCCTAAAACTGAAATAAAAAATTTCACTTAGTCAAAAACCAACAACAAAAATAAGGTTTACTTAATATTCAAGTAATTCATCAAATATAGTTAATAATCAACACTCCATTATATCAGTATATGAAATTAGTATGTAAAAAAATTTAATTGCGCATAATGTAGTTTATTTAAATTATATATATTTATATACCATTTTTAATTGGTTGTTGAAATATAAACATTTAAATGGTGGCTATAATAAAAACATATTTTAATGACAGAACTTAAAATATTTTATCTTTTAGAAATTGTTTGGCTATTTTTTTAAATCATTATCCAGTAATTATGCACAACAGGCAAATTCATGGCCATTCATTGGTCAGAAAAAAATGGAAACCCTGGTGTGAGAGGAACAGTCATGTATGATAAAAATCACGTCTTTTTACATAAATTTACCAATCTTTCTCAGGGACAACTAGTCCAAATATGCTATAACTTGCTTTCACATTACCATTTTTCCACCCTGTCTCCATCCAAAATTTGAAATACTTTGCACTGACTTGAACACAGAGTAGGTGTTGTTGATGTGTAAATGTGGGCAGTCATATGTTAATGCATTCATCTGTTCAGAATGACCTGTTTTTACATTTTATTTTCACTAAATCGTCTTTTTGCACTGGATAGGGGGTTTTGAGCTCTCAAAGTTTCTGAATATTTTCACAGTAGTGAACTTAGATTTCTCAAGATCAAGGATAATTCAATTTTTAATATGACACTTCAAATTCAATTTTACTTATTTAGTACTTTTTGGACACAGACATTGTCACCACACCTAAAACCTCCTATAGAGGCGAAACAAGGCAACGAAACCTCCATGAGGGTGAAGAAGAAACCCTTTGAGGATCAATGTGTACAGCTGGTAGAATACAACATCAGAAACCAGATCAGAGGTGTATCTGAAGTGTTGGGTTTTGAAGCTGAGCTCTTCAAGGTGTGAGAGAGCTAGGCTGTTTTTCGAGCCTACAGGTCTGCTGAGCTGAACAACAGTGTCTCTTATTCCTGTATTTCTGTGGGCGTCCAGCCTGGAGTTAGCAGACAGCCACAGACCCTAACAGCTGCTGGATAGGGCCAGTTTGTCCTCTGCTAACTAAAAGAGGGAACACAGAGACAAAGGAAAAGAACATGTGGAGATAGGGCTGTGCAATATGGCGATATATATCGGATGGACAAAATAAAAAGTCTGTTGTTTCATATTATGACATATTAAAACGACAAAACATCTGTAGCATGGGAATGTGTTTTTTAAGCACTGCAGTTTTAAAACAGCCGATTTTAAGCTGTTGAAACACAAACAACAGAGCTATGTGCGAGTGCTGTCTCTGTTTGTGTGATAGGAACACGCATCTTTTGCCGCTTTATTGGCTTTGAACGATTACAGTAGCTGATTTAGGTCTTAAGAGAGAGTAAACAGCTGAAAAAGAAAACACATATGTAACAGTTTATTGGATCCGGACTTCATCTCAATCATAATAAATACATATACATAACACCATATTGGATCCGGATTTTGGTCTTAAAGGGGAAGCTG
Source organism: Cyprinus carpio (assembly GCF_018340385.1). Lineage (NCBI taxonomy): Eukaryota > Metazoa > Chordata > Actinopteri > Cypriniformes > Cyprinidae > Cyprinus > Cyprinus carpio. Next base: position 13,893,846 of record NC_056602.1, read on the forward strand.
TCCAATATTCGTCCTGTCTGCCATTCATATTAATCAAACAACAGTGAGAGAAAATCTCTCTGAGATGGACTACTTGTAGGAAAATCAATAGGACTTAGGATATTAGGACTTAGGACTTAGGATATAAGATTTTGGTCATATCGCCTACACCTATGTGGAGATATGTAGAACAGTGATTTGCAACAAGTAAAACAAAAATTGATCAGAGACCGTATAAGGAGGATTAGATGGACTACTCATAGGAAAATCAATAGGACATATATATATATATATATATATATATATATATATATATATATATATATATATATATATATAATATATATATATATATATATATAAAAGCGTATACTAAATGTCTTAATGTAAATGTATATGTAAACATTCCCTTTACTACATTGTATAGCATATTGTCATACTTTTTACTCCACTCAAAAAAAAAAAAAAAAAAAAAAAAAAACAATTAAATAAAAAAATAATAAAACAGTTTTTATTTACACCTTATTATTTACACCTGTTCAGAGATAGAGTAGGGATTGGATGTGCTATTGATGAATTTTTTTTTTTTTTACTGAAGCCAGTTTGCAAATTGCTCTGAACAATTGATGATAATTGATGATTATATAACACTAGTATGTTTGCATAGTGTGTCAAAATGGACTAAAAATACTTGTGCAAACTGTTCACCCATGGGTTCTCCCAACGCAGACAATTAAGTTTTCTAGTTTAACGGCGTTAAAAATATTTAATGAAGTTAACTCGGGGTTGAGGGTTGGCCTCCCCATTCATCAATTCATCATTGCTGAATAAAAGTATTAATTTATTTCATTATATATTTATTATTTATATATTTATTATTATTATTATTGTAAAAGGGAACTGAATCACAGAGAAAATCCAGCATTATAACAAATTGTAGCACTTCATAGTGCATCATAGACAAAAACTTGGGAAACACTGTCATTATTTATAAAAATAAATAAATAAATGAAAAAAGATAACCTTGAGATGGTGAAGATGGGTCAGGGCCACAGTTTTTTATTTTCAATTTCAACATTTACAGTACATACATACAGAGAATCAAAAATCCTCAACTCTTCAAGTTCAAGTTCAAGTCTGCTTTATTGTCAATTTCCACATGTACAGTACATACATACAGAGAATCGAAATTGCGTTACTCTCAGACTCCGGTGCATACAGATAACATTAACATTAAAGCCTAAAAAAATAACTAGATAAAATATAAAATGTAGATACAATTATACAATAAGGGAATTATAAAAAAAAAAAAAAAAAAAAAAAAAAAAAAAGACATATAATAAAAATAAGTTTAAAAATAAGTTAAATAAAGCAGCGCAAGGTAAATGACAGATATAGTGCAAATCAATGAAGTGAACAACAGTGCAGTTAAAAGATTTAGTGCAAAAAAATCACTTATTAAAAATATCTTAAGTCTGATTAAATTTACAAGTGACAAGTGACCAAGAGCAGTTATTTAACTGACTGATGAGGTAGTTCAATGCCAAATGAGGTAGTGAGCGGTGAGTGAGCAGACCAATGCTGCACAAGTGACTCGTGCATGTCATCATATAATTAGTGTGTGTGTGTGTGTGGGGGAGGGGGGGGGGGGGTGTTTCATAGTTCAGTGGTGCCTGGGGAAGAAGAGGGGAGGGGGGGCAGGTTCGGGAGGGAGTTCAGCTTCCTGACAGCCTGGTGGATGAAGCTGTCCTTCAGTCTGCTGGTCCTGGCCTGGAGACTCCGCAGTCTCCTCCCTGATGGTAGCAGGCTGAAGAAGCTGTGTGATGGGTGAGTGGGATCACCTGTGATGCAGAGGGCTTTGCGGGTGAGACGTGTTCCATAAATGTCCTGGAGGGAGGGTAGAGAGACACCAATGATCTTCTCAGCTGCTCTCACTATGCGTTGTAGAGTCTTTCGGCAGGACGCGTTGCAGGCGCCACACCACACAGTGATGCAGCTCGTCAGGATGCTCTCGATGGTGCCTCTGTAGAATGTGTACATGATGGGGGGTGGGGCTCTGGCTCTCCTCAGTTTGCGGAGGAAGTAGAGACGCTGCTGTGATTTCTTGGCCAGTGCTGCAGTGTTGTCGGTCCAGGAGAGGTCCTCTGTGATGTGCACACCCAGGAACTTGGTCCTGCTCACTCTCTCGGGGCAGACACCATTGATGGTCAGAGGAACGTGCTGAGTGTGTGCTCTCCTGAAGTCTACAACAATCTCCTTCGTCTTCTCCACGTTCAGAGAGAGATTGTTGTCACTGCACCACCCGGCCAGGCGGCTCACCTCGCTCCTGTAGTTTGTCTCATCTCTGTTGCTAATGAGACCCACCACAGTCGTGTCATCCGCAAACTTAATGAAGAGGTTGGAGCTGTGTGACGGTGTGCAGTCATGGGTCAGCAGAGTGAAGAGGAGGGGGCTCAGCACACATCCTTGGGGGGCCCCAGTGTTCAGTGTGATGATGCTGGATGTGTTGCTGCCGACCCGTACTGCCTGAGATCTTCCAGTCAGAAAGTCCAACAGCCAGTTGCACAGCGAAGTGTTGAGCCCCAGCTGACTCAGCTTGTAGATGAGCTGTTGAGGGATGATTGTGTTGAATGCTGAACTGAAGTCTATGAACAGCATTCTGACGTATGAGTCTTTTTTCTCCAGATGGGTGAGTGCTGAGTGGACGGCAGTGGAGATGGCATCATCGGTCGACCGGTTGGACCGATATGCAAACTGGAATGGGTCCAGGGAGGGGGGGAGGGCAGACTTGATGTGGTGCATGACTAGCCGTTCAAAGCACTTCATGAGGATGGGGGTAAGTGCAACAGGACGGTAGTCATTGAAGCAGGATGGAGATGGCTTCTTCGGACTGGGATGATAGTGGTAGTTTTAAAGCATGTGGGAATAACAGCCTGACTCAGTGAGATGTTAAAAATGTCTGTGAAGACATCAGTGAGTTCTGCTGCACAGTCTTTCAGTACACGCCCAGGGATGTTGTCAGGACCCGGAGCTTTGCGGGCATTGATCCTGCTGAAGGATCTCCTCACACTGTCTGGGGTCAGAGTCATCACCTGGTCGCCGGGAGGAGGTGGAGTCTTCTGTGCAGTGGTGCTGTTTTGTTGCTCAAAGCGAGCGAAGAAGGTGTTCAGCTCGTTCAGCAGAGAGATGTTGTTGTCACAGGTCCTTCCAGATAAGGACAGACCATTGGTCCGGGAAAAAATAAAAAAATGCATTCATTTGAAATTCATCTTAAGAATGTGTTTTTTTAATAACTTTTATTTGTCTTGCATTGGACTAAACGCTTCTTTTTGTCTCCCAAAGCTCAGCAGGAAACCATGGATGACACATATTACACTCACCAGTTTTTTTCTTTAATAAATTTATGTTTTATGGTCTTTAAAAAATTGAGTGTCTTTCCAGATAATTTGAAAGAATAATCCTACCTCATCAATTCAGAATAAAACTCTCCCCCATAAGAGTAGTTTTTAAATAAATAACCATATTAAAATATACTTTATTGAAAATGGATGTATTGAAAGCATTCAGGTTCATTTTTTCCTCGTGGGATTTTGTCGCATGGTTTCAAAACATCCTTCTCCTTAGTATGGGAACGCACTTTTGTTTATGGCCCCTGATTTCAGTTCCATTTTTGTTGGAAAATCACACAACAAATGCTCTGCTTCCCTCTATTATTCTCCAAATCACCCATATTTTCTTCCCTGAAACACTTTGTCTTCTGGGCCGTTTTCCCCAAGCAGTTAAATAAAGAAACAACATGGCTGCCCAATAAGAGCTGTAATCTTTTGGCTGTCTTCCAGACTTTGGCTGGCTGGTGCTTGTTATTCCTCTGTTCACTCTGTGAAGGAAAAAGTGAGTTTGAGTGATCTCAGAGATTGGTGAGGGACGGAGGCGTGATGCTGTTGGTTAGACAGGCAACAAACTCTGTTCCGCTGGGAGGAAGAGGAGGTAGTGGAGGAGGATGGAGTACTGAAGTCATACATGTGACTGTTAACCTCTTTATCTGTGATTTTAAAACCTTTCATTCTTGATCTGCGTGTTCTCCCAATATGGCTGTTCCTATTAGAGCACATCAAAGTGCAGTTTCCTTGCGCAACGTGTTGATGTCAATGGTTATGTGAGCCTGAAAGAGCCAACAAACACGATTTGGGATCAGAGGCTGTATCTATTTAATCAAAAATACAGAAAAAAAGTAATTTTGTGAAATATTATTGCATTTTAAAATACATTTTTCCTACTTTAAAATACTTTAAAATATAATTTATTCTTGTGAAGCAAAGCTGAATTTTCAGCATCATTACTCCATTCTTCAGTGTCACATGATCCTTCAGAAATCACTCTAATATCCTGATTTATTATCAATGTTGGAAACCCTTGTGCTGCTTAACATTTTTTGTATATATATATATATATTTTTCGCATGAATGCTGTTCCTTTTACATTTTTTAATTTATCAGCGAATCAAAGAAAAAAGTATCACGAGTTCCAAAAAAATTTAAGCAGGACAACAGTTTAACAAATCAGCATATGTGATCCTGGACCACAAAACCATTCATAAGGGTCAATTTTTCAGAACTGAGATTTATACATCATCTGAAAGCCGAATAAATAAGCTTTTAAGCTGTTAGGATAGGACAATATTTGTAAAACAAACATAAAATCATAAAAAAAAATCAAAAAAATCCAAAAAAGTTGTCCAAAATAAATTCTAAGCAATGCATTTTACTAATTAAAAATTAAGTTTTGATATATTTACAGTTGGAAATATCTACATGGATCATGATCTTTACTTAATATCCTAATGATTTTTGGCATAAAAGAAAAATCAATAATTTTGTACAATAAACAAGTAATACTGTGCAATATAAAATCATTTAAAATAACTGTTTTCAGTTTTAATATGCCTTAAAATGAATTTTGTGATGGCAAAGCTGAATTTTCAGCAGCCATTACTCCAGTCTTCAATATCCCGTGGTCCTTCAGAAATCATTTGATATGCTGATTATGTGCTTAAGAAACTTTTATTTCTTATTATCAATGCTGAAAACAGTTGTACTGCTTAATATATTTTTTCCTTGATGAGCTGAAAGTTCAGAAGTGCATTTTATTGAAATAAAAATATTTGTAAAATACTTATCTTGCTGACCCCAAGGTTTTTAATGATATTGAAAGAAATAAAGAAAGAAAGAACAAATTTCAGAATACCTGGAATAGTGCACAAGTCCATTTTTGCATTTATTTATTTGTTTGTTTATGGTGCTTTTTGGTCATTTTGGAGCCCCATCCTTGTTTACTTTCATTATGTGGAAATGAGTGACAAGAATTTTCTTCAAAGGTGTACCTTTTGTGTTCTTTGCAAGAAATTGAGTCCAATTCAGAATGAGCAGCAGTCTTTACATAACAGTCTGTTTACCTGAATGCATACATGTGTCAGTGTCTGAAGAGAGGAATCTCTCTCTCTCTCACACACACACACACATGCACTATAATAGTTTCCAAATGTTTCTCTGATCATTATCGCAGTGTGGTTGTGTGTTTGTCATGTTGGAGCTGAAATGTGAGTGGTGTGTGTCCCTGTGGACAGAGAGAGAAAGAGAGACCTGCAGGAGAACTTAACCTCAAGCTTTCTCACGGGAGATTACATCCTCAGGAAAAGAGTTTGTGCGTTTACATGTGTCATTCAGGGCGGTTGAGGAATGTGAGCATTAAACTGGCCATTTTTCAAAAAACCTTGTGTTTCGCAATCAAACAGACAACTTCAGGTTTTGTTGGCTATATATTCAGGGTCAGGGTTTGTGACCTTGATGACAGTTAGACACATTTATGGATATGATGACAAATCTCCAGTGGCCTTGTGGGAAGTGTCTTTTGGGTTATTTATGTGTTGGGGCAAGATTAGTTGTGTGCATTATTTATTTATTAATTACATGAAAATATGTAAGTAAATGCCCTTTGTGTTTTCATCCAAATCCTCTTTTGGGAGGCTGATAAATGTGCCGTGCAGGAGCCACATGTAGTATACTAATGTGTAGGCTAAATTTATATTTATAGTGAAAATTAATGCACAAAATCTAATTTAAAGTTGGGAAAACTGAATTTTATTTTATTTTTTTATTCAGAGGGAGCTGAGACATAAATATCATTATAAAAATTAAAAAATTAAAGTGACTTTTTTTTATAACAAGTTTATGTGACTATTATTTCGGTTCACTTAAATAACTTAAAGTTCTAATATTTTTAATGTTCTGCAAATGTTAATAAATGATAAATAAAATATAATTTAGACCTGAATTACTATTTATAAACAAATAAATTTAAAGAATAAACAAATAAATAAATTAAATAACATACTTAATATAAAACAATATAATACAATTCAAGTTTATCAATTTTACAGCATAGTTAATTTTTTTAATCAATTATCAGAATAGTTTTATGTGACACAGTTTCAATGAAATGCAATGAAAAGTTTCCCCTCTGTATCTTTTTTCTTTAAAACTCATTGGAGACACACTGGCTTTACTGCCTTGTCTGCTCATCTTCAGTGGCTGATGGGTAAATGCAATCATCTCATGGCCCTTTGGTTTCTTTTGGTAGGAGAGACACATGCATAGCTGTAGGGAACTCTTGTCTGCACGGTCAGCACCACACACACACACTCACCCTCATGGGTCCTTCATCTACTAGATTTGTTTCCTAATAACCCCTAACCCAAAAAAAAACATCCCTTCATTCATCCTCCCCTGTGATCTTGCTGCCATTTGGCATGTCTGTGTTTAAAGTTGACCTTCAGCTGGAAGGTGCACATCTTATTAAAGCACAACCTAAACATAAATGTCGATCTAAGGACCTGTGGTGAATTAGAACAGACAAGTCTTGTGACCATTCGAAACGGAACTGCACCTTGAACCTTTCGGCCATCATTTCAATGTATGTGCCAAGAGGGTCATGTTTAACATTCATCACCAATGGCTGAACTGTATCATTAGGTGCTGTTATCTTCACACAGTGCTTGTGTTTTTCTCCTCATTATCCCATGATCTCTTTGTGTGTTGTGTTTCAAGGTCATGGCTTGGAGTGTGTGCTTGTTCCGATTCTATGGTACAAAAAATATTACTTCTTGTTTCTGTGGTAACAGCCCTGCTGACCTCCTCGAATGTCAGCCAATTAGAAGAGTCTCTAACATAGGAGGGCACTATACCATGTGAAGCCTTTTTGCTTTCTGAAAGTGACTAAGAGGATAAATATTCCCATTTACGGAGAGAGAGAGAATATTATAGAGACAGTAGAGGCTATTAAAGAGGACAGATGGGTAGAAGGAGTCTTGGAAATGAGAATAAAGTATATTATAGTTTAAAGCTTACAGTATTCTCTGGTACATGGTGTACTTTTTGCTCATTATCAAGACAATCATATTTCTAGTAATCCAGAAATTCAATGATTATGTAACATAACTCTCTTATGCTCATTAAAGCTGCATTTATTTGATTAACAATACAATAAAAACAGTTATGTTGAGAAATCTTACAACTATGTATACAACTCAAAATGTGTTTAACATATTTAAAAAAGTATTTTATTTCTGTAATGTTTCACATGATCCAATAGGATTTAAATATGTTTAAACACACACACACACACACACACACCCACACACACACACACACACACACACACACACACACACACACACACACACGTATATATGTAACTAAAACACAATTTTCTCTGTAGTTCAATTAATATCTGTTTTGGGACTTTAGATGGTTTCATAATAGCTGACCCTTATCATTTATCAATGACAGAACTGCAATACACAAACACTGGTTTCATTTTCAATTGTGCAGAATTGTTGCTTAAGGTTTTTATCATAACTGGCTTGCACATAGTCATATGGGATGTTTTGAGCTCTTACATACTTGTGGCATGGATTTAAAAAGACTTCACAGAGTTCTTTATAAAAGCCTGTATACATTCCAGTGATATATTATTTAAACACTGAAACGCTATTTTTATTGCAGAATAATGAGGCAGAATGTGTGTTTATTTATGATGTTCATGCCATGTTTTGTATTATTTGCAGGTCCATTGTCTCGGAGCCCTTGTGAACTTTTGCCAGTTGGGGTGGGTCACCCGGTTCAGGCCATGTTAAAGAGTTTCACTGCCCTATCAGGCTGCGCTAGCCGAGGAACCACCAGCTTTCCTCAGGAGGTGCACATTGTCAACCTACGAAGAGGCAATGCACAAGGAGACAGAGACAAACCAGCAGAGGTGAGATTCATTCACTATTAGACCTTTACCAGCACCTCTGATGCAGCAAAGAGTCATTATCTGCCTTTTATGTGCATTCAGTAGCTCATAATGAAGCATTAGAACATGAGGTGGATGCCTAAAAAAGGATAGTAGCATGACTGCAAAGTTAACAAAAATGTGAATAGAAACCCCCTCAAATCATAATTATAAAGATAATTTTCAGTAGACAGTTTCTTGTGTATTTATTTATATCCATTTATTTAAATAACAATACAGTAAAACGGTAATACAGTTGTTCCTGTGATGGCAAAGCAGGCATTAGTCTAGTCTTCATTGTCCCATGATCCTTCAGAAATAATACAAATGTATGCTGATTTAGTGCACAAGAAACATTTTATTATAATCAGTGTTGAAAACAGTTGTCTGCTTTTATGGAAAATTGGAAACAGAGATACCTTTACTATATTAATTAATTCATATTTAGTTATACAAGATTTGGTTCCAAGTGTATTTTTAATTTTTTTTTTAACATTTTTTACAATATAGTTTGTATTTGCTTTAAAAAATATATTTTATTTTATTTTATTTTATTTTATTTTATTTTATTTTATTTTAATGGGTGGCTTGACTATATTTGAACCATTTTAAATTAGCATTAGTTTGTTGCTTCACAAGTTATATTGTAACTTTAGCAGTTGTTTCCTTCAGTATTTCCATGCAGCTTTAAACATAGACCAGCAAAAATGTTTGACAAAATGGATGTTGAGGACTCAATGTAAGCACTATTTTAGATTGTTCAAATAGCAATTTCCCTGTTGTGAAACATCAAACCACTAAAACTTGGAAACGAAGAATTGTATAAATGGCTTCTTGGCAGAGCTGTTTCTTGCAGGTTTCACTTGCAAAGATGAAGTGGGTTTAAACATACTTTGATTTGGATCTTGGCTGAGGTGTGGTGAGTTGGCTGGGCTGTTAAGTTGTTAGTTCTCTTGTCAGTTGGTGGGGGTGTTGCAGAAACAGTGTGGGGTGCGTCCACAGGGTTAGTGTATGAATTGATGTTGTAATTGCTGGAAGGACTAATTTGGCAGAGAGCACTGCTGACTCTAGATGTTCACAACAAGATGGTACAATCTTGTGTTTGCATTATCATTCCTGTAATTACAAGCTTTTCTTCAAGCACATGCACAAAAACACACTCTGGTTCACAAAATAATGAGATAAGAGTCTTATATATGAACATTTTCTACCCAATGTGTACATTGTTCTAGTCTTATTAGAAACCAGTGAATATGGAAAGAAAATATGTACTTGGAGAAAGATTGGCCTTCAAGTTTTCAGCCCTCACATATCCCAAGAAAAACACCATTGGGCCTCAGGAAAGTTGGGGTAAGTTTTGGAGGCTCTGTCTGGACTTTTGTGAGTGAAAAGGGAATTAGAAAAAGAGAGAGTGAGAAGGGCCAGAAGAAGAAAGAAAGACAGAAAGAGTGCAAATGGGCGCAGTTGTCGGGCACTATCAGCCACGCGGATCGAGAAAGGCTCTTTCTCCTTTCTGAACTCCTTGTGGCTTGGACTCTCAGCTCTATTGAAATACAATATCGGTTCCTGCCGACACAGACAATGACGGCTTTAAACCGCCTCGCTTTCAATGTCATGTGTTTTTTGCATCAGGGAGCAAGTATCACTCAACTGGGTCGGCGCAGACAAAAAGCTCTCTTCTTCACCCCTGCCAGGGTTCAAAGCCCCCTCGGATTTTACTCCATGGTGCTCCATTAGACAGCCGCTCATATCCATACCGTGTACTGTGTGCCCTCATGCATTGTAATCAGGATCGCTGTGAGTGGTTGTTGTTCCCTCCACCTTGAGGGAAAAGAAAAGCACACTGGCCAAAGCACAGGAGCAGAGCACTGTAAACATCCGTGCCAGAGAGATCAGATTGTTGTTGGTGGCTTCAGTGTGTGAAAAAAAGCCCTAGGAATGCTATCTGACATATCTCAGAAGAGTAAGCAACACAGGGAGAGGAAGAGAGAGAGAGAGAGAGAGAGAGAGCTTTTGTTTGCAAGTTGTCAATCCCAAAGTCTTTTGCAAACAAAAGATTTAAGTGTTTGATAAAAAACATAAATGCTTTTATTAAAGCCAGACCGATATATATCGTTTTGAAGATATTATTGGCCGAAATGAGCCTGTCACCGATATATCGGTATCGGCGAATATGCCGCCGATATGCCACCGATATGAACATTTTTTTTACAGAACATATAACGAAGATAAATTGCTTAAATGTTTGCCACTGAGCCTTAGAATGGCTCATTACTGTTAATCACCAATATTCTAAAATATATATTTTTAGTGTAGCTTGTTTGGGTGGTTTCATGGTCTGGAAAAGTCACTTAAGCCTGTAAATTAGCTCTGTACACTACCGTTTAAAAGTTGGGGTTAAGTATGATTGTGTATTTGAAAGAAATTAATACTTTTTTTTTTTTCAGCAAGGATGCATTAAATTAATCCAAATTGACAATAAAGGCATTGCTATAAAAATACATTTCAAATAAATTGTTCTTTTGAACTTTCTATTTATCATCTGAAAAAAAAAAATCTGAGTCAGAGATGATAAAAAAAAAACAGCACAATTGCTTTCAACTTTCACCTGATAATATTAAGAAATTTTTATTGAGCGCCAGATCAGCAGAATGATTTCTGAAGGATCAATTATTTTAAATTACAATAATATTTCACAGTATTACTGTTTTAATCAAATAAATGCAGCCTTGGTGAGCATAAAAAACTTCTTTCCAAACCTTGGATTGGTCTGAGCCAATAAAGTCACTCTAAAACCAGCAAACTAGTTCAGCCTGACCTGGCTGGGAGACCAGCTTTTTCAGCAGGATTTCTGCTCTAGTCTCTAGGCAATTGATCCAAACACAGGTCCTCATGGATAAACTCCAGCACGTCTGATAGCATGACTCCTCTGTGCACGAGCACAATGAGTCACTGATCAGGCTTTTAGATCCTATCCTCTAAATGTGCTTCATCAGGACTTTGCAATGGCCTGAAACCATTTGCTGAAGATGTGTGAAAATCAGCATGTCTAAACTAGCCATCAGGATTCCAGCAGCCTATGGCTAAAAGCGAATCTGAGCTCTGGCAATGATGAATGAGACATGTCATTTTCTGCTGTGCTATAATACCATTAGCCTTTCGTTTTTGTTGGCAAATGGCTAAAGAGCTCAATTCCCCATGATGCCATTGTTGTGGGTTTGTATCAGTATCTTGGTAACAGATTTGCCTTTTTTTGTACTATTTGCACATATCTGGCTAACAGTTGAATGGATGCCAGGACTGTGTTTACCTTAGCACATTCTAAGTCTTTGTTGGAGTCCTGACTGCAATATGTCTTGGTTCGTTTTTCTTATGGAATTTTTTCTTCATTTATTGAAAGAAAGAGTAGAATAAGTATAACACAAATAATACAAAGCAAAAGCTAGCTTGCCAAGTACAAATGCTAAGAAATTAACATTACAACTCTCCATGTAGTTCCCTAAAATATGTTATAAGCTGGTGGAAAGGTAATTTTGGTGCCATTAGTGGCAGCACACGGAATTGCAATAATAAAGAAATTGCTTATTTAAAGTTATTTCTATATATTAAACTAGAGAATGTATTTTAACATCCAAAAAATGACACACTTTGACTTTTAAAAACTGCAGCAAACTTAGAGGTTTAGTTTACTTTCAGATTAAAATTTCCTTATAATTTACTTACCCCCATGTCATCCAAGATGTTTACGTCTTTCTTTCTTCAGTCAAAAAGAAATTAAGGTTTTTGATGAAAACATTCCAGGATTATTCTCCTAATAGTGGACTTCAACAACTACCAAATGGTTAAAGGTCAAAATTACAGTTTCAGTGCAGCTTCAAAGGGCTCTAGACAATACCAGGCGAGGAATAAGGGTCTTATCTAGCGAAACGATCAGTCATTTTCAAAAAAAAAAATTGTATATGCTTTCTAAACAGAAATGCTCACCTTGCACTGCTCTGTGATGTGCGTCCACAACTTCATGTAATACGCAATCACCTTGAAAATCACCTTGACATAGGCGGAAGTACCGACTCAGTGTTTACAAATGGAACATGCAAAGACTAAGTCAAACACAGTTTACAAAAAAACTAAATATGTGTCTTTGAACATACAACAACTTTTGAATGGTCCTCCTTCTCCACATTTGTAAACACTGAGTCGGTACTTCCGCCTACATCAAGTGTGACCTTTTCAACGTAATTTCTTATTATGTGAAGTCATGGACGTGCATCGCAGAGCTGTTTGTAAACCATATAAATTTTTTTTTTACAAAATGACTGATCGTTTTGCTAGATAAGACCAATATTCCTGGTATTGTGTAGAGTAGGGCTGCACGATAAATCGAAATGAATTTATAATCGCGATTAGACAAAAGCTGCGATTGTCATGTGTATCTTTCAGTGAAGCACGGTTCTGTGATCAGCATTAAATCTCCATCCATAGGCCAGAGGGTGCTCTTGCACGGAAAGTCCAAATACGCCCCGAAGAAGAAACCCAGGAAATCACTGCAGCTGAATAAACAAAAGGTTTAACTGCTTTTATTGATTCAACCTGAAATAATAAACACATGACTACGAAAATATATGGTTTACCTGAGTTTGTCTTATTATAATTTTCATTATAATAAAGCATATAATAATGCAATGCTAATCGACATAGACTTTATTTAACACTGTTTAGAATGCTATGAAATCTTGTGTGCCTTATTCTGTGTAAGAAGCCACATCTCACAGAAGGATTTATTTTAAACACTTGGCTGACATTATTAAGTGAGTTTGGAGCAAAAGCATGTTATTAAATGTGGTATTTTCACATGTTTTCAGATGGAGCAGCATTTACTACACAGAGCTCTATTTCACTGAGAAGCTACTTAAACAGCTGTCATTATCACAACGATTTCATAATCTTACGATTATATTGTCTGCGATTTTTTTTGTGTAACTTGTCAGTGAACTATGGCACTGTGTAGTAAATGCTGCTCCATCTGAAAGCACGTGATGGAGATTTACTACTGATTACAGAACCGGCTTTACTGACAAGGTGTGCATGATAATCGCATTCGATTGTGCAGCCCTAGTGTAGAGCCCTTTGAAGCTGAACTGAAACTGTAATTTTGACCTTCAGCCATTTGGTAGCCGTTGAAGTCCACTGAAAGGAGAATAATCCTGGAATGTTTTCATCAAAAACCTTAATTTCTTTTCGACCGAAGAAAGAAAGACGTAAACATCTTGGATGACATGGGGGTGAGTAAATTATCAGGAAATTTTCATTTGAAAGTGAACTAATCCTTTAAGTTGCATAGGCTTCATGCATTGTGCAAATGAGTGGATTTTTGTCTACTCACAGGAAGATAAGACTGTTCCTTTCACTGCATTCCAAGCCACAGTTATTTCAAAGGCCGCTCCAGATATTGTGCTCAGCGATTGGAAAGGAAGATTAAGGATGCACTGAACAAAAGAATCATGACAGCTGTTGATGTACACACTTCCGCAGTAGGGATCTTTACTATCTGAGGGACTAAGGATCAGAATATAAACACACACGCACATTCAGAAACTGCAGGACCAGGATGTTAATGCCCTTTCACAAATTTTGATATTTTTCTTTAGCTGTGTGCTAATGTACACTGGGCTCCAGACAAAAAATAAATAAATAAATAAAAATTGGAGTAAGGAGCCATTGGCTCCTATAAGAAAAAACTTAGATGCCATATTTAGGCCAGCTTATTTTTTTTAGGTCCCACAGAATAAACATGTTTTATTATTATTATGGTAGCACTTTATTTTACAGTCCTGTTCCTCATGTACATACTATGCACTTATTATAGTAATTACAATAACTATGTAATAACAAGGTACTAACCCTGAACCTACCCCTAAACCTAACCCTACCCCATGTAGTTACCTTGTATTACCAGAACTTTCTTAGATAAATACACTGTAAGTACACGTACTGTAAAATAACGTGCAACCATTATTATTATTATTATTATTATTATTATTATTATTTAACATTTCAATCATACTGTCATGTTTATGTCATCTTTTCTTGACTTTATCAGCATTTTAATCCATCTGTATCTGTAATCCAAATGTATTATTACGTTGCGATGTTTACAAGCTTTTTCAGTAAGTTGTACTGTAGGCTCTCTTATAAAATACCCTACCTTTTTATGTTAATTCACGTTCATTATGTACTATAGTAGTAAAGAGTAAGATTAAATGGGTTCACGTGTCGCTTGAAATGAGGCGCTAAAGCGGTCGCACCTGCCGCATTAAAGAGCGCCAAAACTGCATTTATTGTTTGAATTTCGTTATGAATTTGGCATTATTTTAAAGCTGATACTTTGTTTATTAAAAGTAACAAAGCTTTTTTTGTGATTACTGGACGGCAAGAGTGCTTCAAATAATATGAAGTTCACGCATTAACAGAACACAGCATATACACCAAACCACACTCTCAAACAAACACCACAACCGTCGCAGGCTTTCGCACAGAACTTTCAAACTAGTCATGCAGCAACCATTACCACGGCATATTCACCAAGGTAAAATTAATAATTTTAATGAATGTAATTAATGTATGAATGCATCGTCACAAACCCCCAAAATAAAAACAGTAGGTTTTATTGGGCTAATCAATGTAAATGATTTAATAATTATAAAATAATAATTTCTGCCATAATTATTCTAAAGCACCATTTTACAGAAATAGTGTTTAAAGAATAATATTAAAGTGAACAAAATATTGGTAATTCTAACCTTACGGTCATAGTTTTTAATAGAATGCGGTCAGAAGTTCAAATATTTTAATGCACCTGAAGCTCAAATTGAATCAGAATTTAGGACTATCTGAGATTAGGACTGTCTGAAACTCTTTTTTCCACTAAAACTTTGATGCGCATTGTCTGAGTTTAATACGGGAACAGGAAAAAAGGCATAACATGCACATTTTTAAGTCATAACATGTAAATATATATATAGTCGCCAGTGGCGACCTCATCAAAAACGTAACTCGCAAATTAATATTTTTGTTCGCAAATGTGATTCGCTGTGTTTGGTCACAGTCTGGAGCCCTGGTACACTGCTAAAATATTTTAACATTTTGTATTTTTATTTTTTAAGTATTTATTAAGTCAACATATGTAAAACAACTCAATTTTAGTCTGTCTAACGAACGGTCCATGTATATTGAATGCTTTAAACTTTAAACTCGTGATTTCAAGTTATGCTGCGCTTAATGCATTTGCCCACTGTCATATTCATGTCATTTTGTCTGTGTGCTGTATGTAAAATGAGTGTTGCCCTTGCTGTATTTGAAAAATATGATTCCCACTGCACACAAACTTCCCAGAATACTGAGTGCCCTGTTGGTTACAGTGTTTACTTCCTTTTTAATAATATTTTTATTAAACATTTATTTATTTGTGAAAAATACTTTGTCATCTAAAGTATGTTTATTTTACTTTTTTTTTTAATCCATTGTGAAATGATTTCAAATTTCTTAAATATTAAAAATAATGTAACAAAAATTATATCGGCTTTATATCAGCATCGGCTGTCAAAAAAACAATATTGGTCGACCACTATTTTTTAGGTTTGAATGGATAAATTCACTTCTAACATTCAAAATGGCTGATTTTTAGTTTTTGGTGTTTTAGTATATAAATAGTATACTATCAGCCATAACTAGACTTATTTTAGTGTTATTTACTATTATATTAATGTTTTGAATTGGAATAAAAAAAATATTTTTATATTGTCTGTTTTTAGTGTAATTTTTGTGCCTTTATCATATTTATTTGAAATATTTCTATTTAGCTTTAATTTATTTTCGTTTCAGCTTTAGTTTTTAGTAATTTTAACTTCAACTTATATTGTTTCAGATAGCTACAAGGGTTTTTTCAGTATATTTTTAGTCTGTGCGTTCCTAATCTTGACATTTACTGACATTTTTTTTTAAGCATTACCTTATCTAAACTATATTGTAGTAGATTTATGCTATTACTAAAAGAAGAAGAAAACATAGATTAACATCTTAGTCAATTTTATTCAACAATTAACTTATCTTGTATTAAGTATGATTATAATGGAAGACAAACATATTGTGAAAATGATTAAGAAAGTGTTTATTTTTTTGACACACTGTAGCTGTGTGTCCAAAGTGACCTTTGTGGTCGGATGTTTCCTTTAAAAACCATGACTCCAGTTACTGGTCTCGAATTCAGCTTGTGTGGCTCGGAAACCAGTAAACAATAACGTCCCAAAGGGAAACCACAGGGTCATTCGAATGGTGCAGTTCTAAGAAGGCACTCATTTACTTAATATATGCTTCTCAACCTGGTTGAAGTTCATGTTTTTTTTCCCATTGTGGTCCTCTGCGAGATAAAAGAAATGCATTGTCTTGCTAATCACACAGAATGCTGAGCCCAAGCAATTTCTTCCTTCCTTAGGGACTGCAGACTTTAGAAGTGTTCTAATGTCATGCAAGACTATTTGTCCTTAACACTTTTTTGCAGCCGAGTGTGCAGCATTTCTTATGGTTTACATATGAACCCCTTTGGACTATTTTTTCTGGACTGTTTCCAGATGTTCTCCATTTCTCTGCGGGGCTGTGTGCTTGGCGTGTACAATATTCGTTGGCTTGCTTCACTGTGCTAATAAAGAAGTGCTGGGATACCTGGCACGCCAAAACTTTCTTCATCAGTTATATTTAAGAGATTTTATGTATTGCCGAAACTCAACTCTGTCCTGACACCTAGCTCACTGTCTCTCAGGCCTTGTTCACCTGTGTGGTCCTGGCTGGATGGTAGGAGGACAGATAAATCTGTCTGTCCATGACTCCTTGGCATCACAGAGGAGGTTTGGAAGGGGCTGAGGCCGGATTGTGGGGTCACGGCTGCAAGAGAGAGAGTTTGGCCCTTTTTCTTCTTCCACTTAAATGGAGAAAGATAAGCACCCAAGGACATCTGGCTGAATCACATTGAGCCTTGACATTAACAACTGCCTACCTGGGGCACTGGCACAGATGTGGCCTTCTGGATTCACACACCCACACTGAAATCACATTTAAAAGCACAACCTTCTCCCTTTTTTCACAGATAAACACACGTACGCATTCACACACACACTGTCCTTCAGTTCTAATCCAGCATGGAGACTGTGGCAGGGTCATGTTTCATGTTTCCAGGCGCCACCGGCCTTCAACGACAGATGGATCAGATCCTCCAAGACATAAACAATTCAGCGAAGCCCTGATTTACTGCTCCCAAACACAATGTTGAAAACCTAGAGGGGCGATAGGGTTACTGGCCATCCTGGTTCCGCCAACTAGCGGGACTTGTGAACCATTATAGGATGTGTAAAGGTAATTAACAGAACCTTTATACCTTAGTAAAGGTAATTAACAGAACTGATAAATGATGAAGGCTTAAACATGTTATGAGTCATATTTTATTTGTTTAATGATCAGCAGTGTTTTTCTTAAGTTTACATATTCAGTACATTGGTCTGTACTGTGTAATTTTATAAGGGATATGTTAACAGGCCCCCCTGATGTTTACTGGGGCCCTCTAGTGGGCCCTGGCCCCTGATTGAAAACAACTGTTAGTGCTGTCAAATGATTAATCACGATTAATCACATCCAAAATAAAAGTTTTTGTTCACATACTATATGTATGTGTACTGTGTATATTTATTATGTATATATAAATACATACACATACAGTAAATATTTTGAAAATATTTACATGTATATACATTTATATATTTATATTCTTATATTTTACATTATATATATAAATATATTTAATATATAAACATAACATATTTTTCTTAAATGTATACATGCATGCGTTTGTAATTATATTTACATAATAAATATACACAGCATACACGCATATATTATGTAAACAAAGACTTTTATTTTGGATGTGATTAATCGTGATTAATCATTTGACAGCACTAATATATATATATATATATATATATATATATATATATATATATATATATATATATATATATATATATATATATATATATATATATATATATATATAGTTTTTGAACAGAGCTTTGGCATGTCTACCTCTATTAGAAGATATACAAATAATTTACAGCAAGTGATACTGTGATAAACCATGACTTATTGCTATAATTATGGATCTTATGTCTATATTTATATTTTTGCCTCTGAGTTCAGAGACTGAGCAAATACATGCACCCTGTCTTTCTCGCATACTCCTGTTAGAAATAACAGTATAACTTGCCCTTCATATTGTGTGACATTTGCAAGCTGTTTGTCATGCATCCTCTTGGAATGTAAGGCAGGACGTAGAGTTCATAAATTCATCTCATTTTGTTTGAAGTGGCCATTGTCCTGTTTGTTTTGGCCTAAGTCTTAGATGCTTGTTTACAGAGTCAGCATGAATGCGGCTGGTCAGTCAGCAATAAAGGTTAGTCACCAAACGCTCCAAATCCTCCACGTCCCCTCACAGGCTTAACCCTGTCAGATAGAGGTGAAGACAGTAGCTCTGAATTGTGAGCAAGAGTGTTTTGGGGTCATGAACTGTACTTTTGTACTTTTTGTCGCTGTGCTTAAGCATTATTTTGGGGAGTGTGTACTTAATCCAAGTACTGTTGCAACTAAGTGCTTGATGTCTTAATTACATTGTAATTTTTAGTAAATTGTAACTTTACACTGTAATTTACAGTAAATGTAATTTTACATTTACAGTAAAAAAGCAGCTGCAGTTGCCAGAACTTTACCATAAAAATATGATATCAACATTTTAAGGGACTGTACTTAAATTTGTGATTAACATAAAATTTAACATAAAACCCAAAAGAACATAAATGATAGCAACACCTAAAAAGAAACATAAACGCTTAGGCAAAATGCCATCAAATATAAATTTTCATGCAGGGAATTCAGTTTATTTTATTTTTTTTTACATTTTATTACAGTGTACAATATATATTTTAACACTGTATAATTTAGTCCAAATTTAAAAGTGTGTGCTGCAAATTTACAATTTTAGCACAGCTGATTTGTCACAATGTAATATTGGAAAGCGCAAACTGTTTTGGAAGGAGTTAGCACGATTGCTTCAGATATATTGAGTGCTCATATGGGTGATGCAGGTTTGATCCCTGCCTGCAACATGTCCAATCCCATTTCCTGTCACTCCCCAGTATGTTTCTGTGATTTTGTGATAGGTATCTGCAAAAAGAGAAAGGAGTTTTATTTATTTTTTATTAAAACTTGTAGTTTAGGCAGGACAAATGAAACCATTCTGCATAAAACTTGAAACCTGTGTGGTAAGTGCTGGTTATTTTCAGATGCAAAGAGGCTTAATTCTAAAGTTTAATTCTCTCCTGTTTTCTCTAGAGAATAGTTGCATAAAATTAAATTATGTCTGTTTGGCACAAAAACCTTGACCAAGATTAAAAAGGACCTCAGGGAAAAAAATTAAATGATGAAAAAGTATGTTATGAATAATTGTTTACTGCACTAACACATAGAAATACATTAAGACTCAGACAGCAGCTGCAAGGTGTCAGTGCTGCCCTCTTATTCACAATGAACTAACATCCTTGTGTAAAATCCTTCCCAAGCACAGCCTCCCTCCTTCTGCTCCCCTCAAACATACACACATTTCCATTTTACTGCGCGAATCAGAAGGAACGGTTTCCTGTCCCTCTCTTTTCCCAGTGCCAGTGTGTTGTACAGTGTTACAGCAGAGGGCTATCCTCTCAATAACAGAGAGAAATGCACAGCTGCGTTTTGCTCCCTTACAGCCGTGGCACTGCTCAAGACTGTAGCACCACAGCACTGGCTAATTATGTGAAACTGAACACCTAGCAGTGACTGTGCATAATGCTTTCATTTTCTCATCACTCTCTCTGAAAATATAACAGAATTTCCTTTCACTTCAGGGACTTATATATATAAAATTTGTCAGCGATGTGGGGGATGATGGTGCTCATATGAAGGTATGCATGGATATGCAGGTTTTGGGTCCTGTCCAAGTATATTTTTGTGCCTCCAGGCTAGATACTGGTCAAAAGAGGCTAAAGTGCAGAAATATCTCTAGAGACTCCAAGAAAGGGTTTGACCAACTCAGTTCTTTCCTGTTTTTAAGTATTTTCTATTGAAATAGGAAGCTGTCTGGACATATCAAAGGTCTTGTCCTTTTTTTAACCAGCCAATAGCCTTCAGTTTACATAAATTCAGCAAAATTCAGCAGTGATCAACTGATATTTGAAATCTTTTAAATCAGAGGTGCCCAAACTCGGTGCTGGAGGGCCAGTGTCCTGCAGAGTTTAGTTGCCTTAACACACCTGCTGGGAAGCAACAAACTGCTGCTTTGTGTACAGTTGTTACTGGGCAAACAGATTTAAAACTTTGCAGGATGTTTACATTCACGTAGAGCTGTGTTACACACTGTATGAAAGGTAATTTTCAAAAATCAATAATAGGGGCACTTTAATAAATATAAAGTAAAATAAATAATAATGCTATTGCAGCAATTTTGTGTATGTATTC
Source organism: Cyprinus carpio (assembly GCF_018340385.1). Lineage (NCBI taxonomy): Eukaryota > Metazoa > Chordata > Actinopteri > Cypriniformes > Cyprinidae > Cyprinus > Cyprinus carpio. The sequence goes on from NC_056602.1 coordinate 13,914,741, forward strand.
ATTATATTGAAATAAAGCTGTGTTGCACTATGGCCATATACAAATGTATTAAATTGACCATTGGGTTTTTGGAAAGGTCAAAAAAAAAAAAAAAAAAAAAAAAAACGGGTTGTCAATGGCTGACATTTTCTTGCAAGTAGAAACATTGCATTTTAAATGTTTATACCAGCTAATATATATATATATATATATATATATATATAGAGAGAGAGAGAGAGAGAGAGAGAGAGAGAGAGAGAGAGAGAGAAGTTTTGAGTGCTGAGAACAAAGCTTGCTTTTAAAGAGGTTCACACAAAAATGGATATTCTGTCATTAATTACTCACCCTGATACTTGCATTGTGGTACTCTTGTGAACGTGCATCGAAGACTGACACGGAAGAGAAGAAATTGTTGAATAAAGTCGTTATTTTCATTTTCTTTGTGCACAAAATTTTTTTTTGCTTTATAACATTACGGTTGAACCACTGATGTCACTTGGACTATTTTAGTGATGTCCTTACTACCTTTCTCGGCCTTGAACATATTGGTTGTGTTGCTGTCTATGAAGGGTCAGAAAGCTCTCAGATTTCATCAAAAATTGATGTTCCTGAAGATGAACAAGGGTCTTACCCTTAACAATATGAGCATAAGTAATTAATGCCAGAATTTTCCTTTTTGGGTGAACTATCCCTTTAAATATAACAGACATTAACTAAACTTTCATGGGCTCTTAATAGTGGAATGCATTAGTTACAACACATTGGCTTTTCTCAGAATATAGGTTGGGATGACGTGAGACGATGCAGTGGAATGTTCTTTTGGCAGTGCAGTAAGATCCTGACTCATTAAGGAGTCTTCCTTTTGCGCTTTTGATAAAGAGCCGTGTCTGTGGCCATCCCTGCAGCCCTGTACATCAAGACAGCTTTTCCTTCGCTGTGAGAGCTGAGAAATAAGAGATCTTTCCCTGGATCTCGTTGTCCTTATCTAAAGAGTTCAGGGAGATGGATTCTCTCCACTTCAGACGCACTTGCACTGAAAGCCTTGCAAGTGACAGCAAACCAGCCCAGTCAGAGAGGCCCTTTCAAGCCTGCAATCTGCTCCCTCCATCACTGCCACCTCCATAAAGGCCTGGCTGGAAGGTGGTAGTCTGATACTCCTGCAGCAGGCGGCAGAGAATGGCTCTGTTTTGACACAGGCCACTTGGGCGGTAATCCTTTAGTTCCAGGTTAACTCTTTCTCCTTCATCTCAATGAACAAAACTGCAATGATCAGTCTCCGCAGTGACCTAAAGATCAAAGTGCCAGAATCCTTCTCTCTGCCTGCAAGCCTGTATATGTGTGCGTGTGGACGGTTGGAGCGTTTAGAAAAAAAAGCGATCATTCTGTGGCAGTAGATGTGATAAGGCCAGTAAGTAGTGGGGAAAGGAGCGTATGTTCTGGAGAGGACTCTGCAGTCTGATAAGAGAAGAATTACTCTATGGCACATTTACACTAGATTAGATGCACTACTCAAAATGTGAATAAATATACCAGCTGGAGGAGTTTTGAACAGTGGTTCTCAGCTGGTTTTTGCTTCGGCACACAGATTTCTTTGCAAGTTTAACCTGTACACTACTGTGCAAATGTTTGGGGCTTTTGAAAGAAGTCTCTTATACTCACAAAGGCTGCATTTTTATGATCAACAACAGTGAAATACTATTTGAATTAAAAATAATTGTTTAAAATTTTGCTTTAATATATATGTTACTATAATTTTTCCTGTAAGTCTTCAGTGTCACATGATCCTTCCTTCAGAAAACAAACATACTGACTCTAAACTTTTGAATGGATGCTTTATGAATTAATGAGGGCAAACTGTGCATTCAGTTTTTCAGTGGGTGATGGTGATAGCAGTATCTAGAAAGCAGAATGGTAGATGACCATATGATAGCAAAATTAGTTATAAACAAATGCGCTGAAATGAAAAGAAACATTATTTTACACTCCATTTATTCCCAAACAAATGAAAACAGAACTAAACTTCTGGCCTAATTAATCAGCCTGGCCAAGAAATTCGATTATTGCTAGTCTTAGCTATGCTTGATTAGTTGTTGTTGTTTTTGTTAGCATTTTTGGTCTTGACTCACCAGTTTAGAACTTGATTAAATCTTGATTTAGAACTTCTAAAGGCAAAAAAGTGATGAGTAACAAAAAAACAGAAGAAATTATTCAGAAGAATAAAACACAGCAACAAAAAAAACAATAAAAAAAAAAAATTGTTATCTAAAGCTACATTAGGTGAAATCATGTGGTAAATGTGGTATTAGTAAAATATGGTACCAGAATCAGAATACTTTTGGTGTTTTGCCATCCAGTACAGTGCAGAGCCATGGGAGTTATCAAACATTTACAGGGTGTGGCATTTCCCTTGTCAAAACTGGCTGCGTCATAAAAATAACCACACTCTATCTTTTGACAAACAAACATAATTTTCTCTTAGCAACTTGAGAGCAAACAGCGGATAGCCTGTGTCTCTTATCCTTCTAAGAGAGTGTGATTCCACAGCGTGGCTGAAAATAAACAAAGCCAAGCCAGTTTAATCTAACTCACAGGCCATCTTTGTCTAATCAATTTAGCGAAAGTTAAACATCAAACACCAGCTCTTGGCCGCGGCTCAGCGTGAGGCATAGCGGATGATTGTTTTATCAGGTGGAATTCTTAGATAGAGAGACTGGAGCCTCGCAAACCCAAACATTACATTTTGACGAGGTGAAGGGGACAGTGACAACACCTCCATCTCCAGCCTGAGAATCAGTTTGAACAATTGACATTGTGTCTAATGCCATTCTCCATCATTTGATCATATTTTGATCGTTTTGTCCTCTCTATCTGTGTTAATAGCACAATGTTTGCACCAGGAAAAATAGCACTGAGTTTTGTGCACTGCAAAAAATTACTTTTTAATTAATTTCTAGTAAGTCTTTCTGTTAATATTTTAAAAATATGAATTATTCTACATTAAAAGTATCTAAAAATCCTTGAAAGAGGATACATTTTTAAGGAGCAAACCTGCACAAGTATTAAAATATTAATTTTATTAATATCTTATGTAAATGTACCTTGTCAAGTATTTATTTATTTAATTTTTAGATATTTTTTAGCGGAAAAGTAGACAAAATACTTGTTCATCATTTGACAAATTAGAAAATAATCACAAACATATTTTTAAATAAACTTGTTTAGTTTTTATTTATTTGTAGTACAATGTTTTCATCATTAAATGGCTCTTTAGAGTTTTGTGTCCTAAAGTCTTTTGGTTGATTTTAACAATATTTTATGTTTATGTTAAAATATCTACAATAAACATTAAAAGAAGATGCCAAATATTTACTTAGGAGCAAAACTGCATACAACACTTACTATTTAGACTGGTTCTAATAGATTTTGTCTTGAATATAAGTTTGTTTTGTGTATTTTGTTATCCTTTTAAATTGTTTAAACTTAAAACAAGTGAGTTGATCAGTGCACTAAAACAAAATGTAGTACACTCAAGGGCACAAATCTCTAAAAATAAGTCTTAATTTATTTTCTCATGTAAACTTATCATGGACTAATCATGGATTTTTAGATATTTTAAGAGAAAAAATAAACAAAAATAAGAATATAATTTGTTATACTAATAAGGCAAATATGTATTATGAATTTATAATAAGCCTAATTGATATAGAAAGGGGGTGTGTTGATGCTGAAAAAACGGAAGTGAAACTTTAGCATATTTAGTGTCTGGTTAAACTGGATTGTGGGAATTAAGTGCATACGATACAGGTTTTTGTTCTAAGATACTGCACGCATTTGGCAGCTGTTTTGTAATTCCACTTCTGTGCACTGAGGCAAAAAAGTGCATGTTCATCAAAAGTGGAAGTGTCTGTGGTGTTCTTTAATGAGGTCAAGCTTGTGTTTGTGCACATTGTCAGATAAGACACATCAGGAGGCTTATGGCTATCAGATTTATCATCCAAACTTGCCTCCGAATTCATAAAAGTACACACAAACACACAGTGTGATTGCTATCGGTTGCCTATGTGCTTTGATATGTCTGAGAGCTGATGAGGTAGATATATCTGTGTGTTTGTGCACTCAGACGCAGACAAATAGACATCACAGTGCACTAAATGGCTTCAGGTTGAGAGGTCACAGATCACTGAGCAGTGCTGATAACAGAACTCAACAGATTGATCTGACCCACAATCTTTACCTCATTTATTCTCTTTCAGCCATCCAAAAAAAAACAAGATCAAACAAAACACAAAAAAAAAAAACAAAATTAAATACAGTACAAAACAAAAAAATAACACAACACTACATCAAATAAAATTAAAATCAAAATTGTAAGTCGTAGGAAAGATCATGCACAGACACACGACAGAGATTTTATCAAATTTACAAGAAAATCTCTTGACAGCACAAATCTCTGCTTCGCGAAGCAATGTGAACAATGTGTTTCTCTGACAAGTCACAGAGATTCTGCAAACATTGCATTATTTCCAGAATAGTGGAAATAGTGAATAGAACAGTATAGATAACTGAAAGAGTTGTTTTTAAGATCTAATGGATTCTTGTTGGGTTTAGTAAATGTTGCGTATGTGTGCAGTTAAAGACTGTTTCTGGATCTGAGACACAGTGAGGTGGGGTTTCAAATAAGAAATAAAGTTGCAGTTGTACTTCACAATGCCAAAATATCAATAGTTGATATTTCTATCCTCAAGAGCAATTTTGAAAATTAAAATACTAACATGTCCTTTAAGCAGTTAAGTAATTCTTATTCAAATAAGATCTACTCTTTTTCAAATAGTTGTTAAAATTCATAATAATTATTAAAAAAATATTTTTTTTACCAAATTGGTACTTTATACTACCCATACAGTAGAAAGACTGATTTTGATTTTAGTCTCAAATTTGTAGCCAAGTACCAGTACTTTTGACACCCTTTAAGTTAACATGGACTAGTCTTTCAACCACCATCTTTGTCGGTTTCCTCATTTTCCCCTGTATGATTCCATATCATTTGCCTATCGTTCTCCTAAACAAACTCCCTGTTTCCCACCCATCTGCTCCCGTTCCCCAAAACCTTTGCATGGCCAAGGGAACACTCTGACTGTTATGTTTTGCTTATCTTGCATTATTTGGCATCTAATTAGAGGATGTTTTAGTGAACTGAAATTTTGGGAGGACTATCAGTCACATAATGAGCTCTATCAATAGAGTCAACACCCTTTCCTTCTAACAGGGAACTGCTGTCAGCAGAGAAAGAGAGAGAGATAAACGGTACATAGAGAGTTGACAGAGTTGATTTATTAATGCTTTACATGAGAATGCAGGAATCATGAAGGTTTCACAGACAGATAGACAGGAACTGCTTGCGGTGTCTAGCTGAAATTGTTTGTTCTCACTGAGGGTGATTTGTTGATTTGAATGGTAGATTGCTAGTGTGTTAAATGACATGGTGTGATCGGTTTCCCATCACCCCCTGCAGTAATGCTAGCCTCTGAGCTGGGTTTGTACAGGGAGGTGCAGCTGTCTCCTATCAGAGCCTGTAGTTTCTTTGTAACTCAATCAGGTCTGATGGGCCCCTGCAACACTATCAGACAGCGGTTAGTGCAGCGGCCTGTGAAATCAGGTCCAGACTCACACTCTGGGCTTCACACTGGCCATGCATTTCTTTTTATCTCTCAAAACACGATCATCTCAACTGCTTCGCTCTTCTGAGGCCTGGCTTTGCTCAGTTTAACAACTCTGTTTGCAATTCAGCAGCAGTTCCATTAGTGACACTGAGATTGAAGGAGGCTCCATCTGTAATGTGTTTTCCACTGCAATAGTGATTTTGCTGATGTTGTAGCTAGTTGATCGGATTTTGATATGTGGGAATTGCATTCAAAAATGGTGGTAGATAAATGCAAGGAAAAGTTTAAGTTGACTAAATGAGAGAAGGCACGTTTGCCATTTTTGGTCAGAGGTAAAAAATACATAAAATGAAACATGGATGAATCGTTCATTACAAAATTAATAACATGCATTTAAAAAGAGTTAATTTACATTTCTTTAATGCAAGTAATTTATTTCCGCAGATTTATGCCATCAAATCCTGGCTTTATTATAAGAGCCACAAGTAATATTACAATTAAATTAATTTAATTTTAAAATTACAGTAAATACAATAATCAAATAGATTAAAATAAATCAAAAATAGAGAAAAAAAACTAATAAATAAATAAACTGTAAGAATGGGGCTGTGGAGAACACTCCTGGTTAAGCAGTTATGGAAAGAACATCCCACTTCACAGCCACAAGTGATGGTAGTTCCTAGTTGAGGACAAACAGGTTTAAGAGCCACTTCTTCTTCAGTGGCACCATTTCAGTGGAAAAGAGATGTGTTTGCAGTGAAATGAATCATCTGCATGCCTTCTGTACATGCTGTATTGAAGAATGAACTCATTTCTCAGTGAGCGTGCATGATGTTGAATCTCTGTAGAAATCCTTTGTAAACCATGTTGTATTGTGCAGTTTAGAGTATGCATTACAGCATCGCAGATGGTGTTTCACCGAACCTGTGCGATGTGGGATTAATCATCACTCCCAATTCCCAGCATTGCCAATGTGTGATGCGGAGTATGTGAGCTCAGCCTGGAGAGCTGGGTTTTTAGCTCATGCCTAGCCAAGGTAATTTGCTTCGCACCTTGGAGCAGTTTTGGAACGGCAGAGCGACTGTGTTTGTGCCTTCTCTAAATGACTCACTTTTTTGGAATTGTTTCTGTCTGATTCTGAAATTCCATGATTTTTATAACCAGGAGAGTTTGTGCTTGAGCCCCCTCCTTATAACTATCTACATTACTTTCTTTAGACAAAACTTTCATCCTGTTTCTTTATCTGGTTCTTGTTGAAAGGCATAGTTCACCCATAAATATAAATGTACTCACCCTCATGCCATTCCAAACCTATACGACTTTCATTCATCTTCAAATCACAAGTGAAAATTTTCGAAGCTCAGCTGTACTTGATGCACATGAACAATTACAATCCCTTTATTAACTTTCTGAAGCGTCAGAATTTTGTTATGGTGAAGATAATTATTTTCGAAGATAATTGAAAGTCTTAGGGGGTGAGTAAATGATGAAAAAAAATTAGGTGACCTAACCCTTTAATTATTTATCAAATTGATTGATTTATCTGTTTTTCTTTTCCACTCAAAATTGTTCCATGCAGATAGATTTGTTTGTGAACGTCTGCTCCGATTGATCCAAGGGGGAGGTTATTAGAGGCTTATTGAAAATTTTCCACTGAGTACAGAGAGGCAAGTCAATGGAAAAAAATCCAGTGGAAGGAAAATCGAGGGTCTCTTACTGTGTCTGCCAGACCCTTTGTGATAAGCACTCTGTAATATCTTCCATTCTCTGCTCTCCAAAGGCCCTGCTGTTATGATTATTGCCACACTTTTATTGCTAAACATTCTTATTTGCTCCAGCGTCCTCCCACATCTGCGGGGGAGCTGCTCATTACGTAGCTCTGAGCTTCAGTCAGAGCTCACTTGAGATGTAGCTCAACTACCTGTCATTTAAAGCAGCACATAAACACATCAAAGTTCCATCCACAAACACATCTGCTTCCTCTAAAACGAACAACTTGAAATGACAAAGTTTATGGCTGTTAAATCTCATTCACTTTTGTTGGACTAGGTACAAACTGATCTTGTCCCAAATGGCACCTTCAGCCCTAAAAAAGACGTTTATTGAGGGCTGCTTGCAGCTGAATACGGGGCGCTATTGAGCACCTTTTAACAATAAGATAAAAAATGTGACAGTCTGTGATTTTGGGGATATATAAAAAGAAGTGAAGACCACAAGCCTGAACATCAACATCAGTTGTCCTATTTGAGACACAACCATTTTTTGCATGTAGATGATGTCCTTGTAACCTTTAGTCATAATCAGTAATCTACAGAAAATAACTGTGAAAACACCAAATCCACAATTTGGCAACATACTTCATAAAAAGACATATTGAGACTGCATAGGGGGCTCTGTTGATTACCCTTCGAACCATGAGATTTGTAAATCATGAGAAAATGTGACAGCCTGTGATCTTGTGGACAGAAAGATACAAGTGATGGCCACAAGATTGCACATCTATGTTAAATGTCCCACATGAGGTCTCTGATATCCATAGTCATTCTCAATAATGTACAGGAAATTAGTTTATAAATTACTACATCCAGTCCGCAATTTGGCAACGTAGTTTTCAAAGGGGCTTATCAAATTTGCATTGCAACTACATAGGGGGCGCTATTGAGCACCTTTTAAGACATAAGTTGAAAATGTGACCGCCTTTAATCTTATGTATAGGAACATACAAAAGAAAGTTAAAAGACCATACATTCACCTCAAATGTCCCATTTGGGACATGTCCATTTTTACCTTGGAGATGAGGTCTCCATTACCTATTAGTCATTCTTAGTAATGTACAGTAAATTATTGGGGTCTTAAAAGTCATAAGGCATTTCAACAAGATGTTAGGTTTTCGGCCATAAACATAATATTTGCAAGAAATGATTTCCTTCTGGATCTGAATGTTGCTCGTAAGAGTAAGAATAAAATGAGATATCAGTGTTTCAGCTGCAAGTAATAACACATAAAGTTTTCATATGCAGTTCATTCAAGATTTTCTCTCTCTTACATATTGAGTAACTGCATCAAAGCGAGACTTTGTAGCTGTGTTTTGACTGGATATAAGATAATGTCATTCCCAGAATAAGTTTTCACTGTCTGATTGTTTAATTGACTAATTTGTTAAGTGAATAATTCAACACTGGCTGTTCTGATCAAGTCGTTAGAATATGTTCTCATGTGTGTAATAGAATTAGCCTGAGAATCAAGTTTAGATCAGTAAGATTAAAGGCCAACTGTGGATGTCCTCTTAGAGTTTAAAAGAAAATAGTTATCATTTACTCACCAACATCATCAATCGTTCCCAATCATTACACATCTTTTTTTTACCCAGTAGGCACAGGATATGAAATTTTGAAGCTTCCAAAGAACAAAAAACATCATGAAAGTATCATAATTGTGATCCTTTGATGCAGTAAGTTTTGAACAAACAGGAATTGAAGTTATTTTTATTTGAATGACTGCAAATTGAAGTGTAGGTGATCGCTCGGCCTGACAGATGAGGAGGGTCAGTAATAAAGCTCTAAAGGTGATGAGGCAGTTCTTGTTTGTCAGGCCAGTGTTGAGAGGTAGTTAATCAAACCATGTCTGGAATGGAGTTTGGTTTCGACCCCACTGCAGGCCCTAAATCAGCAGGTTATATTTGGCCCACTGGGCCCCATCAGAGACTGCAGGCCCAGGTATAGAGCAACAAAACACCAGCTAAATGTCTCCTCAGAATCTGGAAGAGATTTGGGAACATATGAAGTGACAGAACCCAAATCCACAAACCTCTATAGCAGGGAAGTGCAAAAGTATATATTTTCATATTTTCATTTTCACTTACTAGTCATTTTATTAAAAGTGGATTTGATGAACCTTCTTAAAAACACTGGAACAAACAAAACATGAGCCAGTGGCCAGAGACATTTGTCTACATGCTTCTAAATAACGCAGGCTGAATCCAAGAAGCCATTCTGTCGAGTAACTGGCAGACATTCAAAATATACATATCTGCTAAATATCTGTGTATACTATAAATGAATATTAAAGCTCAAACTAAATAGGAACAATCTGTATAAACTATTCATTCTAATTAATCTGTTCATCCTTGTTGAACAGCTCTCTATTTCTACTTCCTTTTGCTCAATCCACTGTCACCATCTTTTCTGAACAAAGAGCCTGTGTGTGAAAGTTCAAATACCAGTGAGGCCACATATTGTGGCCATCCAAAGAAAAACACGGCTTTCTCAGTCACTGTGTGATTATCAGTGGGGTGGAGACATAAATAGCACAAACTCTGATAAGATGTAACAGGCGTTCACAGTGCTGCTGTAGTCATGTTTTTGGCGCTAACATTACTAAAAAAGAACTACAGAATGCAGGCGAGGATGGAATGGAAAGTTTGGATGCTTGGATTGGAGGAATGAGAGGTTTTTGTGACAGCGAGGGTTTCCACATTGGGGTCAAAACCACACATGGGGTCACCATAAATGCAAATAGAGTTGTAGGGGTATTTCAGTGAACTGTATTTTATTTATGATATAAATAAAAGCTTTGTCTAGCATGATTTTTATAGCTGTTGCCTACTCGCACATATGAAATATGCAGCTTGTCTTGTGCTTAAAATATGATGTGAGATGTAGGCTCACGCAAGAGCAAATGGGAACTCAGTTTTAGAGTGTCAGTGACAAATAAGAGTGATCAAATATAGAAAAGTAAAAGTAAAAGAAAACATATTGAATGTTTTAATATGATTTTGAGAATTTTTTTTATGTTTCATAGTAAAAAAAAAATTCAGACATTTTCTAAAAATGTCACATGGTGTAAGAATCAAATAAAAATTCATTAACATTTTCTGTACACCTTAAACGCACACTAAACGTGTATCAAAATAGAAAGGTCAGTGCCTCTCCTCATTATGATATTTTATAAGCATTTTATTAGCTTGATTGATTGTAAATGATTTGTAAATATAGGTAACTTTTTCACATTTTTAATTCTTAATTAGCTCTTTAATTAGAGGTGTGATTATTATCAGCTGTAAATACAATTTTTTACTCTTTTTTTGTTTAAGAATAATGAATGTTAATTTCAAAGTTTCTTTTAAGGTAAAAACTATTATACTATATTTTAAAATTTCATGAATTATTCATAAATATAAATGTTTTTTTGGTTATTTATATACATACATATATATATATATATAAATATATAAATATACTAAACATATAAATACATACATATATAAATATAAATATATATATATATATATTTATATACATACATATATATATATATATATACACTTTTGTAATATACTAAACTTCTAAATGTTTTCATAGTTGAATATAAGTCTACTGTAATGTGTCAATGAATTCCCTAAAACAAATTTGGTCTTTTCTTCTCAAAACCAAGAATTTTGTAATTTAAAATGCTAAACAAAAAGTCTTTCTAGCAGCTGAAGCTCTGAGGTCTTTATACAGTCCAGAGCCCCATGTGTCCTATCTGTCTTTCGTGAATGTCCTCATTGTCCTCAGCACTCACTTCACTTCTCTCTTAGCCGTTCTCATTTGACCCCTTTCCTTGCTGTGTTCAGGTGGCGTTACATCTGCGGCCCATCCAGTCCCTGACTGTGCACCAGAAACCGCTGGTCTTCGTCCTGAACTCCCCTCAGCCTGTCTTCTGGATGCTTCGGACAGAGAAACTGGCCTCAGGAGTCAAACGCATCTTCCATGTGAGTCCGAGTTGCTTTATGACTCTCAAACCATCTCTCTATCACATCCCTGTCTGTCTCCCCATCCTCCCCAGCACCGCTTCTGAGCCAACTCCATCCACATTTTCCCTGTAATGAATATTCAGATTCTCATTCATTCCAAATTAACAAGCATATCTTTAAACACACAATTCATTTACACTCTCTTTGGCTCGTCTTACCTTCCTCAAACAAACTTCTCTACTCTCCTGTCAGTAGAGGTCTTACTTGCTCAAAGATGCATTCAGGTGTGTGTACCCAGAGGAAATACAAACATGCTCACACACACACACACACATCCATACACACGTAAACACACCCCATGCCAACACAACCATCCTTTAGACAGAGGCTTGTGTAATTGCATCTGGCACAGGCTCACAGGTTTATATTGACTGCTGTAGTCTGTGGATGTTCACCACGCTGCCTGACGGATGTTTGGTGGCGAGACGGTGCCGAGGTTTGTACTCTAGTTGTGGCTTCACTCTGTTCCCCACTGCTTTACCCATCGCTTTCACCACAGAAACACTTATCGCTCAGTAGGAGCTCTTTCGTAGTTTAATTCTTAGTAGTTTAGTTCTCAGCTATGCATAAACTTTGGATCAAATGTTTATTCTAAGATGAAAAAAATGGGACAACTGTTGACATGAAGTGAAAGTGTTATTAATGAGCTATTTATTTTATTAAGAGTTATTAATGTGTATAGTATGGCTTAGATTATTTAGTATAAGAAAAATAAGTAATATTCATGTTGAGATTTCTGACTTTGGATTGCATAATTTTGTATCTCTGGAAATGTAAAAGTCTCCTGAGATCTCTGTTGAAACTCTAGAGGAGAGGTGTGAAATGACTCGGCGCTGTTACTTTCGCAAAAAAATCTGAGCAGCAGGACAGCCTCATTTATGAAACACAAGCAGAGCAGATTTTTGTAAATTGTTTGTAAAACCATCAGTGTAGTTTTGGGGATAGATGTGTACCCTCAATAGCTGTGTTTACATGTACACAAATAATCTGTTTATAACCGGATTGAAAAGCCTACATGTAAACACTCCAGTCGATCTGTTTGAGCTTGATCCGAATGAAACTTGGTGGTAGACCAGAAATAATCTTATTAGCAGGAAACTTGAAATTGCTTGAAATGGACAATTTTGGGATTTAAAAATACCTTAACAGATCATAAATGAAATAGGTGAATTATTTGGCTGATATTACAGGACTAAAAATAGTCCAAATCAGAGAACAGTATATTACCACCTTTTATATTAAAGCTGGCATGTAATAGAAATTCTATATTCTATATGCGTCTTGACAATCTAATAGTGAACAAATTTAGCCATACATCTTTCTTTCTTTCTTTCTTTCTTTCTTTCTTTCTTTCTTTCTTTCTACATTATTCTTCTATACCTATTTTTTTGATAATCCATTTCACTGAGATGTTGTAATATGAAAGAATTTATCTATTACTGTTTCTGTTACATCACAATTAACACTCATTTTAACACTCACAAGAAGAAAATGGCATAAATCTAAATGGTTTATCCTTTCTCATAAATCCATATCCATTATATCTATGCCACTGCATGAGACAGTTTTCTTTCTTTCTTTTTTTTTTTTACAAAAGATTTACACAGATATTCATACATTTGTTTTATAAATGAGCCCATTGTTTTCGAGAAAAAACAACTGAGATATTAAGAGATTGCCTCCTGAGATTTTTCTTTTCTGCAAGTGTGCTTTCAAAACATCTATTATGCCTGGAACATAATCAGAATCTGCATCTACCTTTTTTAAATCCACACCCTTTGTATTCACTGCACTGCAGAGGGCATTTACAATAAGAAAAAAAAGAGAAAGATTCTCTTATTTGTTTGTCATGGAGTTTAGGGAGTTGTGGAAACAATTTAGACACCGGTTTGATGGAAGTGATGTTACTCACAAATATATAATAGACCAGTGAGATCAGCGACTAAGATTCTCCCTGACAACATTATTGTTTTCCAGCGATCCTGTGAAACAGCGCAGAGTTACTTCACTCCTCTTTACCCTAAAATAACAAGATGACAAGATTCAGGGCGTTCCTCACTGCACTGAGGGAGCTCAGAGGAGAGCTGGAAGGGGGTTTAAGTAAAGAGAGCCACCCCCTGAACAGCCGACCATATTTAGTCAGGAGAGCACTGGGCTTAATGAGAAAATGAAAGTGGGCTGCTCAGGATCTCTGATCATAAGCATCGCTATTTACCCACCAGCCAAATGAGCCAAATACAAAATTTTATTAGATTTTTGTTGCAATACTGAATAACATTGCGGTGAAATTGGAGAAAAAGCATTATATCTTTGTAGATCTAATTTCCATTTAACTTTTTTGCATAATTTTTTTTTAATCTAATATTTGTATACTTTTCCACCTTTATTTTAATTAATGAAAACAGTTTGTTATAGATTTAGTTGTAGTTAACAATAACAACACTGCTCCTACTGCAAACGTTGCACATCATTGTTACTAAATGAGAACTTTTTGTAAAGGCCAATCCGAGACAAGTTGGCCGCAACCGAGCCTGTTAAACAAATTATGCACCAAAACACTAACATTTGGCTGGTAATGGGTGTAAATTTCCCACCCTGTCCCTATCACATGAGAAAATCACAATGCAGTGAGAGCAAGAGGCCTCACTGATTTAACTGTCACACTCTTCCTGCCTTGTATACACTGTAAATACTTTTATGTAGCTAGCGGTTCTATGCAATAATCATTTTCAAATGTGTTTTAAAACCGTAGCATTCCACAGGAATGTAGTGCCCGAGAGCCACTATTATTTCCATCCATGTGGACAAGTTCTGCTCTCCTGCTTATGTTGTGAATATGGATGTAATGTGACTCTGCAGACTCAAATCAAATGCATGCTTTCTTTGTCTATGTAAGGAACTTTCTTAAACATGCATACTGAAAAAATTATGAATGTCTTCATAACCCCTTTAGTGGCCACAGAGAATTGTTCAACTGTACTACACCCTAAATTCTCTTTGTGTGAGTCAGTCCACTTTGACCATGTTAGATTCAATCTTTCCTCCAAAATTCAAATCGCTTGTCATTCATCACCTGGGTGTGGGAAAGGACTATTTATTCTATAAAACTGCCCGTCAACATATTTCAGTCTTGTTGCATGGCAAAAACAGAGCACAGAATGAAACCAAATCATAGTAAACCATGTTTTTTTGGTTTGTAACCAATACTCGGGTTTCAGATACTGCTGAGATTATGGATGAGAAAAATGTAATATTGTGCTAGACCGCAAATTTAGTTATTTCCTGTAGAGACAGGATGTATTCTTATGTCGGCTTCATATAATTTCAGGCAGACGACTACGGGCAAAATATATTTAAGAGGAGAACATGCTGAGGTCATCCTTTGACATTTATTAGCAAGGCAACGCTCTTGTAAATGTCTAGTTTTGTATGCAATGCTATTAAAGATCATATTTATGCTTTTGGCATATTTATGCTTCAGGGCAACTTATGAGAAATGATGAAGATTGTGTTTTTGCAACAGATACTTCAGCAGGTAGCTGTGGTTTGACCAAAACTCATCCTCAAAGTGCTCATAAAAAATATGATTGACTTGTTAAATGCAAGCTGAGTGACTGAAATGTTACAGATATGTCTGCCTTCTTTGATACTGTCTAGATCAGTTTCACATGTTTCATTTGTGGATAAGGGAATCCCAAAATATAATACAAAGGATATGTCGATTATAAATGTCAACCCTCTACATGGTGATTAAATCACTCTCGTTAGCCATTGGCTAATAAACTGTTAGATTTCACTTGCCATTAATTGAGGCTAAGAATAAGTTTAGCTCAGAAATATTTTAACTCGCCTACACTTTATAGTGTTTATAGTGAGCGCACAAATACGAATGTTATCAAAGGATGCACAGAATATTTCTTGGACGGAATATTTCAGTGTGTAGTGCTCTGTGTTTCTCTCCAACACACACAAAGAGAGAGAAAGCAAGAAAGTCTTACATACCACATAGAATCGACATGTTACATGTTTAAGATATTCTTTTTTGTGTTTTTTTTCCTTCTGTTTGTAAATATTTTGCCATTAAAAACAAGCAGAAGCCCAGCTGGTTCCTACAGTAGTGGGCATAAATAATGCACATTTTGCCAAGCAACAGTATTGTAAATAGCATTCATTGCTATTTGTACGTAGCAAAAACAGCCTCTGCCTAAAAATGGCATACAAATTTAGCAACATGCTAACATAAAAATATTGTTAACTGTAAACATTAAAGAGTTTACCCAAAACAGAAAATTCTGTCATTAATTACTCACCTTCATGTTGTTCAAATCCCATATGACCTTTGTTCATCTTCAGAACACAAATTAAGGTATTTTTGATGAAATCCGAGAGCTTTCTGACCCTACAAAGACAGAAATGCAACTACCACGTTCAAGGCACAGAAACATAGTAAGGAGGACGTTGTGAAAATAGTCCATGTGACATCAGCGACATCGCCAAACCCGAAAGACCTTTGTTAATCTTCAGAACACAAATTAAGATATTTTTGATGAAGTCCGAGACCGTGACATCAGTGGTTCAAACGTAATTTTATGAAGCTATAAGAAAACTTTTTGTGTGCAAAGAAATTAAATATAACAACTTATTTCAACGATTTCTTCTCTTCCGGCTCAGTCCACCAGCGTTATTTTTGTTTTCTCGTAGCATTCTCGTAGCTTCATAAAATTAAGTTTGAACCACTGATGTCACATGCTCTCTGATTTCATCAAAAACATCTTAATTTAGTGTTCTGAAGATGAACAAAGGTCTTACAGGTTTGGAACAATGTGAGGGTGCGTAATTAATACCAGAATCTTTTTTGAGTGAACTATCCCTTTAATAAGTGAGAGACTATTAATGTTGCTTTGTGTGTTATATTGGTATTGATATATTGGCCATTTCAAGATTAGCAGCATCAGTTAATAATTATGCCTGCTTGGCAAGTTAATAGATGTTCTCTCTCTCTCTCTCTCTCTCTCTCTCTCTCTCTCTGTCTCTCACACACACTACTCTGTACATTAGCATCAGCACTGGCCATTGAAAAGTAAACTGACCGTTAGCTTTGACTGATAGCACAGAATTACTGGTGCCTTATGTGAGCTGATGATGTGATCTGTTGGCCCTTTCGTTGCAAATGGGAACTTTACTCCTCAAACCCTGTGTCTCCTGGAACATCTTAATAATGAGTCAGGACTGCGAAAAAGGACCTGATCCCATTGTTGAGCTGTCAGCATGTACCTCCAGCCCTTACTTCACGTCTTCCTTTTGCTCTTGGCTTTGATTTTATTAGCCCAAGTCTCATGATGACATCATCTGAATACACACATGCACACACAGCCCTCACAGTTAGTGTGAGATCAGCCAGGGCAATGAGCTCACACTTTTACAAGAAGAACCTCTTTACCAGGCATCCTGACACACTGACAGAATTCATCCTTTTCGTAGAGCAGCTCACACACACACACACACACACACACACACACACACACACACACACACACACACACACACACACACACACACACACACACACACACACACACACACACACACACACACACACACACACCCTGTTCCACGCCCGGAACTATTTCCGGCTCGACGCTCTGTGAAGTGAACTCAGTTCCAGCACATAGCTGCAGCAGATGGCTCAAGAGTGTGTAGCATTTGAGCCAAGTCTTGTGTGATTTTGTTTGAAACTTACAAACATGGCTGGAGAAGAAGAAGAGGGTTTACATCTGCTCATGTCTAGGCACAAATCAACCCAACTCATTCAGCTCAGCTACTTCAGGGTCAATGACATGAGCTCATTTTCTGTTTGAATCTAAAAAAAAAAAATCATACAATGACATCAGTAAACCTGTTTTAAATTTCTAAATTTTAAATTCAGTGAACTCATGCATGTTGCATGTTACACTGTCTTAATATCATAATGGAAAAACAAGCTCATTCAAAGAAAGAAAGTGAATAACTCAAGTTTGTCATTGTGAAAAATATATTAAAAAACTAAAAAAACATAGATGTGAAATGAAAAGAAAATATATTATTGCACTTGATGGTTACACTACATGACATTTAAACTTTTGATGAAAATAGTAGAAAATTTTATCAAAACCCACATGAATACAAAGGGTACGTTTTCTAAGAACTATATTTTGAAAATATTTTTTCTTCTGTTGATTTTTCATTGACCCTGCAACCAGGTTTTTCCACGTCTCTGGCCCTCAAAGTTGGCCACACATTTTTACAGTTGAATAATGGCTTTATAAGGCTGGTTGTCTGTGGATAAGCCCTGCCAACCCTTGTTTTCTGGTTCCAGCACTTGGAGGTCCAAAGAGGCAATGAGAGTCCTGGAGTCTGAGAAGAAAGCTGGTTTTGGCTGCTTTGTATACATCACCCGGCCCTAAAACAAAAGCCCTGAAATCCAAACATCTCATTGTAAAACACAATCCCTGTGACGCCATTGCCAATTTACCGCCAGTCGTGAACGAGCCTGAAGGGGGACATGGGTAGATGATTGTATATCAAAATCATCTTGAAACAAATATTGTTCTTGTCTGAAGGAGACCAGAACAGTTGGCATATGTTGTACTTTCATTGCTGGTGATCAGCATGAGATATTGGTATCTTTAAAACTATTATAGCTTTTTTGGTCAAGCAACTTCACGGCCAAGCATCGGAGAGCTTGCAACCTAATAGCTATGTTCTGCCTTAACAAATGGTGTAAACAAGGTACAGAGTTAGTTCTAAACTAGCATACGGATGGATGATGCAGTCTTACCATGGTAAACAAGAAGGCTACTATGATCCACAGACTAGACCAGCGTCAAACCAGCACTAATCAGCCTGGAAATTCTTTCTGGTCTAAACTGTGATCTTCAGCAGGGTCTTGTTAAATTGGGGACTGTGTTCAATCTGGCAGATGTTTATGAAATGATGGCGCAACATTTTAAAAAGTTTGGCTGTTGTAAATTTGTTGCTCTTTCTGTATTTGCCAAGTGGCTGTTTTCCTGATTTTCATTGCCTTGGGAGTTTTGCAAAAACAGTCTCGCTCTCCCTCTGATTTTTAATTGAAACCATTACGGGACCAATATTGGTTTTGCGATGGAGGTTGATCTGCAAGAACGCTCTTCTGTGGCGCTTGCAGACAGATGGTGTTGTTTGTTCCACGGCAGTCTCTCTCTCCAGTTCACAGAAACACGACCGTGGAATTTTGCCATGAACTTGATTAGCTTTCTGGAGTGAACGGAACAAATCACCAACAAATTTATTTACCGTCTTCCATCTCTTCAGCACGTCATGGCACGTTTTTTCCCCCCCTGAAGCTCACGTCGCATCTCTTTACTCTCACGTCTGTTTCAAACACTTCATCAACTACTACAGTCATTAGTGCTTTCTCAAGAAGAGGGCGTTTCCTAGTGAGATTAGTGTGCGCTTATAATTGATATAAACCATTTGGCCCCCCATCTTTTCTTATTCTCAACATATGGTTGTAATATGTAGATGTTGATAGACAGAAAGTCCAGGAAATCCAGTGAAATATGCTTTTAGGAAGCATGCAGGGTACTAGGTGGAGGACAGATGTTAATCTAAGACATTCTGAGGACACAGGTGTGATGGAAACTGTGCAAATGTTGCCTTAAATGTACAGTAGGTAGCGTTACAAAACCAGTGTAAAAACCATGGCAGCAGTGAGGTGTAAAATTTCATAACCCAATTTTTCAAACCTTTGGATCAGCAAATGCCAGATGTCAGGCTGTTCTTGCTTTCGCAGCAGAAGTAGATAAAACATTTTGGTTTGGCTGAATGATGTGATATTTAGTTGGGCTGTGTAAGACTCAGCAGCTCTGTAGGACATTTCTGAATCCGACAGGTTCTTTCAGAGTTCCCGTGAGCCTCAGACAGAGTCAGACTCCTGAGAGCAGAGCATGGACATTAGCTCATATCGCTGAGCTAACCCAGGGCTAAGCTCCAGTCTGGACCTGTTTACCGACAGATAAGGCATAAACAGGAAGATTTATGCAAGGCTTGTCAGAGTGAGAAGAGCAGGACTGAGAAGCAACGACACTCAAGACACTGAGGAAAACGTCATTCTTCTCAAATCAGACTCTGCTCCAATACAGACACTGTTCAGTGGACAGAATCTTTTTAGTCTTTTTGTATCTTTATTGGAAAGATACAGTGCAAAGCTGAGCAGCGTCACTCAATGGGTCATATTCACTACTAATGGCCTACATGCTAAAATGTCTTTTAAACAGGCACATAAATGCATACATTTGTTCTTACCCTTAAATTTAGATGTTTTTGATTTTAATTTTAATTTCTAAATTTGTATACACCCAAACCATCTCCATTTAAGGGCTTTCTGCATAATCACTCCTGAGAACATTTAATGTATTAATTTTCAAAATATTTAAATTAATATATTTTGTATGCTCTGTTTATAAATGAAAATGTTTTTATTATATTTTATATAAAAGAACATGTTATTTAATAATTGTATTATTTAAATTAAAAGCAGAAGTTACCTTTGAGATGCTCTGATGAAAAAGGCTTGTTGGAATAACAAACATAACCATAATCTAATAGTCTGAATTCAGTTTTTTTCTTATTTACCTTGGATTCTGTTTCATAAATATACAGAAATAAGAACTGACTTTTGGGATTGGGATGAGGGTTTACAGCCTGAGGTAACTGCCTCCCGCGGAGAGTTTCTGCTGTTAACACACACCACTAATTATGCTCAATAAAGGTGAGCTGCAGCTTTCAGCACACACTAACCTTACTTTACTGACACTTACCACATCACTCATGAGACACACTTTTGAAAATAAACCTGCCTTTTAATTGCTTTCTGTTTTATTTTTGTTTACAAAAGTCTATGTAAATAAACTAGAAGTTATCTGTGTTTTTACTTACCTCTCACTCTGAAGTTATTATTATTTCAGATATTTTATTTTTGGGGGCCTTCTCAGGTGCAGTATTTAAACTAATCATCTCTCAAATTAAAGCTTTGAAGGCAATCATATAACTTGTACTTTTGATTTCCATACTAAAAGTTAGACACATGTTGTATTATATGCAATAATCGTTTAAAAACATGTGTCCATCTGTATGCTGTCATTGAGTTTGATGGGTTTGGAAGGGATGAAGATGGTTTGGGGTTGGGGGTCGGGGATCTGGCTGAACTCCAGAGTGGGTTTATTGCTTTCATTTTCCCTTTTGGAATTCTTGAGGTTTGAAACTCTTCCCAAAGCTTGGAGCTAATTTAGTTTTAGGTTATCCCTTCTAATTCCTTGAGACTAATTACAGCCCTATTCCTGCAATTAAATCGATAAACTCCTCTGTGTTCAGTTGGGCTTGCCAGAAGAAACCCCTCTCCTCTCCTCTCCTCTCCTCTCCTCTCCTCTCCTCTCCTCTCCTCTCCTCTCCTCTCCTCTCCTCTTTTAGGTTTTTCAAGTAAAATAAATCGACGGCATTTGTACTGTAGCTAGTGTTTATTATTGCATATATAAATTATATAAATTATATTTTCAATTGTCCCTCTATGAAAATTAATGAATAAATAAATCACAATGCAAACAGATCGGAGACACTTTCAATTGAAGTAAATGTGCCCAAAATTTAAAACATATAATATTCACTGTTTCCGTAGTATAGCCACAAAATGTAAACAATATGCATGTTAACATAATGACATTAGTGTGAAATTTTTTAAAAGAAATTAACTATTTCATCATTGCATTAATGTGTTAAATTGATTAAAAGACATGTATTTAAGACATATAAAAGACATATAAAACAATAATTAAAAAAAAAAAAAATTATATTTTATATTTAATTCTGATATCAAAAAATCCTGGAAAAATTCAGGGTTTCCAAAAAAAAAAAAAAAAAAAAAAGAGAAATGAATAAAATAATCAAATCAAATAGAAAAGCAGCACATAAGAAATAAAATAATATTCATGAAAATTCAGCTTTGCCATCACATGAATTTTAAAATGTATAATTATTTAAAAAAAATTAAATAATAAAAAATATATCAAATAAAATTCTAATAATAAAACAAAAAGTTTTATTAAAAATAAATAAATATATAAATTAAATTCTAATAATAAAAAATAATGTGTTGAAATTATGTTGTTTTTATTATAATCAACATTAGGCCACAAATGCTATTGAACGAACTTTATGTATTGAACCCTAAATATTCCTTTAACAGTAAAACTGCACAGTTCAACACACTGTCTACAGTACAGAGGAACCCTAAAAATAACCTTCAACCGAGTCCTAAATTCTTCAACGGCCTCATGCTTTTTTTTTTTTTTTTTTTTGAAATTTATCACTTCTGGCAAGGATGGGGCGTTTGCCTGGGGAGCCATCCAGAGGTCGAGCAGATGTTCCTCCTGGTACTGGGTCATGCACCGGGACAGATCTCAGCTCCTTCAGCACATCATATACCTCTCTTTATCTCTCCCTCTCCCTTACTACACCTCTTCTGTCTGTCACCGCACAACAGTACACAAGTCCCTGGCTGTAATTCTTGTCTGGCTCTCTGCGCAGCTCGTATGGGGTCCATCAAAGCTGTGGTGTGATATAATGATTTAATTGGGTTTGCCAGCACGGGGCCGGCTGAGCGCAGAAAGTACACCTTTGGGAGAATGAGAGAGAGAGAGAGAGAAATGAGTGGTAAAAAAACCTCACAAGCATGGAAATGTAATGAGTATGGGCTGTCTAGACCGTGTGCTTGGCTGTGTGGAGCTGTACGGCGAGTTTTTCAACATATGTGAATGTTTATCTCTCTGAAATGGAGCATGTGGACCCAAGGTCCGTTCGGAGCCAAAAGGGAGGACTTTCGGAGCAAAGCACGCCCTAGTCAAGCAAGACGACATGCAGAGAAACTCACAACACAATGCTTCATACATTATAAAAGCATATGCACAACTATTAAATAAAACTTAAACACACACCTTTTTTTTTTACCTACCTCTTACCCTACTTTGATCTTTTGCCCACATTAAACTTTCTGTAATTGCTATAATTTGCATCTCATTCTTTAAACATAGCATTTGAAGGAAATCAAGCACGTAACACATAGTTAGAGTATCCTGGATGAAAGGTTAGCTGGCAGAAGTACACAGCAGTGCTTATGCTGACAGGACTCCTCAGTCATGAGCTGCTATGACAGCTGTGAAGTGTACATACTGTGTTATTCTTCCTGTACACTACTACACTAACACTGCTCTCACTTGCTCTCTGTCGAACTATGTTTACATGTAGAATAATGATCTTTTTATAATCAAAATGATAGCTCAAATACAACGAAAAGTACTAAAATGAAAACAGTTGAAAAAGTAAACTAAACTCTGTCTAAAATGAATGCATGTTTGGAAGGTGCATATTTTTAATGATTAGTTATGCTGAAGAATAATCTGCATGTTAACCTTTAAATTGAACTGTTTTCACCTTGCATACATACTGTACATAGTGCAGTGTTTTTATACGTATCAAAAATCTAATTCTTGAAAAGTTACTATTGGTTTTCTCGTGACTAACTTCTTTAGTCAGCTGGTTGCATTTCCCAGCCTAAATGCTGCTCTTCGCATGCACAAAAATTGTTTTCGTAATACATGTGATGCACATCTGTAGATATAAACAGTGTGTTTGCAATCTGCAGTCAGATTTCATTTATTCACATGGACAAAAGGTCTGCATGTAAACAATCACTGTCTGCTATACATTAAGCTCATATTTGGAATGTAATACCAGTATACTTTAACTAATGAATAGGATTGAATGAATATAAAAAAAATGGAAAATGGAAATGAATGAGTGCATTTTGCGATAGTGTTTTGTGCAGCGTTATCAATGTGTATACTGCATATTTTGGCAAATGTCTAGTATTCTGTGCACATTTGCAGAGTCTAAATGCTGCATACTGCTTGACATGAAGTATTTGATCCCCTTAAAGTCTGACTTTGATGGTGTGCATGTGTGAAAGCGTGTACATATGTTGTCTATAAGGCTAATCTCAGCCGTGTGCCGTCCATCCAAAGAACCTCCTGCCCGTCTCCTCTGATGCACAGCAGTGTGTTATATAAACAGTGGAAAGCAGACACCTTATTGTGTAAGAGGACCATGTGTGAAAATATAAAGCACACATTCAAAGACGGCTTCAAAAAACCATCAGGGCAGAGTGTTAAAGATGTGTTTTGGCAAAGATCGCTTGGAAGGTTTCATTTTGGAAAGGCCTGTTGTGATACTCTTTTTCCTTTCCTCTCATAATCTATAGTTTTGCCCTTAAATTTTATTACTTCAGACCTTCTCGCTGTAAAATGGGATGTGCATATCAATACAGCTTTGAGTTTTATGGGCCTGTCTTCATCAACAGAGGGATCTTTGTCTCTTGAACTGTCAAGGGGGAAAACACTCCACAATTTAACAAAAGGGGTTTGTATTGTACGTTAGGGTGGCTCAGGCAGCAAAAACCTGACATTTCTTCTTTGTAAAACAATTGTTAAACATTTCCATTACTAATTCAGAAGCTACTGTGTCAAAGTGAACTGGCAAATATTAAAGCTGGAACTACTACATAGCTGTTTAGTTATTGAAAATTGATCAATCAACCAATCATCGCTGTTGTAGAAAATGTGTTAACGGCTTTATTTTGTTGAATTCTTAGGTTGCAGAGGGATCTGAAGTGCACTTTGAGGCAGGAAATTTCTCTGAGTCGTGTGAGGTGAAGGTGGAAAATCTTCCTCATGGCAATGAGCACCTGCTTTCTTGGGCCCATCAACGCTATCGTGCAGTTACCTCTTTTAGCGAGCTCAAGATGGCCCATGACGTCTACATCAAGGTTGGAGAGGGTATGTAAATATGAGCACACACATTTTATAATTCCCTTTTTAGGTACCTGTTGCTCAAAGCGTTTTTATAATAATTATTAATATACTTCTGAGTGCATGACAAAGGTTCAAATCAGTATTTTGGTCTTTTTTGTAAAAAAAAAAAACAAACAACAACAACAACAACCAAAAAACATAGTAATATAATAAGACTTTACAGTGACTATATCTTGAATTTTTTTTTCTTATCACAACAAATTTCTTATATTTATATATAAAAAAATTATTAAGAAAAATAAACTTAAATAAATATATATATATATATATAAAAAAAAAACGTAATTCAAGATGTAAAAATAAATAAGAAAAATAAACGTAATTCAAGATGTAAAAATAAACTTAATTGATTTTTATTCTATTAGAATTTGATATATAATGATAATATAATATGAAACAAGATTTTATATATGTATAATAGTGCTGTCAAACAATAAATCGTGATTAATCACATCCAAAATACGTTTTTGTTTACATAACATATATGAGTGTACTGTTTATATGTCTTATGTATATATAAATACACACATGCATGTAACTTCAGTATGTTTATATATTAAAAATATTTATATATAATATAAATTATATGAATATAAATATATACATGTAAATATATTTAAATATTTTCAAAATGTATACTGTATGTGTGTGTATTTATATATTCTTAATAAAAAAAAAAAACAAACACAAAAATACAATAATAAAAAAAACTAATATTCTCTATCATAAAAATCATGATTAATCATTGACAGCACTAATATAAAATATTTATTTGCTCTTTCATAAATGTTTGTTGTGCCAAAGACAGTTTTCCACTTGGTAGACAATAACATTTCTAAAGTAATTAGTACATTTATTTTGCTTTAAGGATGTTTTTATTTGACAATCAAACTGATTACTCCAAATCAAATACTGATTAAGAAAATTATTTGTGTTTTTAGCTCATGGCCCAGCACGTTAATTCACTCTCAATGGTGCCTATTGACTGTGTTTAGTAACCAAACCCATGGGTAATAACACAAATACCAAAGAAGCCACCTCAAGTCATTCTGATTTCCACTGGGCAACATTCAGTTTCATTTAAAAACAACATGGCAAAATCTGTGGGCTTTTTAAATGGCAGATTTTCTCTCTGCCTCTCATTTGTATCAGTTGATTTGCTTGCGTGTCACTCCCTTCTCTTCTGTTAGACTCATAAGCAACCGAGTGATGGAGAATTGATGGAAAGGCCAAGTAAACATACGGGAAGAGTTTCAGGCAAAAACTCTTGACTGCCAGCTTGTGCGTACGGGCCCTTTGCCAAACCTGAAACCTTTCACAACAGTCCTTTTAAAAAGAGAAGGATGAGGAGGAATAGCAGACTGAGAGGAAAAAGGGAATGTGCAAAGGGAAAGTTTGGCAGAGGAGGTATAGAACAAGCACAAAAGAAAATAGAGCCCAAAACAGAAAGTCCAAATTTATAGCAGTACCAGGAAGCCCTGCAAGATGGCAAAGTATCTTAGCCATCTGCCCTGATGACATGAGCTGTAGGGGGGGTACTGGCTTATTCTCAAAGGAAACGGTTTGGGGGAATTTAACTTGAAACCGTCTGTTGGACTTCAGACATGGCTGCCACATTCATATAGATTTTGTTGTTTACTTGTTGAGGGCATGAAAGAGAGAAAGTAGAAACAGATTCTTGCAAAATACGCGCCATTAGCGCAGGGAGCCGCAGGACTTGTTTGAAGAAAGAAAAAAAGGACAGATCCGGCTGTGTGTTTCACCCAGGGCTCCATCGTGTTTCCCCCGCTGAGTTCTAAGACCAAACCAGCTACACGTCTGACTTCAGCATCTCTCTGCTGTCAGGTTGCCCGGTTAAACTGCTGGTGCTCATTTTTCAGTCCGTAAAAGAACATAAGATTCAAGTACTAGAAGGAAGTAATGACTGCATCATTCAAAGTACACTTTCCAGTCTCTGAGCCTGTTTCGGTCAGGCCCGTAAAACATTTGGCCCCGTGACATTTTGAGTTTGTGGTTTGGCAGCGACTCAAAAGGCTGTGTTTACCTCTACAGGAGAGTTCTGGCCTTCTACTCTATCTCTACCCTTTGTAGCTCGGCATGAGAGCGGACATGCTTCCGATCTGTTTGCTGCAGAGAAGAGGCAACCTTCTTTCCCCCAGTACCTCAAAGAGCCAGGAAGAGCCGAGAGTATGAGATGCCAGCCTTTTCATGATGAGTTCACACTCAACAACCTTGCGCTTTGTCCAAAAGCGTAATGGCCAAATAAGGAAGCATCTGTCTTCTGTTTCTCTGGGGCAAAGAGAAGAGCCATTATCTCTTTTGTGCAGGAGCAAAGAAAACAGTGTTCAAGAGCGGAGAGGATTTTATTTATTTATTTATTTTTCAGGGAATAGTTTATTTTTTGCAGGGAACTATTTTTTATTTTCTGCAACTGGACAAGTCAGTCAGAGTACTGTGTTTTCACTGATTAATAAGAATTTATAAGGGATTAATATGCCAATATTTGGCCATTTGTGAGAATGTCGTTATCGTTGTTTTAATTAAATGTTGAAAAATGTCTATTTACAGTTAATTTTTGGATCAAAAGTTTTGAATCAGTAAGATTTGAATTTATTTATTTGTTTGGATGTTTGAAAGAAATTAAAACTTTTATTCAGAAAGGATGCTTTGAACTGATTAAAAGTGACCGTAAGAATTTTTTTATTTTTTTATTTTTTTTATAAATGTATTTTCTATTTAAAATAAATGCTGTTCTTTTGGATTTTTTTTAAATAATTTTTCTTAAAACAATAATACATTAATAATAAAATAGAAAACTATTTACATTTTACAAAATGTTAGAAAACATTTTAAATTGTAATAATATTTCACAGTATATTTTTAGCATTTAAAAAATTCCTACCGCTCCCCAAACCTTTGAACAGTATTGTTTATATTCTGACATGATATTGGCATTTGGCCAACCTGCTTTTACGGTATGGGCATCACCAGTGGTCATTGAAATTAGTTTGACCACTACGAAAAAAGCAACAAACTCTGTTTCCATTCCTGCTCTTGTGCTGTGGTCTGGCACACAGCAGATACAGACAAGCCAAGTGATACAAACAGTGAAATGTTCCAGTGCTATTATACTAAATATAAGATTATAGGACTGTAACTAACTGTTGGTGAATGTGGTGAATGTGTCAAACATGTCTGTGTCCTCCAAATCTCTAGCCCTTAGCCTAAATGTATCTCATATTTGTTTCAGACCCCGTCTTCTCCGAAACATGTAAGATCGATAACAAGTTCCTGTCTCTAAACTACCTGGCAAGCTACATCCAGCCCCAGCCATCCACAGGGTGTGTTCTCTCAGGTCCTGATCATGACCAGGAGGTCCACATCATTGAGCTCCAGGCACCAAACTCCAGCAGGTGAGGAGAAGACTGTTGAACAGCATTCCTTTTTGTTCTCCTGTGTAACAAAAATATCCAAACATTGTTATTATTTTTTTTTTCTTTTCTTAAATCTTATGTCAGGAATTAAACTAAGAAGTTTCTGTAATACGGCTCCTGCAGAGTAAAGTGTAAATGAGTAAACGTTCAGGTTATTCTTAAAAGTTTATACTCATTTTGGATGCTTAGAAGTTGTAATTACAACAACAATTTGAAACTCAAGTAAAATCGCTGTCTTTTGCACTTTCATATTTAGTTTGCATTAAATACAATTAATGTACACTACCATTCAAAAATTTGTCCTGAATTTGTATCCTGAAAAAAATTGGTGAAAAATTCAGCTTTGCCATCACAGAAATGAATAACATTTTCGAAACCAGTTATTTTCAATTGTAATCATATTTCACAATATTACTGTTTTTATTGCATTTTTGATCAGGTAAAATGCAGCATAAGAGACATCTTTCAAAAACATGAACAAAAATCTTACTAACCCCTAACTTTTGAATGGTAGCATATATGATTTAATCTGCTGTTGAAAGACACCTGAAGGCCTTTCCAGACATCCATTTCACATAAAAGAAGTACATACTATGAATAAATGTGTTTCTGTGTTTAGTGTACCATGTTGTGTGTATGTGTGCGCTCATGGGTGGGTGTGTTAGCTTTCTTGTGTAAATGTGCATGCATGTCGCTTTGTATTTGTCATTTTAGGTTGTCATTGTGTTTCCTGAAAAGTTTATTTGGAAATAGGAAATAAACTAGGGAACTAGAATATTATTAATTTTGGAAAACTATGCTGGGTAGAACTCTCTCTGTCCCGCCAATATCACTCATTATTGCCTAATAGTGACTCAAAAATGAAAAACAGATCTAAAGATATGCAAGCATCATGATGGATCCCAGCACTGTGTTATGTGGTCTGTTTCACATGTGTCCAGCTTTGTTTTCTAGGAAGCGTTCCAGATTTTTAATCAATTGGCGAGACACAGAAAACATGTTAAAACTGAAGATGAATTTTTCCAAGATTCTTATGGCCTTCCTTCCATTCCCACTCTCTCTCTCTCTTTCTTTCTCTCCGAGTAGTGCATTCCAGGTGGACGTGATTGTGGATTTAAGGCCGCTGGATGGTGACGCCCCGCTCCATCGTGACGTTGTGTTGCTTCTGAAATGTGAGAAGTCAGTGAATTGGGTAATCAAAGCCCACAGCGTCATCGGCAAACTGGACATTGTGGTATGATTTCGCAATTATTGGTTCCATGCAAAATATGTAATGTAAATGCAAAGACAGCAAATCCCTCATGACTATTTTTTTCCATTGTTGTTTTACATACTAATTTATAATGTTTAGATGAAGTTTAAGACAAATATACTGATTAAAGATTGCATTTTATGCAAATAATTTTTAGCAGGATTGTTTTTATAAAATTACACATTGTTATAAAAGTCCAACTGTATTGTTGAACAAATTAAGAAAAGGATCAGATAAATAATACTGTTATATGTAGATTTTTCTTTATGTTTTTGAAAGAACATTCTTATTTTCAACAAGGCTTTCTTGTTATTATCACATTCGAATATGGCTTAATGAAGTCGGAAAACCACAATTTAGTTTCTTTTTTCAGGGTTGTAACATTATGTCTTTACTATCAAAAAAATCAATACTTTTTTTTTAATAGTTAGTAAGTAAACTATATATTTTTTATTTTCTCTGTGTCAAAAGAATGAGCAAAAGATAGCAAGTTGATCCAATGACTGTTAGAAGATCTGGAGGCCTGTCATGAAATGGAGTAATAACAGAAGTAGGAGTGTAGTGAGTTTTTTTTTTTTTTTTTTTTTTTTTTTTTTTTTTTTTTTTTTTTTTTTTTTTTTTTTTTTTTTTTTTTTTTTTTCTTTCTCAGCCAGAGCCTTTGGAGTGTTTTTATTGTAGTATTGGCCTGGCACTTCAGAATATGAATTATGGGAGCGTCTGGCTGCTGGTTTCAGATAGCGCAGCACAAGACCGCTGAAACTGTCACTGCACTGCTCTTGGAAAGCCACTGCGCACACTGTGTAATTTAATGCTAAATATTTGTGCGTTTTTAAGTGCTGCTTACCAGAAAAAATCTGCAGTGTCATTATGACAAGTCACATTACTTTTAAGAGTTTTAAGGTGTTTATATGATAACTTATGGATGTGTTTCTGAGCCGGAAAAGAGTAATGTACAAGTAAAGTGTGATTCTTTCACATACTGATCTCTCATTGAATATACAAAGACAGAAACCAAAACAGTACAGTAGACAACAGCAGTTTTATATAAGAATGTTTATATTTTTAAATGGCAGCAATTCAGAGACATGCTCCAAGACTCAATAGTTAACACAGAATTTCGGAATTAAACTATTGGGGTGCAGTGTTCCCACATTATGCTATGGTAGTGTGGATTGGCAGTCAAAGAGTCATGAAGTTCATTAGAGAATTTTTATGTGAATGTCTAAGGTAGTGTGAAAAGCATCTGTCTCCGTGAATTTGTTTGATTGAACATGTCTGTGTCCAAGTGAATCAGTTACAGTGTTTTAGAGCATGGGAGAATGTAAGTTATGCATGTGATACGATCCACAGCCTTGTAAAATCAAAGCCCTGCTACTGTTGGCAGATTGGCTCAAACTCATTGTCCAGCCTGGTGAGGCATTTGTGGGAAACATGGCTGGGAATGAGGACTATCTGCCCTTCACACCCAACAGAGAACAAAGAGAAGCTAACGTATCATTCCTATGTAATTTGATGCATATCAAACCATAATCAAATTGAACCTGGTAAATTGGTCATAGATTAACAGCAGCATGACTCACTTTGTCGAAACTACAGATGGTCCAAAAGTTTTGCAATAAAGACCAATGTCATGTGATTTGAAAAAAAAAAATGTAATTGCATCGATATGACAATGAATGAATATTTTAATGTTGCATACTTTTAACTATAAGCTCAGACATATGCATCCAAGTACATTGTGTTCATTCATTTTTTTATTTAATGTTGGAAACAGAATTATTGACAGCTTGAATATTTTTATCCATTTTCTAGGATTTTAACCTTAGGAAAAATCAAGCCAAATTCTTTTTGAAAAATACATTTTCAGTTTTTTTTCCCCTTTTAATATTAAATCAAAATATTCAACATAAAAAAAGGAATTAGGAATTAGTTCTGATGGTAAATTTACACTGAAAATGTAAGCATTGTTTGGCATTTAAACACTGATGTCTTACCATTCTTGCAATTTGATTTAAAACATGCATTATTTTGCAATTCCTTTTCTGGCCAACATTTCTTTAATTCCATTTGGGGCTTAGCGAATGTTAATTTGGACCATAAGATAAGGTATTAGATCAAAATATGTTAATGAAAACAAGAACAACTTTGGCTTATTGTTTAAGAGTTGTGAAATGTGTCTCAGAAAAAATAATTTGGAGTTGAACTGGACTCAAAGAACGAACTCTTCTGACTGTATTCCTTTATGTTTCTGCATGTGAAGTGAATGTGTGTTATTTTGTTTTTCCCCTCTGTCCTTCTCAAACGTCAGATACTGTCAGCCTGAGTGAAGACACAGAAAAGCTGATGCAGGTGTCAAAGACGGTGAAACAGAAGCTGCCCGCAGGATCTCAGGCTCTCATCCAGTGGGCAGAGGAAAATGGATTCAAACCCGTCACTTCCTACACCAACACCCCTGTTGCCAACCACTTCAAATTGCGCCTCAGAGAACAAGGCAAGAGCAGTAACTGAAGATATGAAAAGTATAAACTTAAAATGGTTACATTACGCTAAATTAGTAAATATGTCTTAATTATAAATAAACCTAATGAATTGAATGCACTGCAAAAAATGATTTCAATACACACACTAAACATCCTCAAAACAAGATACATTTATTTCAGAAGTGACCTTTTTTATATACTGTACATTAAAATGCTAGTGTTAAAACAACTGCAAAATGCTTAATAAAAAAAAAAAAAAATCTTATAGACATAGGTCTTTTTTTTTTTAAATCATTAATATGTTGTTTTTTATATGGTGGTATTTTTGTACTGGAAAACAAGATAAGAATACTCAAGTCACTGAAGAAAAAAAATCAGCATTGCTAAAAATAACTATACAATTCACAACCTAATGTGAGCTGGTTATTACTGTATTTGCTTTGTGTGTGATTTCCTTGCATTTGCATTTACAATAAGCTGTGAGTCAGATTGATGTTTCAGTCTCAACTGCTGTCACTTCCAGATCTAGGGATCATGGATCAGGGAATGTTCCCACCAGAGTTGTCCATTCTCTTTAACACCAACCCACTTCCTAAGCCCAGCGCCCGGGATCCCTCTGCACGGAACAGATTCCCGTTTCCCTTCCTTCCATCCGCTGGCCAGGGCCTGTCATTCCCACCTCTGACCCCGTCTATGGAGGAGCACGATCATCAGGCTGGGGGTCCCGAGGAGCAGCAGGGGCTTTCGAATGTAGGATTCAATGTGCAGTGTGAGAAGAACAAAATGGTTGTCAGCATCAACAAGGAAACTCTACAGGTAACAGGAAACATAACCTACGCACAAATATTGAGATGTAAGAATGAGTATTGCAGAGTAACTAACTAAAAGTAGTGAGACTACTACTTAAATTTTTCATTAGCTTACAGATTTTTTTTTTGTTGTAACAATCCCAAGATCTGATCAGTTTAATGCATTTGTGCTAAATTAACATATAAATTTTTTAAAAAGCAAGCAAACAAAAACAAACCCTTGAACCTAAAATTCTGAAGGCTGTATTTGAATATTTAAACACTTTTGATGCATTTATATTCCTTTGTTCCTTTATTAGTAGAGTACTACTGTACTTGTTTAAACTTGTAGATTAAGTGTTATTAAACTACTATAGATAAGCTATAGTTTCAAAGTAGCTTCTCTAACACTGGTAAGAACAATATAAAAAGGTTAAAGAAGTGCAGAAATGGTGCGTGAGAGACACTTTGTTTTTCCATCTAGCTGATGCAGTGTCAAAATTCCCAGAATGTGTGGGCCGTATGCAATGATGTCAGAAACCAAAGAGTGGTGTACTAGACCACTTCAGAGGAAGAGAAAACCCTCATTCTACAATCAAAATGGTTTTGAGCAGAGTTAGGCCAGCTTGCAAGTCTTCTTTGTCACTGTCAGAAACTGAAACACGCAATGGTTTTCAGATTTACACAGCAATACCTTGAGGACTGATAAAATATATTGTTTGATATGTTGTCAAAGGTTGAGATTTTTTCCTTTGAATTAATGTTTTCTAATGTCCTCTCGCCAATGGGTTTGGGAAAACCCAATATCACTCTTCAGGACTCCCAATGCAAAGCAACCTCCAACAACACACACTATATACTGGAGACGCCCCTGTCTGGCTGCCAAACCACCAAAATTCCCTCCCAGCCCAGCCCAGTGGTCCTTTATATCAATTCAGTGAGTACTAAAGCAAATATACAATCAATAGTATCTGACTGTGAAATTGTCCTTGTTTGCGTTGCTTTGTCTGATGCATGCGGGTATTCAGGGTCAATGTTCCCTCCAACACTCTGTTTTCTCTGTTTATTGGTCCTGTAAGTGTGTTTTCACCCAAAAGGGATGATTCACATCCACACTGATCTTCTGTGATAATTCCTAACAACGCATTTAGCCTTGAACCCATTAAAAAAACTGGGCGACCTCCCAAATATTTATCCTTTACTGTGAACTCTAAACCTCAAGGGCAATTAAAACGATGTGACCCGTATGGTCAGAACACAGTACTGGCTCACAGAGAAAAATCCAGAAAGCATCAAAGGAGGTTGTTTTTGCAATGACAATCCTATGACAAATTGACAAGTCTTGTGTGAATCAATGTCACCTCCATTAGACAATGTACACTCTTTAGGACTCTTTCACCTTTGAACCCACAAACTCTTCTGAGCCAAAAAAGGAAGTGTGATTCTCATAATTTAATGTGAATGGATTGCCATATTTTTTCCGATGAGAAGAACTGCGATGGGTTTTTTTTGTTCATCTGCCTTGGGAGTCGCATTGCTGAAATTGTGCATTCCCATGTATTAAATCCAGCTTTCTCATCTGTTTTGGGAGACCTTTGGCAAGGATGCATTTCGATTATCTTTGACTGTATCTGTGCTAAGCAACAGAGTGAAACAATGTCATTTCGAAGGAGAGTTTTATAGAGGAAATTGTACAATTGTTAGGAAATTGTTGGGTTTATGTTGACTTATTATTGAGAAGTCATGAACTAAGTGTGTCTTTGATTGACAGATTGTTATTAGCCAATCAGAACAGAAGGATGGAAGCGGCTGGCCCTTTGAATATGAAGATCTGGAGTCAGGAGATGTTGTAATGCCAGGAGATCCGGATGTGACAGAAAGAATTTCACCTGAAAACGAACATCGTGCGACTATCTTGGTATGATATTTACATGTCATGTAGTATACATAAATGGTACTTCAAGATTAGTTCACCCAAAAACTTAATATAAAAAATGAAGACATTTTTTGAGTCTTTTTTTCTCCTACTGCGTTTATGTGATGAAAAAATAAGTCAAATTAACTAAAGTTAGTCATTTTCCATGCATATTAATATTTTTCAACTCTCTGTTTCTCTGTCCTTAGTTTAACTGCACATACCGTAAAAACCAGGACACCCCAGTTGACAGTGATATCCCTTCTGATGATTTCACTGTAGAATCTCTAGGCAATGTTACCTTCAACATGGAACTGTATAACAATCCGTTTCACTACCCAAGCACTCAGTCCTTCCTCACCATCACTGAGAACAGGCCCATCTATGTGGAGGTAAGCATATATATATTCATATACAGGGACGTGCAGAGAGTTCCTCAGGGGCAGGGGCTCAGATGTAAAAAAGGGGCAATGTAAAAATAAATAAATAAATAAATAAATTATTGGTCCAAAGTTTGGATGCATTACTATTTTATATTTTTGCAAGAAGTCACTTATGGTCATCAAGCCTGCATTTATTTGATCAAAATTTTAATCTACATTAAAATAAATTTTATGCGATGCTGATTTAAGCTATTATCAGTTTTGGAAACCTGTGATACCTTTTCAGGATTCTTTGATAAATTAAAAAAAAGAAAGAAAAAAAAGAACAGTATTTATTTAAAATAGAACTTTTATAACAATTTACACTACCGTTCAAAAGCTTGAGGTCAGTATTTAAAAAAAATAAAATTGTTTTTATTCATCAAGGATATCACTGATAGAACAGAGATAGAAGAGAAAAAAATTATATTTTTTAGAAAACATCTGTATTTTAAATAAATGCTGTACTTTTTAACTTTTCATTTATCAGTGAACCCCAAAAAAGTATTACAGGTTACAAAAAAAAAATAAAAATAAAATAAACATCACAACTCTTTCCAATATTGATAATAAATCAGCATATTAGACTGATTTCTGAAGGATCATGCACTGAAGACTGGAGTAATGATGCTGAAATTTTAACTTTGCATCACATAAATAAATAATATTTTAAAGAATATTAAAACAGAAAACATTATTTTAAATTGTAATAACATTTCACAATATTACAATTTTTTTCTGTATTTTTGATCAAATAAATGCAGGTTTTATGAGCATAAGACACTTTCATAATGCTGCATAATTATCAAAAATGGTAATATAAAAAAGTCTGTTCACGTCACCATTTCGCCAACCTACACTTCACATAACAGGCCCATAGGTGGCACTTGGGGTTCATTAACTATGATAGTTTCGTGAAATAGTAAACGTACCATACATAAATATAAGTGAATTGAATACTGATTATTACCATTATTGCGACTTTTGGCGCTGCACGGTTTTGTGCAGTGCTTTTGTAGTCATTTGGCATCCATTTTCTCAGCGATGTAATTTGATTTATAAAATGAGACAAACCGCAGATCCAGATCGCTCCACAAATGTAAGCTCGTCTGTCCATGTAATTTTCAACTGATTTATGAATAAGAACGCAAAATGAAAGCTCCACTTCTCATTATTGTCCAATTAAATTTTAACTTATTGTGCCAGATGTGGTTAGTGTAGCCTATTATACATGACAAATGGGCAATGATGAATTATGTAATATTCTAAATAATCAAATCGACACACTATAGCTTTGATTATGGATGAAAAAAGTTTAAAATATTGTTAAGTTTATTTTTTCCTTCCGGCGACCCAATAGGCACATAGAAGGCTTCCGAACAGATTGTGGAATTTCAGGCATAAGCATAGCAACAGATTGACAGATATGTAAAAAATAAACAGGATTTTTCCGACTTTTGAACAATTACTTGCTGTTTTGTACACATTGTCATGTTTATTTTCAAATGCATTTTGTTTTATTGACCACAATATCATTGCTATTTCTCTGAGAGTGGCACTTTCGAATAATTTTGAAAAAGGGCGGTGGCTTGATCGATTAAGATGACATTCCTTGCTTGTTGACTCATCACACTCACATGCTTTCTAAACGCAGAAGTGTTTTAGAGATGAGCACCTACATGTACAAAATACTCAAAATTTTGGCGTCGGTTTTTGAAAAGTCTCTTATGCTCTTTAAAGCCACATATTTGATCAGAAATGCATTAAAGACAACAGTAATACTATGATATTACTTAAGAAATCTGTGCTGATTTGGTGCTCTTATTATTATTTAAAGTTGAAAACAGTTGTTCGGCGTAATATTTTAGTGGAAACTTATTCAGAATTCTTTAATGAATTGAGTAGAAAGTAAAACAAACATTTGCTGTCACTTTTGATTAGTTTAATGCATCCTTGTTAAATAAAAGTATTCATTTCTTTCTAACCCCAAACATTTGAACAGAAGTGTATATGTGGAAACCGTGGGACATTACATTGTCTAATACATATTTTCTGTATGTGCATTATGATGGAAAAGATTCCTTTGGGGTTCAATAAAACCATTTCCAGTTCTGTAACCACATTAGGAATCTAATTTAATAATTGAAGGAGAAACCATATACACAAATATAGTCACTGCCAAAAGCTCTTAAAATACAAGATCTGCTTTTACCCTTTAACCATAATGTGTGGTTCTCATTGTGTATTGTTTCATGTTTCTAATAACATAAGCGCCTGGTGTCTGTGTGTCTGATCAGACATTGTCCTGAATTTGTGAGCGTGTGTATAGATCTCTTTCTGTCTATCACTGTGAAAGAAGTCAGGAGTCTGCTGTGTGTTTACATTCTGTCTGGTCCGGGCTCATGTCATTTTTGTCATTAATCAGTGGGGTTTTAAGAGGCGAAGGCAGACAATATTTGATCTCAGAGTGAAATGCTTAGGTCCTCACTTTGTGTTTATAACCCTCTCTCTTTCAGGGTTATAGTTTTTTCATTATATATGTCCACTGATTTTCGAGCTCATATGCCAAATGAAAAATAACAGATCAGTGCTGATCGTCGCTTTTAGCTATGTTTCCATCCACATATTTTTATGCACATTTTGGAATATTGCATAAAAAACGCTGAATGGAAACACCAAAGAATGTGCATAAATTCTAAAAATGTGCATAAAAAACGTATGCGCTCAACTGAGTTGGATAGTTTTTTATCTGATAAGAAAATGTGCACAAACTAGGTGGAAACGCATTTACAGAATAAATTCCTTGATGCACATTAACAAAGTAAAGTGATTTTGGGCTATGGGATGGCATAACTGGACTAACCCGATCTCGCTGCACAGCATCTGAAATGTTGTTTTGGTCATTCTTAAATGCCTAAGCCAAAGTCTATAGTCTAAGTGGTTCGGTATAATTACATCCCAGGACATCTTTCATGACTGCATTCCTAAACAGCAGGCATCCGCCTTCGAAAGCAAGAGAACATGACTGCGTTTATTGCATTTCGTCTGCGCGCTCTGAGGCTCAAGTAATTTATGTATGAAACTGCAGCCTCCTACTGTAGCAAATTACCTTTTTCTTAGTGATATTTGGCACCAGTTTATCAGGAAGGGATGATCTCACTAGATGAAAACGGTGCTTTATTTGTGAATGTTTTTTGTGATATTCCAATTTTGCGCACAAGTAAAATTCGCAACTTTGGATGGAAACATAGCTAATGATTTATTCTTAAGCTTGTCACAAAACCATTATACAGTGGGTTTACTTAGAGCTGCAGTCCTTAATTTTTTTGTGTTTAAAACTTGAAAAAAAAAAAAAAAATCTCCTTACCATAGCCCGATTCACAACAGTAAGATTATAATAATGTTTTCTAAATTTGAGTGGTACTGGTAGGAATTCATGGGAAATTCAAGCATGCCGCCAAGTCATTACATCACATCTGTAAACATAAAGAAGGTGGCCAAGATAGTAGGCTATATCACATGTGAGGATCCTGCGGATCGTTTATAGCCTTTTCTCACAGCAGCTGGAATAATTAAATTTATCATTTTGATGACGGATTGTAATCCAGAGAGGATTATGTGTTTATGAAACATATGTAAGTGACTGAAATTAGATTATATTCCAGTTTTAAATGTGCATCTGATTACAGATAGCCTTTATATGTGGGATTACATAAGATTTGTATTTTAAAGAGAACCAGTTCTAAGGAAGAATAATTTGCTTTTTGGGTTGAAATAATTTCTTTATATGAAATTCAAAAGATATGGCAATTAGAGATTAGACTAGAATCTGAAGTATAGTATCCACACTGGTGCAGTGTAGCCACACATACTCCTCAAAACATTAGATTCATCCATGCTAGAGCCATGCCGGTGCACAATCCTACGCAAAGAAGATAATTCCACAAATACCTGCAATTGCAGGTCTCAAACAGAGATGGCGACAAAGAGGCAAAACTTACAGACTGCAGCTTTAAAGAATGAACAAAGTAGTTTAAAAAAGAAAGGGTGTCATATACATTTTCCTATATTCAACATGAACTTTAGTCAAGCTCTCAAACCACAAAAAGACAAATGTGTAACTGAAAACACATCTATACATATAACTAATGCATCTGTGTTGTGTTGCATGATTTTGAGTAGAAAACGACTTAAATGCACACAATCACACAAAGCTACTTCAGAAATGTAGTAAGCCATTTTTGTTGTGTTTTGTGTCTGTGTGTGTGACAGTCTGTTGTAATTGAAAATGCATGTTTTGTATGGATCTTACACAGTACTGTTTGAGGATCATCGTCTGCCTACCTGAAATAATTTGGCCACTCTCCAGAGTATGACACCTCCTTGGCAAAGCTCTGTTGAGGAAATGGAATGCAATGTTTTATTTGTTTTTTTTTTTTTTGTGGCAGCTCTTATCTGTCATCTGTCAGATGGCCTAACTTTTACCACTGAATGATCCTTGAAGATTTGTTTGAGGCACAGAAATCTGACATCAGAATTTGTTATTCTTGGAACAATAACCACTCTGACAGTGTTTCTTTATACAGTCTGCCGTGTTAAAACAAATTGACAGCCTCTGTACATTATTTGCTGATTTGAATCGATGCCTGAGAGAGTTGGTGGAAAAAAACTCACTCAGACCGATCAAAAAAGATAGACTGGGCGTGTCAGCCAGAGGACTAGACATAATATATAGCATCTAAGCATCACTCTGCTGATCCATCTCTTACTATATGAATCACTTTTGATGGTATTTATGAAAAATGGTCAAAAAAGTAGTATTAATCAAGATAAAGAAAACAGTATTTCTTTTTCTCTTTGTCTTGCTGTCTCTCTCTTTTATTTTTTTGCAGCAAAAACATATTTTGTCTCACAGAAAAATGACTTTTTCTTTATTAACAGAGACATGTGACCTTTCTCCGCAGATTTCAGCCACAAAAGCCGATCCTAACCTTGGGTTCATGATCCAGACCTGCTTCATATCTCCAGACTCCAGTCCTCTTACACCGTCGGACTATGTTGTCATAGAGAACATATGTCCTAAGGACGACTCTGTGCGCTATTACCCTCAGCGAGCTGATTTCCCCATCCCTCATGCTCAGATGGACAGAAAACGCTTCAGTTTCACCTTCAGATCAAAGTTCGATGTATCACTGATCTTCCTGCACTGTGAGATGTCCCTATGCACCAGAAGAAATGACAAGGAGATGAACCTGCCAGAGGTAGAAACCATCATCTAACATAGCAGCTCTAAGCTAATGAGCTGCCTTTTGTAGGCAATATTTTGTAGAATGTACAGAATTGCTACTACATTATAAAATTTTATTTTTGCCTCTCCAAAATATATTTTTTTCCTTAAAAATGATCACAGTATTTTCTGTATTGTGTTGATTTGTAGTACAACTCACCAATAATCATAATGTGTTTGTATAATTAGAATTAGTCACAGTAAGATTACCTGTAGCTACCTGTACATTTCTTCAAAGGGATATTTAACCCAAAAAAATGAAAATTTGCTGTTAATTTACTCACCCTCAGGCCATCCAAGATATAGGTGACGATTTTTGGTCCTGCAATGCAAGTCAGTTGCTACCATCACTTGAGTGTAAAAAAAAAACAAAAAGCATATCAGGGAAAATTAATACCCAGGGTTCCTGACATTATACTGAGGCCTTATGAAGTGAAATGATTGGTTTGTGTTAGAAACTGGACATCATTTATCATAGCCCTAAAGCATGTGGTCTGGAGTGATGAAATAAATCATTATTTTGAACTGGTTATTTAAAATAGTCTAAAATAGTTTGCAAGTTTTACAAGTTACTTTGCTATCATTATACATGCATTTCCTCATTTCTTTAATATCTTTGTATTATTTATATATATCTTAATAGATGACCTGTGATACCACAGTTCCACTTCCTAAAAATATGTTCCAATACAAATCAATTTTAACTGATTAATTTAAACTGTAGGTTTATTGGCTCACTGTCCTTTTTTAATTGAATGGATTACTGGTAATAATGTAGTAAACAATGTTGGTAAAACTTTAGTACACGGACCAATTCTCACTATTAACTAGTTGATTATTAGCATGCCTATTATTAACATATTGGTTGTTTATTAGTACTTATAAAGCACATATTGTGCATGACCATATTCTACACCCCTTCTCTACCAAATACCTAAACTTAACAACTACCTTACTAACTATTAATAAGCAGAAAATTAGGAGTTTATTGAGGCAAAAGTCATAGTTAACGGTTTGTTAATAGCAAGAATTGGACCTTAAAATAAAGTAACCTCAATGTTCAGTTTCTTGCACATACTGATCGTTTTGCTTCATAACACCTCAATGGGGTTAACACCTCAATCATTAGGGTATTTTGTACCCTGATATACTTTTTTGACTCTCACAGTGGCAGTTGTGGCTGACTTGCATTTTATGATTGACCAAGGATCACATTTTCAGCTAAAAATCTTCTTAATGTTCTATTGAAGAAAAAGCCACCTATATTTTTGGTGGCCTTAGGATGAGTAAATTAACAGCAAATTAAAAATTTTCGGTGAATCCCATTTTTCCCCTCAGGTTAATGATTTTACAGAAATACTTTGGAAAGATAACAAAAAGCTAGCACAAATAAATATATTTTTACATTTGCAGCATTTCTCATGTTCAAGATAACAATATCCTAGAGCGGCTGCTATGTAGAGCTTTCCAAATGGGTCACTCATGAACCTCCATTTCAGTTATGATGCTGTCTTAAAAAGAAGCTTCCTAATTAGGCAGTAAGGCAGCTCACCATGTTTTGGTACATAGCCTTTACCTCCTTCATCTTTGCTATCATCATATATGCATTTCTCTTTCTTTTACATAATATCTTTGTATTATTTATACATATCTTTATAGATGACCCTGTGATAACACAGTTCCAATTCATAAAACTGTTCCAATTCAAATCAGTTTTAACTGATTAACATAAACTGTAGGTGTATTGGCTTTCACATCTGATTGAAAATCAATCAACTGCATTATCAGCATCATCAACCAAATCCAAATTAGCTGCACTGTGTATGTTTGTTTAATTTTAGGCTGCACAGGGTTATCAGATCTCATTAATTCAGAGCACAGGAACGCAGATAACTTATTGACCCTAGGACGTATTTTCAGAGAAATTGCTTTATTATATGGACGACATGAATACAATCTTTAATTCATTTAAATAGTCTGTTTGATTTTGCTGTCCATCCTAAGAGTTGCTTTTCGATTCATTGCCTTGGCACAGGCCACTCTACATCAGCTGCTAGCATCAGTCCACTCTTTGTGAGTGCGGGATGCGTAAATCTTAGGTTACTTCAGTTACCATCCACAGAGGAAAAACAAATCTCCAACCTTCACTGTCCTTTTTCAAATTTTCCTAACTCCCTTGCTTCGAGCCATAATCCTTTTAATCTCCTGCATTTTCAGACGCTCCAATCATCATATTGCACATTAAGGTTGTTTATGTCTCACCTCACATGATCGTGAAAGTGACTCATTGTTTAGTTGTAGATGTTTACTGTTCAGTCATAATCTGGACGAGGATAAGAGACGTGACACGTCAAACCATATAATTGTGTATGAAATATGTGCTTTTTCTGCAAAGAGCGTGTGCTCGGTTTGGCTCGGGCATAATGGCTGCAACACAGAGAATGGCTTTAATGGCTTATTATATACACTAATCCATGCTTATGAAGAACAAAGTTACAATTTTGTACATCACAGGGCTTAAAAATAAAGATGGTCTGATGGGGTCACTGTGAGAGTGTTTCAGGCCAGCTGAATCTAAGGCCAGTATTGCATTGTTGTGTACAGTTAACAAATCAGCAATATTTTACAACAAATGGTATCTCTGTTTTCTGTTTGCCAAATTGCAGCAGATTCCAAAATCTGGCCTCTCCTCATAATAAAGGACATGCAGCCTGTTTATTATAGTAAGCTCTTTTATCTCATGAGTGGGGTTCATGATGTTCTCTGAGGATTGTGGTGCCCATATGCCGAAGATTACACCTGGATCTTGTTCTAACATTTCTGCTTCTCTCTTTGTAGTGTATGTTACCAGATGAAGCCTGCACTTCCCTTAGTGTGGACAACATCCTCCTCATGATGATGAGCACGATGAAGACCATCACCAAGCCAATTGTGGTCGTCTCCGACAACATGCCTGTCACTGTTAACATACCTGTGGAACCACCTAGTTCACGACATCCAAGTAAATATTGCATATATAGATATAAATATTCTAATAAAAAATCTACAAAAATCAATCCTTTGAAAATTATATTTCAAATCATTCACATTAGATGAAGACTCCAGTCATTTCAGTGTTGTAGAGGAAGCTGTTTTATTTTTTCTAGGCTTAGATATTTTGAAGAACGTAGCAAAAATGAAGCATCATGGGAGAATGTGTGTTTATGAAGTTGTATAAGTGTCAGTCACATTTACAGATCAGAGGCCTTGTCTTGCTTTGTGGTGCATTACTCCCATCTGGAGTCTTTTAATATGTGGCAGTGTTGAGTATGTGTGTATTTGCATGTGTGTGTTTATTGTGCATTCGATGTGGTTTGGTTTGAGAGTA
This sequence comes from Cyprinus carpio, assembly GCF_018340385.1. NCBI lineage: Eukaryota > Metazoa > Chordata > Actinopteri > Cypriniformes > Cyprinidae > Cyprinus > Cyprinus carpio. The sequence continues at coordinate 13,958,057 of NC_056602.1, forward strand.
TACAGAATGTGGTTCATTAGAGATGTGGGACAAGGGACTCATAGATGCATCAGAGGAAAGGAAAAAGACCAGCTTTCCAATTCTGGATAGCATTTGTTTTCACTTAAACAATCTTTAAGGCCTCCCTTTCCCATAAAGTGAGAGGGGAATAGGGGAGAGGAGGATAAGAAAAAAAAAACATGACAGTGATTTAAAAAAGGGCTCTTATGCACTGCATACCTGCAGTCTCCTTTACGGCAGAGTGCATTTGCCATAGATAGATTGTGCAGCGTACTAGAGGACAACAGGGTGGTGTCTAAATGTTTCACAAAGAAACTTAATTTGAACATGACTGATTTTTTTCTGTTCCCCGCTTCCTCTTGGCACTATTTTACCTATTGCGGTTAGAGTGATTCAACTTTACTGACTCGCAGCCTTAATGAAAATCATTCCGGTTTAATAACACAATGTTGCTATTCTGCTTGTAACAAATGGAGCATGTGTCTATTAGTTACACTTGATTAGGGAAATGATTGCCACTCCTGTAGGATTTTATTGGCTCAAGTCAAGTCTTATGTAGGTTTAGTTGTTTCTGAGTGAAAAAAAAAAAATCAAAGATCAGTTACATGGCAAGCAGATGACACATACCTGGGAAATCGGGAGCGAATCCAGATTGTATCTGAATTCAGTATGAATCCAATGTTGGCTCATTCTTTATAAACAGGCTTGTGTATGTTGCCAACGCCAGGCTTATTTTCTCTGGTGTGGATTAGGTAAACACAGATATGCCATAAAAGTAATGAAAACAGGCTTTGCGTCTCATTTTGAACACAAAGACGACTCTTGTACAGACATGGCAGAAAAGCAACCTCTCAAAAAGGCTCAAAGCGCCGCTCTGGACTGGATCCCAAAGTATTTGGCTTAATCTACAAATCAAAGAGGGCAGCTTGTGGGAGTGCCATGCTTTGTGAAAAACACAGCAGAACAAAACGTTGCCATCCAAAAACAGATTTATGATCAGAAAACAATAATTCCCTATCGTTATGGTTAGATGGTTAAATTAGATGGTTGTAAATGTCTTAATTTTAATTTGATGTGCTGCTAATCAAGTTTAGGTTGGTTTTGAATTGATTGTGGACATGACAAACTTTTCTAGGAGATGCATGAAAAATCAAAAATCAGCATATCAACATATTTGATAGCCTGACAGACTGAACTAGTCCAGCTGGAGGATGTGGCCATCACACACTACACAGTTTTCAGTGAAATCTGTCAAATCTGACAGCTTAAAATCTGCAGACTGGTTCTGACTTTCGGGCACTAGCACCGATTCCTACAAAAAGCAAATCAGGAGGACAAAACATCTAAAAGTTGTGTAGCGAATTCCAAAACCTTATGAAAAAATAATGTTTAACAACTAAATTTAAGTGTTAAACCAAACCAGTCAGGTCTGAGATAAAACAGTACTAAAAACTTGATTTGAGAAAAAAAAATGGTTTATATCTTTGTGTACTTAACCTTTTTTATGAGGCAAGAACTCCTCATTCTGTGAAGCGTTGTGAATGACATAATAAGCAACGATTTTTTGGACCCTCTGTGTGATTGGATTCCAACTTCCATGGTCACTTGTGGCTTCTATGAAATAATATACCACCACCTAACAGCTGTCTTCATAGATTTAGGTTTTTGCTAAAACAGTATTTTTCTATGAATAAAATAAATGGAATTTTTACTTCTAGATCTTCTGTGCTCTATACTGCTGAATCAGGCAAACACATCATCTTGTTGAAGTTTGTCCCATCTTTGTCCAAAAAATACACACAAGCTTATTGTTCTTGCACTCAAGTTTACTTCCTTTCTGAAACCCAGCTAGCCCTAAAAAAGGGCGAAGTAAAGAACAGCACAAATACGTTCTGACACTCGGGATGAGATCTTGGGCGGTTGTGACTACATAGAAATGTTGTCCAATTCATTAGGGCTAGTTCATTTACTTCCCTCTGAGATACTTTACAGGGATTGTGGGTGGAGTAGCTCAGCCAAACTTATGGCAACGGCGGAGTAAACCACATCCCTGGCTCTGAACTTTGAGCTGACATAGTTTCTCCCAGGAATCCTCTAAACATACAAGCTTTTGTTCTCTGTTCTGTTTTGCTTCCTCTTGTAAGCCATAAATACAGTACATGCTGAGATTCTACTTTATTACTGATTTTCTGCCTTGCTTAAAGGAATAGTTCACCCAAAATGGAAAATTCTGTTATCATCTGCATTCCAAACCAGTATGATTTTGGAACACAAATGACAGTATCAGGAAAATCAGTGGAATCCACTTTTTTAGTGTATTAAATATATTTTTTATACTTTTAAAAATTTAAGGTAGGTAAAATTTTAGAACCATAAAAACATTTACCTTCCTCAAACATTTTAATGTTCCCTCTTTGCCCGGGCCTTAAAAACACATATATAAAGACAGTTATGCTGATGGCAAGCTTTATGTTTTTCTGCACAGATATGATATAGGGGACGGTTCTGGTGGGAATTCAGGGTAAGGGGTAAAGCATGAGGTGGGAGCTGTTACATAGCGCTCCAGTGATGGTCTGTCATCAGTCTGTCAGAGGAGATGAAAATTTGAAGGTGCTCTTTCTGAGAATAGCCTCTATTGTGCTTGGGATTTTGGCGCTGGACCAGACAGGCTATGAAGCTGGTGGCCACACAGGGTCTATTGTGCTGTGTGATGATCTGTGATCATTAGAGCTAATTAGAGCTCTGAAAGTCATTCGGTTTGTGGCGCGAGTCCAAGGAGATGCTTGGCTTGCTCACGGATGCCACTGCGAAGCCCATACAAAGCATGTGCTATTACTTTATACAACACATGGCCACCAAACACTTACACCACACAGCCTTTAAACATCATGAACCATATCATGCACGCTATCCTAAGATAAAACACAGACATTAGAAGTCAAATGTTTTGTAAAAAATAAAAGAACCATACGGTTCACCAAACTGCTGTACTGAAACCTCAACCACCGAGTGAGAAATGTTAACCACTACATGCTTAACAGACATAATTTAATATGTTTATTAACATTTTTCTTGCAGGCATTATATATTTCTTGGACACCCCAACTGTGGTGGGCATTGCTTTTGCTGCCTTTGTGATTGGAGCCCTTCTGACTGGAGCTCTATGGTTCATCTACTCGCATACAGGTGAGAAAATACTGCAAATTCACATCACAGCCTTGACCTTCATTCCCATTCCCTGCATCACACTAATTAGTACTGAGAGTTATGCATTGTCATTTGTCATATTGTCAAAATAAGAAAGGAAACATGCTCATTTTTAATAATCGGAAGGGCTTGCCAGTTCTCTTTGCTGCAGCGATATGTTAACAATAACATATTGACTCCAAGCTTGTAAATATATCCCGTTCGTCAGCAGAAGCGCATCTGTCTTTTCCGTTCTTTCAGGCATTGGTGGGGTGGGGGGGACTGCTGGATGGTCGGCAGTATTTTGGGTACAATAGCCCGAAGGGGACTGGAATTCCCCCTGTCTGCTGTGAGGGTGTCTCCAGGCCTCACAGGAAAATACATATACAATCCTCCCTCTGAATGCCAAGATCACCCGCCCCTCCTCCCTGCATTGCCCTGTCGTTGCCAGGCCTTTGACCTCTGTTGACCCTCCAGAGGAAGCGCATGCGCTTTCTTAGCCCCCGTTTCCTCCCTTTTGCATTCCCGCTAGTCCGGCCACATGTTTCTGTCCTCAGTGCCGTTGACCTGCAATCGTTTCATGGCACATGATTGAAGGGAGTCACTGTTCCAGAATCTGCAGTTGTGTAGGGCGATGACTATCAGTATGTTGACTGAGGATCAAAGCCATTCTGGATTTGATCTATTTTTGGGTTTTCAGAACATGTATATCTTGGATATATCCGTGTCTTGACATAAAAGGAGTCATGTTTAGCTTTTATTAGCTTTCATTTTTATTCCAGGTTTTTTTTTTTTTTAAACATAAATCAGTGTAATTTGTATTAATATTGCCTGTGGTATTCAGTTGGGATGACATTATCCAGCTGTGTTTCTGCTCACTGTTGTTAAAAGTGACTGAAGAGCTCAGATCAGGTAGCCCCAGAGAATGAGTTTATTATTATGTGCCTGTTTATACTGGCATCTCAGATCAGGGCCATACTTTTGAATTTGACTAACCTTTAAGTTCATTTAAGGTCAAAACCATGATTTTTCTAGTCAGAAACAGGTGTAAAATGTTGAAATAAAAAGAAAAAAAAGTGTAGTTGTGGCGTAAGCTCTAATCATTCCAGCCATGTGTTTCTCATAATGGCATTGATTACTTCACACAAGCCAAAAGCCTATTAAACCACAGTATTGTAAAGTATTCAATCATACTAAAATAGCCCTATATGGAATCATTTTTGATACTGACGTTAACCCCAAGTGCTTTTCAGTTTTGAAAAGCTTAAATTATTGACTTATGTCAGATGAAAAAAAAATGCTAAAAGATAAAGAAAAATGTGAAAACACGGAGGTGCAAGAAAATGCCAGATAGAGGCTTTAGTGAAATGAAAGGCAAAATCCTCCTTCTCTCTCTGTCAGTTAGACCCGCAAAATTATTATCTGTTTTTTCTTGTTACTTTGGCTTTCACAAAGACAAATAATAGTCCATATTATGCAGTGCAGTGCAGTACAAGGGTTACAGACTTTCCAATAACAATAAACCTAAATAATATAATATTATAATAAAAACAAAACATTATAAAAAAAAAAAATAACATACTTTTGCATTTTTATTTTCATTGTACTAAAGCCAAATTGTGATTCAAATATTATATGGAAATAATTTGCTCTAATTTTGTTAATTAACAGCATATTTCTTCTAACCATTGGATTAATTCTAAATGTATTTTAATTTTAATTTTTTATTTTAATTTATTTTATTTTTTTATAGAGGAAACCTTGGTTCCTTCTTGCTGCTTCTGGGGGTCAACCAGACTCCAGTTTGCAAACCCCTAGTGTAGCATAGTACAATGTAGCATAGTACATACTAATTTTAGTATGATCTATATTGTATTATACTATTTATTAATATTTTGAAATAGCTTTTATTTTTTTACTGATTTTGTTTTTTACTTTTTTAATAGCAAATAATTTTATATATATTTAAATTTATATTTAAATTTAACATTAATTTAATACTTATTAGCACTTAATTTTATTTAATTTGAGCTTTATTTTAGTAGAATGTAGTTTTACCTAACAGTAACAACACTGGTATAGTATAGTATAGCACAGCATAGAATAGCATAGCATAGCATAGCATAGCATAGCATAGCATAGCATAGCATAGTATAGTATAGTATAGTAAAACATTCAATTCACACTTAATGCACATCCTTCACTCTTTTACACTAAAATACTAATGTGTAATAAATGCAAGATTATGAGTACATAATTGTAAAACATACATTAGAGATGCTTCTACTTTAGGGAAAGCTACGTGTGGAATGTTGCAGGAGTCTGTTAGAAAACAGCTCCTGTAATCCTGTCACCATCTGTGTCGTAGATCACACTGATAGGTTAAGGACGTTGCCCCTGTGCACACAGAGTAGGAGTTACACAATGAAATGACACGGTCGAGTGGAAGAGGTCAACAAGCTGCCATCAAACTCTTTCTCACACATACGCCAAAATGCATCTCTGTTTGGGGTAGTGTTTCAAATAATTATACAACCAACACATGTTGTTAATCTGCGCGCTGTCACTGTGTACGTTCGCGAGATGATTGGTCGTAAAATAGAGGTGTACAGAGGCAGATAAGCCTCTGAGTTTAGTACACAGCGCTGGATGAGGAAATAGGCTGTTTTTAGCTGGAGCTCTTGGCAGCACATCTCTGGCACATATTAGCAGCAGAGGGGCCTAAAACAGGGAAGCAGACACACGTCCAGTTGAGCTGAGAAGAGAAACACACGCATATATACACACTTCCAATTTACAATAGAGGGTTGGTGGAATTCATTTACAGACGTTTTTACAGAGATTTAAGATGAATGTAGTGTAGGAGAGCGGAGTGCTTATTAATATTGGTGTTTTAGTCAAATGGCAAGTATGTGAAGCAAACCTGGAATTTGATTAAAACTGTTCAACCCTCTGTCAGGCGCAAGCTCTCTACAAGATGAATTACATGCATTCTTACTTGCCGCTCTGCTTCAGAGTTGAGGCCTCTGATAGAGGAATGTTTATATCCATCTAGAACAATAATCAGTGAAGACAAAGAGAGAGGAATGAGACAGACGTTAAGTCTTGTTCCAAAACTGAGTATACAACCCTCCTTAGATGCCTTTTTTGGCCAAATTGAAATATAGCAATGCACGTTTCTTTAAGGGAAAGCAATTCAAGTCCAGTGCGAATTTAAACAAAAGATGACGGGGGAATTGTTGACGACTTGTTTGATATGTGAAAAGAAAGATATGTGACCGTGTGGAAATTTATACATTTAATTTTGTAAGTGTAAATGAATGTTTATGTAGGTTTGATAGTATTAAACTACTATATATAATAATAAATATTGCATACACTCTCAGAAAAAATGTGCAAAAATAGCTTGTCACTGTGGCAGTACCATCAAAGGGACACCTTTTTATCTGCTTTACCCCAAGAGGGTTTATACAGTAATAGTACCATAAGAGTACATATTACTACCTTAAGGGTTTGTGTGACTACTCTGCGGTACTAATATGCACCCTTTAGGGATAAAGAAGGTACAAATGTGTCCCCTTTGAGGGTACTGCCCCAGTGACAAGATGTTGTACCCATAAAGGTTTTTTTTTTTTTTTTTTTTGAGTATATTAAGGTATTGGGATGAATATTTGTTGTTCCTCGAAATGTCAGGTGGTGCACTACATTTAAATAAATACTTAAATATAAATAATTTAAAATATAAATATTATAAATAAAATATTTAAAATATAAGAGATGGCATCAGTGCTGTAAAGAAACATCCTGAGTTCCCCAAAGAATCCTTCAGTGAGCAGCTCTTAAAAGAATATTTTTTTCTTAGTGTGTAGAATATTTTAGTAATCTGAAGAACCTTTGTTCTCTGTAAATAACCTTTTGTGCAATGGGAGAGTTCCATGGATTTTAAAAGTTGTTCTTGGAACCATAGATGCTGATAAAGAACCTTTATTTTTAAGAGTAAAGATGGTGATATGGTGATACTGTACAAATCAAACATTCTCATCTCTAACAAACTTTCCAGTCTGCTGCTACTGAAGCTATTCTGAAGCTAATCAGTGCACAAAATGAATATAATCTGACAAGAACACCTAATGCAAAAAACAGAACAAACACACACACAAAAAAAGAAAACTCATAAATGTTGTCTATGTCTGAAAGGGTTACTATGCTTTCAGGGCTTAACAGCTTCTGTCATTCTGAGAGATCTGAATCACAGAAAGTCACATTTAGTGCGAGTCATTGTTTTCTTCATGAATCTGAACACTGTCTTTTTCTATGTATCTCTCTTTTAAACGTCTTCTTTATCCATCTCCCTCTTCAGGTGGCACAGCAACAAAGCAGCAGGTGCCAAAGTCCCAGCCGGTGTCTGAGAACAGCAGCGCGGCTCACAGCATCGGCAGCACACAGAGCACACCGTGTTCAAGCAACAGTAATGCATAGAGCAGCTGGACTGATGATGCTTCCATTGGCATTGTATGCTTTCTATGTATTTCATAGCATAACCTGAGGCCTTATTATTTTACATTATTTGGAACTGAAATGTTTAGGCTGAATATCCAAATGGATGAAAAAAGCTACGTTTAGAGGTGAGGGAAATAACTGAATCAAGATCCAAGAGAGTTTTTTAATGTTGCTTTTTTCTCGAACCCCAAGAGAGTGTTGTTTTGCCTTATATGGTTGAGATCCGTGTGAAAATAACAAAGGCTGTTTACACCAGTCATTATGGCATGAAGTCGGTCTAGAGGAACAGTTAGAACTCTGCGAGGTTACGCAAAGGCTCAATCTTCACCCAAACAAAGATCAGTGCTTTGCCTAATCAAGCATACACATTTGAGACACCTCTAATAAATAGGCCAATATCAATATAAACTATTCAATATGTTTTAAAAACCCAATCATTTAATTCTATTTAATTCTGACTGGCCTTCAGGATCGAGATGCCATGAGTGAATGGTGTAAAAGCCCTTATCAGAGGCATTTTCAATGTATATTGTAAAATAATGTATATTCTGTGAATACTGTATGAAATGCATAGATTTAAAGTGGAAATAACTCCATAAAAACTTTAACTAAAACCAGATATTTATCAGAAGATTATACACCATTTATAAAATAATTTTAAAATTAAAGATTTAATCATAAAGGCAAATATGAATTAATTAACAGATATACATGCACAAGCGCTTTCCCAGAATTGACCTTTTAAAAGATAGTCGCAAGATGATAAGAAGTAGTAGATACTAGTGGTATAATAGTTTTCTTACACCCAAATTCTGATGTACAGATAATTGCAGATAATAATAATAATAATAATAGTAATAATAAGCATTTTATGACTCAAAATGGACTTATAGATTTTATAAAATGTGATTTTTAAATGCTGGGCATTATTATTCAACATTAGTATAAAAAGTAATGATTTCAGCAAACAGCAGACTGTAATGTTTTGATATTTTGTCCTTAAATTTAAAAATCAAAATAAGCGTTTGTTGAGAAGGAGTTGATGTGCATAGTCACAAAAGATGTACATGACCTAATGCCAAAGAATGGGCATTTACTTTCCTCTCTTTTAGTGTTACAGCAGCCCCTGCGGTGGTGTGTATGTTTAGGTACTAACCTACCACTAAAGTGAACACAAAATCAACATTTCTCAACAAAAAAAAAATCATTATTTCTGCTGTGTATGTTTATTTAACAGTTTGGGATTTTGTGTAGAACATGCATACAGATACACTTGTAAAGTGCAAGAAATGTATGAATGCAAAGCCAGAGTAATCCCACCGTCAAAACTTTACATGAATGTCATAACATTATAATTGCCTTACCTTTGAGTTTATGCATTATGAGATAAAATGAGGCAAGAAGGGAAGTGGTGTTTGCTTTTGCTTTAGGCACAGTATATGCCCACTGATGTAAAAATCTCGGTGCATCTAGATGTTAGTTTTTAGTATCTAATGTTGCTTTTTTTATTTGTGTGTTGCTTGCTACAGACTGTACCTATAGAATGTACTTTATTTCAAACTTTAATTTCATTGTAAAATATACTTGTATAAATGTCTCCTGTAAGAGGAAAGAGATGAAACATTTATTTGTGTATAAAGTTATATTTTTTCTAGAGATATATATAGAGCCACCCTATAATTCTATCTGCATACTGTGAATTTTTGTGGGCATATTTCTATATAATGTCACGTGTTTTCTCTAAATCTAAACATAGTCCATAATGCTGAAGTGAGCTGCATTTCTGCATTCACTGATAATTTCCTGACATAAACATACAAAATAAGATGTCTTATTATAGCTATATATTTTTACAACTATCTTTTATATGAGAACACTATAATATTTGGAATATAAAATAGATTTTGATGATGCAAATGTTTTTATCTCTCTTTTAAGCTCTCCGCCATTTAAAGATCTGTTAAGTGTGTGTTTGGTCACACTGTAAGCTCTATGTATCCATGTTTGTGGGTTTAAATGGATAAGTATATGCCTAGTCCTTGTCTTGTGTCTTTTGGGAGTGTTTAAAACAATGCTGTCATGTTTAACAGAGTTTGAATCTCTGCTAGGTGTAATCAAGGGTCATTTAATGGCTGTAGAGTTAACAAAGGCCTTATTGGTTTTATTTATCAAAAGGCCTTTTTCTCATTCCAGTAAACACTCATGATAAACTCTTTATTTTAAAATTTAAGTTCAAACCACTGTGTTTGACACCGTGGCTTGAAATTGATTGTGCTGTCTTTGTGTTTGTTATCTACCTCATTTGTGTGTCTATGTGTGTATAAGGTTTCATTGTCTTGTCATCAAGAATATTTTAATGTACATATTGTGTAGAGCTTGATGTTACATAAAATATATCACATCAAAGGTTTTATCTTACAGATTTGACAGTTCACTCTGTTTCAGTCATCAGACTTTCTGACAAAAGGGGAAAATCTGAAAGATGTAAATGTGAACCTTTCAGAATTAGACTTCAGATTATTCAGACCGTCTTGCTCTGAAACTATACACTATTTGTGACAGTTTTTGTGTTTTGTTCCTCCGATGGTATGTGAAACTGTTTAGTGTTTGTAAATACAATGTGCTGTAAATATGCATGCTATATGTATGCTCTGTATATACCAAATAAATACTTGTAATCTTTCGGGAGTGTATTTTTGTACTCATTTAAAAGTGTAAATCGAGCCGCACATTGTGTCCACTAATGGAGAGTGTCAACCATGACATTTCTTACACAATGCACTTTTTTGTTGTTGTTGTTTTTTTTCTTCTTTTATCTATGAAACATTGTCTGCCAGATTGCTATGTAGATTGCCTCTATAAAGTATTGTTATCCTGTGTTAGGACTGTTTAGTCCCCATACTGTTCGATAATGAGTTCATTGCTTGATGTAGACCATGTGGAGATCTGGCACCCACACCTATGAGCATAATGTGCATATATATGCCTACACCGACATATCCAATATTTACTGACTTTTAACATAGACAATATTGGCCTTTGCCTAAATTTGACTGGACAGCATCAGAGTCAATTAAAAATAAATAAATAAAGTAATAATAATATATAGTAATAACATTTTTTTTTTTTAAGTAACAGTTATTAGAGAATTGTGAAGTGGTGACATAATTTTCAAACTGGTCAACACTGTCCAGTGTGTGGCAATAAACATATGACATCACCTTCTCAGGAAGAGCCCAGACTGTCAGCCTGCATGATCGACTGACTGTGTCATTTATGGGACGTTTCCATGAAAATATTTTTCCAGAATAATATTACTTGTAATGTCATTCGTCAAATTGTTTATCAACTTTATTTTTCCAGTTTGAGATCATGATGACCAAATCACAATAGGTTACAGAAAAAAATATACTTGATTCACTTGACATGGAACAGGCTTTGAGTCTTAATCAACAATGACTCAATGTAGGTCATCAGAGTTTATTTTGGGTTAAGGTGATGTGGAGGATGAGGCCCATTGTTGATATTCACCGTTGAACCACTTAAAATAGTCAAGTGGAATATATAAAGTGGAATATAAATAATACACTATATAAAGACATAAAACTGGGGGGCTCGTCCGGGATGTTTTAGTTCCTAAAGCAAGAGCCTAAAATACTAAATACTTTATATTGAACACCAAATTATGTTATTGGCCCTTGTCTAAACTCTAAACTCCAAAGTGCTTAAAATGTTTGTTTTTTTTTCTTTAATTATTAATCTTTTCAGACATACAAATAGTAGGTACATAACATTTTGCATACATTAAAGTAATTTAACTGATTTTTCTGCAGGCAAACAAGGTAAGGTTTGATGACCTTTAAGTAGGCACAAGTATTTTCTGAGATTCGGAATATTATTCTGGGTTCTTTGTTGCACTGATGGTCTAATAAAGAAATAAATATAATATTACACCTGCACCTAAGATTCTGTTTCCTTGGCAAACCTTTTCCAGGGGCTGAAATCTCCACATTTGTGAGGTCGGTTCTCAGTTTAGTCCCACCCCAACAGCTGGCCAATTAGCCACATGATGGATTAAATATACAGCATTAAATATGGCTGCCAGTATCAATAAAAAGCATTTAATTTTGCTGAGTCGCCAACTCTATTTTGATGACAGCACTGGGGTTACTGTATATTTAGCTAAAGAGGGAGGGCGAACTCAGTATTTATGGCTGGAAACACTGGAGAGTCTCCAGCACTGAAATCTATAGCCATAAAATTATACCACATATAATGAAACTGCTCTGTCATGATTGCGTGCCAACAAAAACCATCACTCAAATACACACATCCACACATACTGTAATAGTGCATGTGTGTATTATTACGTAATGCATAAGTCTATGAATGTATGTTTACATATGCATACATATATCATATGAATTTATTCAGATAGGCACCCACACATTTGTGTTTGCCAATGTACAGAAACGTGCCTTTGTGTTGTGCTTCTTCAAAAACTGCTTTTTACAATAAAATTACATTTGTTAACATTAGTTAATACTTTAGGCATCAGGGACTGATAATGAATATTACTTTAAAACATTTGTTAATGGGTTAATATTTTCTACATAAATAATATATTTTTAGCATTTCAAGTTGTATTAATTAACATTGATGTGAGGTTTATTGTAATTCTAGCATCATTTACTCACCATCATGGTTTCTTTGTTTAACAGAACATAAAATATTTTGAAGACCATTTTAGCTGTTGTTGACCATATAATGAAAGTCAATGGGATCCAAAACCTTATATAAATAAATTCACAATCACTCTGTGAAATTAATTCACAATCACTTTGAACAGATTAAAACTGGAGTGATTTAAGTGACTTGTGAATTTAGGTGACTTTCATAATATGCAGTTGAAATATTATTCAAAATATCATCTTCTGGTTCCACAGAAGAAAATCAAACCAGTTTGAAATGACATGAGGGTAAGAAAACAAGGACAGAATTTTCATTTTCGGGTTAACTATTTTTTTTCTTTTTTTTTTTTTGTAAATTGTTACCAGTATGCTAAACAACAGGGTCATATGAGGGCAAAAACCACAAAAGAACGAAACAAGACTTTCTTTATTCTGCGTCATCATCCAGCATGTGTGGGTATTTGTGTAATTACTCTTATCTGTGAAAGCTGTGTATAAATCGTGTTATCATTCAAAACACCGTCAACCCCAGACTTTGCAACTACACTAGCGAAATAATGCAATGGCACCCATGGACCACACACCAGCATCAACAACCGTATCGGCATGGAGACGAAACTGTGCCCCAAATTGCAGCCTCAGGCCCAAATGAGAACCAAATGCTTCAAGCCCCACACATGAAATATCTGGAGGGAGATGAAAATGACTTAATATTTCTATGTACACATAATGGAAAAATTGGATACAGATGACTTTTATCTGAGAGTTGCAATATTAGTGGAGGTTGAGATGGGAGGAGTGTGAGGATCATTTCGTCCTCATTACATGTAAACTGTAACGACTGCACTATGACTAAAAACCCTACTGGTGATGAATTGTGTTTAACCTCAGTGGGTTTCTGTCATGACCATTTGGCTCTTTACCAATGAAACTGCACTTGTGGCTGACTTCAATACAGTGAATCACTCCCTGAGAGAGAGAGAAGGATTATTATTCATCCGCTGCTCTTTTTTGTTTTGCTTTTTTGAGGGGGCCACAACTGAGTCAAAAGTCAAAATACACAAATCCCTTCCTCTCTTTTTTATTTCAATTTTCATCAAAGACATGTATCTATTTTTCTTTCTTTGCCATTTTAAATAACATTGATCAAGACCAGCTGAAAGATTTCTTGCAGATAATACTAAAAACAAATGATCATTGTCTTCATACTGTGCTGTGTAAGTACTTAAGTATGATGAAGGTAACAGCTTTGGTTTGCTGTCCAAGATTCAACACTCAGCTTGAGCTGGAGGGTAGTGAGGTATGGGTCAAAAATTTATAACAGTGTCCAGAATGATATATATTATTAACATTGCTTACTGTTTACAGATTTGTGACAACTTTGCAAATTTTGCATAAGTATTCAAACCCGTAACTCAACCCCGTACTTGAAGCAACCTTTAACAGCCTCAAGTCTTTTTAAAGAGTATGATGTGAAAAGCTTTGCACATCTGCATTTGGAAATGATCTGCCGTTCTTCTATTCACCTTTTCACCTTTCAAGCTCTGTCAGGTTGGATGGGGGCTGATAGACATTTTCAGGGATCTCCAGAAATGTTTGACTGGGTTCAAGCCTCAAGGCTCTAGCTGGGTCATTTGAGGGTGTTTCACAGTCTACAAGCCACTTTCACAGGCTCCTCTTGCGTTGTCCCAGCTGTGTGCTTAGGGTCATTGTCCTTTTGGAAGGAGAACCTTATGCCCAGTCCGAGGTTCTGAATGCTATAGACTAGGTTTTCATTCAGACTTTCTCTATATTTTTCTGTGTTGAGCTTTCATTCTACTCTGATGAGTCCTACAGTCCTTGCCGCTGAAAATGGTACTGTGCAGGTGATGAGCTTTGCCTGGTTTCCTCCAGACATGATGCTTGGAACTGAGGTCCATCAGACCAGAGAATCTTGTCTCTTACAGTCTGAGAGTCAATAAGTATTTTATTTATTTTTTATTTTTTTTATTTTTTTGCAAATTCCAAGTGGGTTTTCATGTGTCTTCACTGAGGAGAGGCTTGAGTCTGGCAACTAAGCCATAAAGCCCAGATTGGTGGAGTGTTGCAGGAATGTTTGTCCTTCTGCAAGTTTCTCCCATCTCCATACATGATCATGGAATGATCATCAGCTTCTTAGTCGCCACTCTATCCAAGGCCCATCGTTTGCTCAGTTTGGCCAGGAGGCCAACTCTAGGAAAAGTCCTGGTGATTCCAAACTTCTTCCATTAAGGATAATGGAGGCTAAATGCTTCTGTGAACCTTCAATGCAGCAGATTTTTATTTTTTTCTGAACTCTTCCCCAGATCTGTGTCTTGACACAATCCTGTCTCTGAGCTCTACAGGCAGTTCTTTTTTCCTCTGATGATTTTTTTTCCAGCTGTTAGACCTTTTATTGAGAGGTGTGCCTTTCCAGATCATACCCATTCAATTTCCACAGGATAACTTCACTCAAAGCATAGTAACATCTACAAGCAATGTTGGAATGCTCAAATTTCATTTGTCCCTGAAAAGGGTATGATTACTTATACAGTGAAGTTATTTCAATGTTTTATTTGTAATAAATTTGCAAAGTTGTCACAAATTTGTTTTTTGCTTTGTCATTAATGTAATTTTTATATATGACACAATTAGATGAACCAGCTCCTCCCATACCTTTGTTTAGAACTCCATTTAATCTCCAATTAAGCCTTCTTGAAAAGTTCCCTCAGTAAAGAACCCAGCTGTGGTCTTTTGCAAGTCGTGTGGCCTAGATTCTTTAGGAGGGCCAGTTGCTCTTTGTGGAAAATTTTTGCACTTTTCTATCAACTAGCTCTTTAATACACCACAGCTTCAGTATCTCCCCTTTTCACCAGACTGTAAACACAACCAGATGCACTACCTGCCACCACTATGCACCTGAATTTGGAGGAGAAAAACTGCCAGATCAACTGAAAGTTAAAGCAGATGCAGAAAGTTCTATGACTGTCATGACTGCAAGTTCTTTTAGTCACTGGCTCCGCCTCAGGTCTGAAACAGATATGCACTCAACAGCTGCAGGTGTTGAGACATGTCTCAATACTGGAAATGTAGTTCAAGAATGGGCCTCTATGATCACATGTTTCTTGCTACCTCCTGTCGAACAACATGACTGGAATATGCCTTAGCCTTTATTAGGTCATGCTGCACATGGTTTTATGTTTGGAATTGGCTGATGTAATGTGAGACTTCAACCAGTTTTGATATCATTTCATGGTTCTTCTTGTTATGTACTGATCTACATTAACTTTGGCAAGTCAGAGTTCAACATAAACATAATATTATAACTTGCTTCTGCTAAACATGACATGACTGCACAAATGTGTAAGTCACGTTGTGAATGTGAATTTCATTGCAATGCTCTAAAACAGACATGACTGATGCAGGTCACGACCATGCTAATATGGCAGATTGAAATATATTCATACGGCACATTTGCATTCTTTTTAAATATGCTTTTTACATTTTACAATGTAAGTTCCTCTTAAAATATCAAATGCAGTACCTACTCTAAGACAAAATTTTGGAAGCAGTGAATAGTTAACTAAATCATAAGGACTTTGCAATGTTGTTTTATAATACTTATTATGTTATTTCAGGAGTTCAGGTTTTTAGAACAAGGACCGTTTTAACTTTTTTTTTTTTTTTTAACTAAATCAAAGAATTTTTAACAATTTATTATAACTGTGTACTAACAATGTTATTTCAGGAGTTCAGGTTTTCATAACAAGGACAGTTTTAACACTTATTTTTATTTTCTGGTGAATGTTTCTAAAAACATTCTGCATGTCTTTGGATTGGGGTTGAAACCAGAGGACACATAGGAAACATCAATTATACAAGTTTCAATAATAGACAAAAATGACTACAACCAATCATTCAAAATAAAAAATTAAGAACTAGTGTAAAAATGAACTCTACCAGAGATGTAATCCCTTCTTTACTGTAATTATCTTGCTTCAGTTTTTGAGACTTATCCTAAATTCTGTTTGGATTTACCTAAAACCTTCCGGTATGTTTCTCTTTGCAAGCAGTGGAGGAGTGTGTCCCATGACTGTAGAAGAGAAGGGTCATCGGTGATGTGCAGGGTCAGTTATTTTGTGTATTTGCGTTGACTCCTCTGGGAGCAGAGGCCATGTACAGTTCAAAGATAAAAATGTGAGAAATGTTAAAGTCGGTCAGGGCGCAGTGCATGTGTGGTAAGAGCTGTGTTTTTCGGAGCAAGCTTTTAGTCATCAGAGCGCAGTGTTTGATTGATGGTCCATGTAGAGAAGAAGAGGCTGCTTTGTTGGTGACCACCCAGCCTCATCGACTGGACTCACAGAGGCATGTGAATATTTCCTCTGCCCTATTTTCTGTTTTCACGTTTTCCTGTGCAATAACTCCCTTCTTCTCATACAACTGGACACTACACTAGTGTTTATTGTTTTTACTGTTACCAGGAAATGGATCATTCTCAAAATAAGACACCCCATTTTCTTATATGAATTGATATTCAAAATGCCTAAAACTAACATGGAAGACAAGTTATAATGGCAGTAGATGAAATGTATGTCTGTCCCTCAGTTCTTTCAGTTTACTATCAGTTAAAGGGATACTCCACCCCAAAAAGAAAATTTTGTCATTATTCACTTATCCCCATGTCGTTCCAAACCTGTAAAAGCCAAAAACCCATAAAACCCGTAAAACTGGCAAATAAGTAACAGTGTCAAGGTCCATAAAAGGTACAAAAGTCGTCGTCAGAATACTCCATCTGCCATCAGATGTGCAATCTGGGTTATATGAAGCGACGAGAACACTTTTTGTAAGTGAAGAAAACAAAAATAATGACTTTATTCAATAACTCCTTTGTCAACGGTCTCCTCTGTGTCTCTCCATATCACCGTATGCTGCATATGCTCTTCTGTATCATCTGCGCCACTAGGATGCGCTATTTTATTTCAAATCAAAGCTAAATACACATAGAAACAGTGCATCCTTGTGGTGTGGATGATACAGAAGAGCATACACAGCATACGGTGATATGGAGAGACACAGAGGAGACCGTTAACAAAGGAATCATTCATAAAGTTGACACTGTTATTTATTTGGCAGTCTATGGGACAGTCTCAAGCCTCCAGGTTTTCATTCAAAATATCTTAAATTGTGTTCCGAAGACGAATGGAGCTTTTGCGGGTTGGGAACAACATGAGGGTAAGTGATTAATGACAAAATTTTCATTTTGGGGTGGAGTATCCCTTTAACTATGATACTTTTCCGTAT
The DNA here is from genome assembly GCF_018340385.1 of Cyprinus carpio. Classification (NCBI taxonomy): domain Eukaryota; kingdom Metazoa; phylum Chordata; class Actinopteri; order Cypriniformes; family Cyprinidae; genus Cyprinus; species Cyprinus carpio. Next base: position 13,975,732 of record NC_056602.1, read on the forward strand.
CATGTACTATATTGTATATTTAAGCAAGATTGTGCTTGATTGGCCACAGATAAACACAACCATGCTGATATTTATTCTTCTTCTGCACAAGTATGATAGTGAGTGTGATACTCCTTTTATACAACCATTCAGCACACATGAACTTAATTGAGAAATGCACATTTCAGATCAAAATTGTCAATTTAGTACTGTGATGGTACATATATATTTGGACACAGGCATAGTTTTTATTCTTTTAACTATTGACCAAAACATATTCAAGCTACAGTTATATAATGAATATGAACTTAAAGTGCACACTCTGAGTCTTAATTTGAGGTTATTCTCATCACAATTTGGAGGAAAGGTTAAGGAATTACAGCTCTTTAATATGTCCCTCCCCTCTTTTTCAATGGACCAAAAGTAATTGGACAGAAGCTATTTCATGGACAGATGTGGGCTATTCCTTCATTATTTCTACATCAGTTAAGCAGGTAAAAGTTCTGGAGTTGATTTTAAGTATGCCATTTGCATTTTGAAGCTGTTGCTGTGAACCCACATTATGTAATATTATTTATATATGTATCTCTGATGGATTTTGTGGAATGTAAATATTTTATCATAGATCCCTTTATTCACATGTTTATTTCGACTAAATAATGAGAGGTAGAGAAGAATTTGTCTGCATAAAGTGCTTCTAATTTCCCTTTGCGGACAGCTGCTGGTATTTGTGAGTAGCACACTGGCTCTGATGTGAATGTGTTTAGCCAGCAGCTGGTATTTGTGAGAAGGGCAGTGCTTTTGGGACTTGTCGAAATAATGGCTGGATTTTTCAGGCTTGTTACCTTAAGGTTTCCCTTAGGAGTCCTGTGGCACTTCCTGTCAATAACAGAATAGCAGACGTTCAGTCTGTTTTGCACTTAGGTCAGTCCTGGCCAGAGTTTGTGTCTCTCCATGTGTCATTCTCTTTTACTTAGTATCTCTTCTCTTAACCCTTTTACAGGTACACTCATAAGACTTGCTGGTTAAAATTCCAGTTAATAGTAATTGTTTTTTTCCCCCCTAGCATCTCCAATAACTGTCTGTACTGTAGTTCACTGGTAGGGTGCAGTCTTTGCATATAAGGGGGTTTTGGGTTCAATCCCTAGCATCACAATATTTTAATGCTACTCATTCACATTAGAGCATATGTCTACCAATGTGGCCTTATTATGATGGAAGTAAAAAGCACTAGAAAATATACAGGAGTATAAAACATGCTGGTCGCTAGTGATGTAGCTCAGTGATATAGAGCACATGCTGAGCATGTATGATATTCTAGTTCTACATTCATTTCCAAGCAGCTCCACAAACAGTCAATACTATAATGCATGCCATGCATGTCAGAGCATATATTTTCCAGTCTGAGCCTATATATTGTCAAAGACTGATGTATGAGGTCCTGGGTTCAGTCCCCAGCATTTCCAAGAAATGTCAATATTTTAATATGTCCCATTTCCAATAAAGAATGTATGAGGTTCTAGGTTTAATCCCCTCCATCCTCAAGAACTGTGAATTCTTTAATGCATGCCATACATGTTAGGCCATATAATTCCCAATGTGAGCCTATTGCTTATGACTGACGTGAAAAGCACTAGAACACCTACAGCTACTTAAATGTGAATGTCCTAGGTTCAATCCCCAGCCTTTTCAAGAGCTGTCAATACTTTAATGCATCCCTTGCACATCTCCCAATTTGTGCCTATACACTTTGACTGAAATAAAAAGTAAACATACAAGAGTACAGAAAAGTGCTTAGCCTCTATGAGGTCCTGATTTCAATCCCCAACATCTCCTAGCCACTGTCAGTTTCTCAACACCTAACATCATGTCTTGCAATGCGTACATATTGGCTATAAATGTGTTAAAATCAGCTGCAAAAAAAGCCCTTTTTAAATTATAATTACATAATTACTCATTATGTGCTCCAGTGATTAAGAGGACCATTCAACTGTAAGCACTGAGACTGATGTTAGGCTTTGACTAATAAAATGCCTAAAATAAGAATATTCCTGTAACAGCGTCACACTACTAGTAGTTTACCACAGGAACGTTCCATACCAGCTGTTCTGTTAAGTTTATTCTTGTTTTAATGAAAACGAAAGAAGAAGTGGGGCTGGAGGCTGTTTATAAGTTTATGCTGTCAGAAAGAGCAGATCTCTTTAACCTCCCTCTTCTGTAGGATCGATAACGTTCCAGAGACGTTACCATGTGTGGATCACATAAACAGCTCGGAGAAAACCCAGACCTGAAAGCCAGTTCTCATCTGTGGATTGGCCTTCATACTGAGACATTTGTATCTATCTGCTCTTGAACCTGTCAAATGGTTGGGCTATGATTTAAATGATCTCTTAACGATTCTACAATGGTTTTCACAAAAATCATATCATTTTGATTATTCCAAATGTAAACAATCCCCCACAAGCCTCTCATTGGACTTCATCTGGAGTGCAAACTAAGCAAAGTTCTTCCCCAAATAAGGCAAATGTAAAAGAAATACAAGGGTAAATCCAGGACTATTTATTTAAAGTGACTTTCTTGTTTATGCTACCATCTGTAACCAGTCTTCCATTATGCATATATATTATCGAGGTAGCTTATCCTATAGTGGAGCACAGCTGTGCAAAATACCATGACTTGCTATGAAAAACACATGACAACAACATGTCGAATTAACCATTAAATATGTGATTTATCTGTCATCTGTGAAGGATATGAATGAGGACTCCAAGCGTTAAAATTCAACGTTTCAGACATTTGAGATTTAAAAATTTCATATAATGGTCCATGAAAATACTGGCCATTCCTATTCTCCCTGTTATGTAGTAGGAAAAACATTTTCCCCCACATATTAACAAGCATTTTTTTTTCCACCCACACTAACAACTGGGTTTTATTGGTCCACTAACACCTCATTGGCTCTTTAAATCAAGGGCTCTTATTGATATTGTGTTCTATGGTCTGCACAGGTGGCAAACTGTAGCACAAATGCCTCACAATGAGAGAAACACACTTTGATGAGTAATGCTTTCAGCAGCTGGATTGTCCATCTGCATATTTTCGCAATGCTCAAGTCGAGATATTTTCGCAGCATTGACTCATACACACACATATGCCTATTACAAGAAACCATGAAATGCAGCAGGATGGCTTTACTTCACCAATATGACTGAAGGTCCTAGAGAAGACGTAAATAAAGATTAGAAGGTTTAAATATGCATTTCAAAATTTTAAACTTAAAAAAATAACTAAAAAACAATTAAAGAACATGTTTAATTTTTAAGGGCATTTGGTGAATCAAGTATGCAAGAAGATGAGGTGCTATAAGTAAATAGTAATGACTGGTAAACATTGCTACAGTGAAGACCTGGACAAAATCAAATTGTTCAAAAGTTCAATGGCTTTTTGTTTTTCTTTATCTTTTGGTCAGTTTAAGTTTGGTAACATGGGTATGTACATTCCATTCCATTACTCAGCTTTCCACCACTGTTTAACAGTCTACCTGAGTCTTTTATCCTTCTGGATCTGTAATGCAGGTGTTCTCCATCAAGCTAATTAAACAATCAGAAAAACAAGAGGAAACAATTACTACAACGGCAGTAATAATTACCAGGCTTGCATTGAGACGTAAGGTAACCACACTTTCAGCAGTGCTTATCCCTGACTCTCCAGACTGTAATATGCCAGCCTATAAATGGTGCTTGATATATAATTAACAAGACAGGGTGGCAACAAGTCAAGATGTTAAAATGATTTACAAGTAAACTCAATTCCCAATGGATTCTTTCAAGACAATGATCATTTGACATGTGTTGGCATTTTTATATAACATAATCAATGCATAATTAAAGCTGTGTGTCTGTTTATGGAAGAACCAAATTTTGTTGGAAAATACTTCTGTGCTCCACGGCAAAGGTTTAGGACAATTGATGGTTGCAATCAATGTTTTGGGTGAGAGAATGTTCTGGAGATTGATTTTGATTCAGTTTTGTTTATTCACAAGCATGATTAAAGTGATGGGCCAGAGAAATAGGCTTTTAGGAATAAAATTAAAGCAGACATGGCCAAACCTCAGAAGAATGGGGTCTTTTGTGTTTTCTATCTAGGATCTGGGCACTGTAGCCATAAGAGAAAAAAAAAAGTTATTAAATCTTATGTAAGGCTCAGAGTCTGACACGGAGGATATGCTACACTGGTGATGATTTGGGACAGCTTGTGTAAAACTGTGTGAAGATGACCTTCTTCATTATACAATACAAAGAACAGCCTGTGGTGCATGACTAAATCCTGTTTTTATTTAATCAGATTTTATCTCAGTTCATAATTAAGTGGTTGTAACTTCAAAATTAAAGGGATAGTTCACCCAAAAATTAAAATTCTGTCATTGATTACTCACCCTCATGTCTTTCCAAACCCGTAATACTTTCGTTCATCTTCAGAACACAAATGAACTCTTTCCCCGCCAGTATTTTTAAAAAAGTTGCCAGCCATCGCCAGCGATTTTGATGATTTTCACTAACATTTGATGGCCTACATTATATTTTGCTGTATAAATATTTGAATATGCAATACACCAAAATAAAGATCAAAGCCTCTGTTTAAAAAAAAAAAAAGTTTTATTCTAGCTTAAAGCATTCTTTTTTTATCAACACTTGAATATAGGTAGGTTTCATAAAAATGTATAATTATGAGCAAAAAAGTGAGAAAATCACATTTTTATCAAAAACTACATCTGGATAATATTCAGTACGATTATCAAAGTATAAATCCAGTAAATTGCTTCCATCAACACCTCTAAAGCTCGCACAGCCATATACCACTTCCTGGATCATCATTTTACTACATAACATTATGCAGTTTTCATTTATATGCAGTCTATTGCTGATGATTGCATTATTTATCATATGCATCTGTTTACATAAGAGATTGCTAGTTTTTCCGTTCTGTTCGCATATATTTTGTTCGGGAGGTTTTGTACAAACCCGATTCCAAAAAAGTTGGGACAATGTACAAATTGTGAGTAAAAAAGGAATGGAATAATTTACAAATCTCATAAACTTATATTTTATTCACAATAGAATATAGATAACATATCAAAAATGTTGAAAGTGAGACATTTTGAAATGTCATGCCAAATATTGGCTCATTTTGGATTTCATGAGAGCTACACATTCCAAAAAAGTTGGGACAGGTAGCAATAAGAGGCCGGAAAAGTTAAATGTACATATAAGGAGCAGCTGGAAGACCAATTTGCAACTTATTAGGTCAATTGGCAAAATGATTGGGTATAAAAAGAACCTCTCAGAGTGGCAGTGTCTCTCAGAAGTCAAGATGGGCAGAGGATCACCAATTCCCCCAATGCTGCGGCGAAAAATAGTGGAGCAATATCAGAAAGAAGTTTCTCAGAGAAAAATTGCAAAGAGTTTGAAGTTATCATCATCTACAGTGCATAATATCATGCAAAGATTCAGAGAATCTGGAACAATCTCTGTGCGTAAGGGTCAAGGCCGGAAAACCATACTGGATGCCTGTGATCTTCGGGCATTTAGACGGCACTGCATCATATACAGGAATGCTACTGTAATGGAAATCACAACATGGGCTCAGGAATACTTCCAGAAAACATTGTCGGTGAACACAATCCACCGTGCCATTCGCCGTTGCCGGCAAAACCTCTATAGGTCAAAAATAAAAGCCATATCTAAACATGATCCAGAAGCGCAGGCGTTTTCTCTGGGCCAAGGCTCATTTAAAATGGACTGTGGCAAAGTGGAAAACTGTTCTGTGGTCAGACGAATCAAAATTTGAAGTTCTTTTTGGAAAACTGGGATGCCATGTCATCCGGACTAAAGAGGACAAGGACAACCCAAGTTGTTATCAGCACTCAGTTCAGAAGCCTGCATCTCTAATGGTATGGGGTTGCATGAGTACGTGTGGCATGGGCAGCTTACACATCTGGAAAGGCACCATCAATGCTGAAAGGTATATCCAAGTTCTAGAACAACATATGCTCCCATCCAGACGTCGTTTCTTTCAGGGAAGCCCTTGCATTTTCCAACATGACAATGCCAGACCACATACTGCATCAATTACAACATCATGACTGCATAGAAGAAGGATCCGGGTACTGAAATGGCCAGCCTGCAGTCCAGATCTTTCACCCATAGAAAACATTTGGCGCATCATAAAGAGGAAGATGCGACAAAGAAGACCTAAGACAGTTGAGCAACTAGAAGCCTGTATTAGACAAGAATTGGACAACATTCCTATTCCTACACTTGAGCAACTTGTCTCCTCAGTCCCCAGACGTTTGCAGACTGTTATAAAAAGAAAAGGGGATGCCACACAGTGGTAAACATGGCCTTGTCCCAACTTTTTTGAGATGTGTTGATGCCATGAAATTTAAAATCAACTTATTTTTCCCTTAAAATGATACATTTTCTCAGTTTAAAACATTTGATATGTCATCTATGTTGTATTCTGAATAAAATATTGAAATTTGAAACTTCCACATCATTGTATTCTGTTTTATTCACAATTTGTACAGTGTCCCAACTTTTTTGGAATCGGGTTTGTACTTGTTCAGAAGATGTGTAATAGCGCCCTTCGAGTGTATAACAGTGAAAACATGGAAAGCCGTAAAAACCCGTCCATGGCGGGGAAGTGTTGTCTTCTAAATGACGAGATAACTCATCAATGGTGGGGAAAGAGTTAAGATATTTTTGATGAAATCTAAGAGCTTTCTGACCCATCATAGACAGCAATGTAAACGAAATGTTCCCAGACCCAGAAACGTAGTAAGAACATTGTTAAAATGTGTGCATTCCTCTGCTTGTAAACAAGGCGCAGCACATGTTCTATGTCAGCAGGAGCACGCACATGCATTGTGGTACTCTTGATAATGGTGGAGGACGGTTATGCCGAAGAGAAGAATTGTTGAGCCACTGATGTAACATGCACTATTTTGACAAAGTCCTAACTATGTTTCTGCATGGGTCTGGAAACATTTCAGTTATATTGCACTCTATGTAGAGTCAGAAAGCTCTCAGATTTCATCAAAAATATCTTAATTTGTGTTCCGTGGGTGAACGAAGATTGTGTGGGTTTGGAACAACATGAAAGTGAGTAATTAATTACAGAATTTTCCCTTTGGGAGTACTATTCCTTTAAACAATGGGCACAGTATGATATTATTCTTCTTATTTACAAGTGAAAATCAAAGAGTTCAGCCAAAATTACATTTTTTTAAGTACACATGATTCTTGGGGTCAAATCCTCACAGATAACAAAGTGGAATATTATCACTTAATAAAGATTTTGCTCTCTTCATCATGATCTCTGCTGGTGAAGAATATAGCACATGAGATTTTTATTCAAACTATCCTGCTTAAGAGGTTTCAAACATGGTTTGCATTTACAGCATGCCTTGTACTATAAAGTGTTGTACCATCCACCATGTCACTCAAGGCACATGTTACATGTGTGTTAACACATAATCAGTGTGAATTACAATGCTGTTTATGTTTGGTTGAGTGGTGGGAGATCTGGAATATTCATCTATCCAGAAAGAGGTGTTGATGTGGTCTGCAGGGTACCGGTGAACTATTAACTTTGCATGTTCAACCACATAATTTCAGTTCGGAAAAAAATATCTCACTCTCATGAGCAAATACATCTCATCAACACTTCATGAAAGTATGGAAAAATGTTTATATGAAGAGGCTTTTGCCTGACCATACGACCCTCTTCTGCTCTCCTAACTTGCTACAGAGATTTTCATAAGCCTCCTTCAGTTTGTCCCTTTAGAAATTAGAGCAAACTAAACATGTGAGCAAAAGCTCAGACAGCAGGTCATTCTCATGGAATGAAGACTTTACACACTTTAAACTGTAAATATGTTTGTCCTGCAGGAAATTACACTAGCAGAGGAAGAAAAACAGAGAAATGGGGAGAATTAGAAACATTGTGGCTGATACAAATGCATTTCACAAACTTTCTTTCCAGTTTAAATAAAAAAAGTAAAAAAAACAAATACTGGAAAAAAAAAACTTAAAACTATCAAAGATAAAATAAACACAGCACGACACACACGTTCCTGGTGTGTAAACAAATGTGCTTGTGATTGTGTTCCTCAGGTGTTCAGTAGGAAAAATAGGTCACTGTAAAACAACAAATAAATTATATTTTAACATAACTTCAAGCACAAATATGCAAATATGGTACATTCTTCTGCACTGACATTGAGATGTAATGTATTAGATCTTGTGATATGTAGGCTATACATGGTTGTCTTTTTTTGCTTGCTTTTATCTGAGATGTACTTGCTGAAGTCCCACCTGCTACTCACTGCAGGATAGCAAAGAAACACGTGTCCTAGGACAGCAACCAGAAAACTGTCTGTATTTGGAAAGCACAGAAGAGTAAAGATGAGAGAAGCAGAGTGGGGTAGAGAGAATGAGGAAAGAGCGGGAGAAATGGAAGTGTGTGAGCGTGTGTGTGTGTAGCAGGACGTTGTCTCTAGTGCCAGCAGACAGATGCATCCAGACAGAGGAGGAGAGACAGAGATGACGGAACGTTCCGTGCAGTGAGGAAGGGGCTCCCGTGAGGATCTGCTGGCCAGGGACACTGCGGATCAGTCAGGCTTTAGTCCTTGGCGGGATGCGGAGCAGGGATAACTCATCCTTCTACCAGACTTCTGACAGAACTGTCTGCAAGCCACTATGGTCCTTTGCAATTAAAACAACTGGTGTTTGTATTCTCTGTATTTTTTATTTGTTTTTGGCAGACAATTGAGGTCAAGCTTTAGATATTCTTATCTAATTAAATCTAAATCTAAATCTAAAATCTAAAACTGGGGACCAAGGGGTAGAAGGCCAATGCAACAAATAGCCTAGGACTATATAGACTGAAAATACATCTTTCCATTAAAAAAAAAAATAAAATAAATAAAATGGAAATGTGTTGTGAAAATGAAAAATGACACAGGACCTTAAGACAGCGAACAAATTATGCTACTTTCTTTTCTATTTTTCTATTTCTACTTTCTCAAATATGATGTAAAGCAACATATTTTAATGTTAGATTTTTCAGCAGTGCATTTTATTTTCTTATTTATTCATACATTAATTTTTTTTTTTTTTTTTTTTTTTTTAGTTTTGTTGGAGAGCGTTGTGTACATGCACCAGCCAAGCAATTGTCATGTAGATGAATTGGTGTTAATGGAAAGCTTTTTCCCAGAAAGATTGACAGAAATGAATGTTCCCCCCAAAAATACCTAAAAAAAAGACCACTAGAGGGCATTTAGTCTCCATGACTTAGAAATCCTTGCTTAAATGTCAAGTATTATGTTTAAGAAAAAGTTTACTTGAGATCAGCGTCTTTCTGTGTCAGAATTAACTGCAGCAGTTGAAGTTCAACTGCCACTTCAATATAAAACAGACCTATAGTAATTATCCACAGTGTAAATATGTCACTCACAAGCCAGTGATTACTTATATCCTGAACTGCTTGACACCTGAAATACAAGTCTAAAAAAACAGAGTCACTCTATTCTTATACATGTTCTTATGTTACTATCCAGTCATCTCCTGTGAGTGTGTAGCGAGGAGAGTATATCCAGCTGTCTATCTTCAATATTTGTGTTTTTAGATGGTGCTAGGAGAGCAACTCTGAGCTACATTGACTGGCATAACTGGGAATTTGAGGTTTCTCACTATGACAGAAAGGTTTGGGATGGATTTGGGCCAGCCTGGGTTGTGTAAACTCTACAATCTTACTGTGACAGGCTTGTATTTTCCTGTCATATAGAGGATATACTTGAATGCAACTTCCAAAAGACAAAAAACAAACAAACAAAAAAAGTAGTAATATATAGTAAGCAAAATAAAATAGTAGCTCAAAGACTGACGATGACTTGCAATCGAATTCAGTTGGAGTTTTACTGGGATCATTATGTAAATATTATATCAGGAATTGAACCCGACCATTGCTAGGGTATCAGGGTCCTGGCACTGTTACCCCGTCACTTTTGCCCCTTCAAATAAAAACTAGGTGCATGATGTCCCTGGGTCCGTACAAGCAATTGAAGTGCCATACCCTGGTAAAGCAGACCCAGTCTCTGACAGACAGACCTGCACTGTATCACTGCAACACTCAGCGCAGGCCTTGCAACAGGGACTCTGTGGCTTTAATCACTGAAGAACTGCTTGTCTTATTTCTTGCTATATTTCTATGTGTCCTTCTACTGTCTTTCTTCCCTAGAAGGATGTAACTGTGGTGAACAGGGAGTGTTTGAACACTAATGGTGTTTTATGGTGTCCGATTCTCCTTCTCTGGTGAGTTCCTGTTTACACTCTCAGAGCTGGACAATGTCCAGGCGTGTGTGTATATGCGTGGAGGACGTAGTATGAGCTCATTTGTTGTTCTCTCAAGGCCAATATTCAAGGCAGATAACGTAACATATTTAAACTCTATTCCCCTGAGAAGGTTGAGGTATTGTGATCAGTATAACACTCAACATTATATTGTTAGACACTGACATGTTCACAGCACTCATGTACAGTCACAAAATCTCCATAATAGTTTCAGATTTGTCAAGCACACCGTTTGGATTTGTTTGTACTATTTAATTGATTTGTACATTTAGTGGCATTTACTGTAATAAATCATGCTAGATACATAAATTATGCTCTTTTCTCACAACTAGCTTCACTGTTCTTAGCTTTTTTTGCACAGCAGCTGGTGTCAAGTAGTTTTTATGGGCCTGTCCCAATACCCACACTTGCAGTCTTGACCATGTGAGAGCATGTCCCAGGTCTGAAAAGTGACAAAGATCAGTCTCCTTAACGCACACTAAATCCACACTATCTGTAATACCACTCCGGAACGGTATTTGAGGCTAAGTGTATCCTTCATTACGCTCAGGAACTTAAATGCTTCAGAATCACAAGATGTCAAGGAAAACTTTGCAGAGTGAGTTAATTTAATTAGATATCATAAATAATTTGTGTAAAATGTAAACTGCTGCACATTTTATTGATAGCCTAGTGAGATTAATATGTGTATTACGTTAAACATTTGCAACTGCTTTTTATCACATAATTACAAGCACCACAATTAAATTGTGTCACTCAGTGGCTAATAAACACAAATTTAGAAGTTTATTTAAAAGTGCAAAAAATGCATTAAAAGTGCAAATAAAGATCAAAAGATGCATTTTTACAACACTATGTTGTAAATGTGTCCCATTAGTTAATCTGAAGTTCTACACACGTCACACACTTGCAATCTTCACACCATTTAGACACTTCACTTGGGCCAAATACAGGAAATACATATTTTAAGTAGACAAGTGGTCAAGTGCAAAGACCACAAGTGTGTGTCCACTCAAACTACTTCTGGTCATTGCTATTGCCTAATAGAACAAGTTCTTGGCGTGGTATTAATTAAGTATACGTTATGCACTGTGGATCGATGAATAAACTGTGAAAAACACAAGACGACAGAAGTTACATCTTTCAGACAGTTTATTACTACAATAATTTCTCTTTAAATTCTGAAAACAATTGCTCTGCTCTGGAGGTTATCAGCCTCTGCTCTGTGGCATACCGGGCGAAACTATGGTACCGCTACTCAAAGATTATTGTGTGGTTCACCATGGGACTGTTTGAGAATGACTTTCTTTCTTTCATATACTGGTACTGGTCTGAGATTACATGCATATACTTCCTCGTCCCAGGAATTACTGGCTTCATTCTCCAAGGTATTAGACATTTGAGGCTGGCAGTTCATGTGGTGTCATTTCTGTCTTTGTTGTTTCCATGTCTGATTGTCTTGACCATCATGTTCAAGTGGCAGAAGCACAGGCAAAAAGAGATTACGGTGCAGTACACGGAGGGTGCGGTCACCAGTTTCAGCTTGAATTTGATATACAGGACCGTCTCTCATCCTCTCAACAACACAGGGAACTTTGTTCTCCCAGGAAGGATGGAGTTTAGCAGGCCCACTTCTCTCAGATCGGTTGCAGACAAGCACGTGATCACCTGGCTGAAGCACAATTCCTCTGACACTACGATCATAGTATTTTTTTCCTTTTGCAGAGCAACTCTTGCTATTTTCAGAGGCAATCTTATTTGTTGCTGAAGTCGTTGGAACAAGTTATTCTCAAACTCCACTTTTGTGGATACCCACAGTGTGGTATAAAGTCATAGAAAATCTTTCATGCGGCTGTTTTGCCCAATTTGTTCTGTGTTGGGTAGGCCTGGGCAAAGCGAGTGAAGTGATCTATAAGAACTAAGATATACTCGTAGCCTCCTTTACTTGGTTCAAGTTGGAAATAGTCGATGGACTGTAGCTCAAATGGAAGACTAGTTGATATATAAAAAGGTCAATAAAACATTTGTTTGTTTGACCTCTCTCCCAAGTCTTTTACGTGGTCCTGAAATGTTCTGGAAAAACAAAGAACATAATCAACAGTAAGTATAGGAAATAGCACTCATCCCTCAGACCATTCAGCACACCTTCCATACACCTTTGGAAATCTGCCGGCGCATTGGTCAGGCCAAAGGGAAGGTGTATCCAATCATATGTAGGGTATCAGACCTCAAATCAGACAATTTAAGATTCAATCAAGAACATGGTTTAACACGAGGAGCCGAATTCCAAAGGAGGCCCAAGACACAGGATATTCATAAATAAAACACTTAATGACAATTCCAACTCAGAAAGGAGATTGTTAAAGTTGTCAAGACAATCTCCTGAACTCCAAACTGAATGTCAGAATGGGAAAGAAAGGTGATTTAAGCAATTTTGAGCATGGCATGGTTGTTGGTGCCAGACGGGCCGGTCTGAGTATTTCACAATCAGCTCAATTACTGGGATTTTCACACACAACCATTTCTAGGGTTTACAAAGAATGGTGTGAAAAGGGAAAAACATGCAGTATGCGGCAGTCCTGTGGGCGAAAATGCCTTGTTGATGCTAGAGGCCAGAGGAGAATGGGCCGACTGATTCAAGCTGATTGAAGAGCAACTTTGACTGAAATAACCACTCGTTACAACCGAGGTATGCAGCAAAGCATTTGTGAAGCCACAAAACGCACAACCTTGAGGCGGATGGGCTACAACAGCAGAAGACCCCACCGGGTACCACTCATCTCCACTACAATTAGGAAAAAGAGGCTACAATTTGCACAAGCTCACCAAAATTGGACAGTTGAAGACTGGAAAAATGTTGCCTGCTCTGATGAGTCTCGATTTCTGTTGAGACATTCAGATGGTAGAGTCAGAATTTGGCGTAAACAGAATGAGAACATGAATCCATCATGCCTTGTTACCACTGTGCAGGCTGCTTGTGGTGTAATGGTGTGGGGGATATTTTCTTGGCACACTTTAGGCCCCTTAGTGCCAATTGGGCACCGTTTAAATGCCACGGCCTACCTGAGCATTGTTTCTGACCATGTACATCCCTTTATGACCACCATGTACCCATCCTCTGATGGCTAGTTCCAGCAGGATAATGCACCATGTCACAAAGCTCGAATCATTTCAAATTGGTTTCTTGAACATGACAATGAGTTCACTGTACTAAAATGGCCCCCACAGTCACCAGATCTCAACCCAATAGAGCATCTTTGGGATGTGGTGGAACGGGAGCTTCGTGCCCTGGATGTGCATCCCACAAATCTCCATCAACTGCAAGATGCTATCCTATCAATATGGGCCAACATTTCTAAAGAATGCTTTCAGCACCTTGTTGAATCAATGCCACGTAGACTTAAGGCAGTTCTGAAGAACAAACCTTTCAAAACAAATTAAAAGCAAACCATTCATAATAACCCCCAATCTGAATTTAAACGCATGGATTAACATTTCTGCATTTGACATTGAGAGCATAGGTCGTAATTTAGATATATTTTTGAGATGGAAAAATGCAGTTTTACAAATGCTAGAAACATGGTTTTCTAAGGAAAGATTGCTATCAAATAGCACACCTAGGTTCCTAACTGATGACGAAGAATTGACAGAGCAGCCATCAAGTCTTAGACAGCATTCTAGGTTATTACATGCAGAGTTTTTAGGTCCTATAATTAACACTATAATTAACTTTTTTTTTCAGAATTTAGCAGTAACAAATTACTCATCATCCAGTTTTTTATATCGACTATGCATTCCGTTAGTTTTTCAAATTGGTATATTTCACCGGGTCCGAAGAAAAATAGAACTGAGTATCATCAGCATAACAGTGAAAGCTAACACCGTGTTTCTTGATGATATTTCCCAAGGGTAACATGTAAAGCATGAAGAGTAACGGTCCTAGTACTGAGCTATGATACGGTCTAAATCCTGACTGGAAATCCTCACAGATACCATTTTTCTCTAAGAAGGAATATAATTGTGAGGATACTACTGTAACACTATAAATTGGGAAGAAGGAGGCGGGAACTGGTGAACATTTAAATAAAAACTTTAATAATAAAATAAACACAAAATGGCGTGACAGCCCCTCGTGGACGACTGCCGCTTACAAACAGAACCAAAACACAAAATAAAATCCAGGCCTGGTCCTCTTTCGTCCTTCACTGTCTTAACTCGGAGGGACTCGAGACCGGTGGATGAAACAGAAGGATGAGGAGCGAAAGAGACGAGAGAGAGAGGGAAAAAAAAAAAATCTTGTTCCGGATCACTCGCGGTGCCATGCGATGGTACTGGACATCTTTGGTAGACGGCCCGACGCTCCTCCGACTCCTGGCGGATGGCGATGGCTCCTCCTGTCGAGGGCAACTGGTAGCGAGTCCCCTGTTCCCTGCTCCTCCCCAATCGTGGTGGATGGCCGCAGGCTCCGGCCTCCTGGCGAACAGGGCCGACTCCTCCACTCCCTCTCAGACGGCAGCCACCCTCCTCGACCCAGGAGCGCGGCAACGAGCTCTCCGTCCCACCTCGTCTTCCATCGTTTCAGCACCACCATCTCGGGCAGCCACTCGTGGTCTCCGCGCCTTCCTGCTGCCCGATCTCCTCAGCAGAGAGGGCTCTCTGACAGCTTGTCCCTCCTTCCTCCCGGGTTTCGGCACCAGTGTAACAATCGTTTGTAAATCGGGAAGAAGGAGGTGGGAACAGGTGAACATTTAAATAAAAACTTTAATAATAAAATAAACACAAAATAGCACGACAGCCCCTCGCGGATGACTGCCGTGCACAAACAGAACCAAAACACAAAATAAAATCCAGGCCTGGTCCTCTCTCGTACTTCACTGTCGTAACTCCTCTTTTTATCCTTCCGGAGCTCCTCCATGGGACTCGAGACCGAGACTTCAACCAGCCCACAACTCTGCAACTTCAGCCAGCACCCAACCACTGGCTTCCCAAGACGTCACTTCAATGACTACTGAACTTCCAGCCAATCAGCAACCTTGAGAAACCCCCTTTTCTGCAACTACGACAACAAAGGGAACCCCTTACACAGGCAATGCAAGTACCTCCAGATTCTAGCTGAACTGGTGCATTTAATATAAATTTTAACCTCACTGAGGAGCTCAATTCGAAGGTTAATTAAGTGATTGATGGTTGTTCAGGTCTATGCAATTGCACATATTGCTGTAAACTTGGGATTTCACATTTTCATTCTTTCCTCACTTTCTCTCTCCCTGCAACTTGTGTGAATATGTGAGTGCATGTGCTTATGTGTTAGATTAGTTTATATGTCTTAGATTTATCTAATAAAGCCTTATTTATATTGAAAAGAGAAGTATCTTGTGTTTTGTGCTTACAAGTTAATGTCTTAAACTGCCAATCTTGTTACTGTGCTAATTAATAGTGTTTTCACTATATTTTGGATTTTAATATCCTATTTAATAGTTGATGTTATACGCTCGTTCAATGAATCACTGGCTGACTCAGTGATCAGGCGTAAAACAGTGATTCTGTTCAAATTCCCTTTAAAATCTTAAATGATTCCCTTTGAGCTAAATTGACCCGTTTCCCTAACACATACAATCCCCAAGGCATGCTGAAAGCCTCCAGATGCCTAGAATTCTCCTCGACAAAGCCCTGGTGATATACACTGCCTTGGTCTAATATGGAAAACCATGAGTAATGTGCCAGATTATCCAATAGATCCTGAATAAGTGGAAGGGGATGGCGGTCTGGGATTGTTTTACTATTTAGTCCACACAAAGATGTAGGCTCATATCTTTTTTCCACACGCAGACCACGGGGGAGGAGTAAGGTGACATGTACTTTTGAATCCAGCCATGATCAAGCAGCTTTTGAACATATTCCTTTACCTCTCTATACAAGGGCTTTGGGACCGTATTATAGGACTTTTGTACTAGTGTATCATCTTTTAATCAGATTTTGAGTTGCAGGTCAGGGATGCAACCAATATCTGTGTCATCCCGCAGGTAGACAGCATGATTAGTGGAGTTCTGGACTGGAACTTTGACACAGTTTGACAATCCCCTGGGAACATCCACTAAAGCTGGAAACAGCTCTAAACCATCAGTGCAGTCATTCTCCACAATAGGCTGAAACAGCATTGTCCCACCACCTGACCATTCCTGGATCCGACTCTTTATTTCCCGAATCTGTCCAGCGGGTATTGTTACACCTTTCTTACCAGTGTGGACATTGTGCTGTTATGGCCAGAATTACCTGCTGGAGGGCCACCACTAATGCCTAAAGCTTCTTCCAGAATAGTAGAAACATAAACTTTTTTGTTCTGACTGGCATTTTCTTTTATGACCTTGGCTATGATATTGCTACCTAAAACAGGACAGCTACAGTTTTGACTGATTAAAAGTGGGACTCTGATAGACATTTGTCCATGATTCTGGCTACAGATCTGGAGGTTGACTTCAGCCCAACCTTCATAAGGTACCTCGGTGCCATTAACTCCAGTTATTTCCAAGGACTGACTTGGACATTGCTGGTTAAGATGGAGCCGCCGATTTTGGACACTGTCCAGATTGCTCCCCTTAGATTGTGTTTTTATTTACTTTTTAAATTACTTTTTCTTTTTCTTTTAACACACATAACGTCTGCACTGATCATTTACGACAAAGAAACACTTTTGGACATTGGACACCACTTCACAGACCTGTTTCAGGGTACTTTATCCTCCAATCCATCTTGGCCATCTGAGATTCTCCGAAACACCGAGATGAACAATGGCCACTTGAATAACCACCCGAGGCGATGGATCAAGAAACACCTACCGAGCATTCTGCTCACCAATGTCCAGTCTCTGGAGAATAAGATGGACGATCTTAGAGCCAGGATAAGTTTCCAATGGGACATAAGGGACTGTAACATCCTTTGTTTGTCTGAAACATGGCTCATGACCTTGGTCCCGGAGACTGCTGTAATGCTGCCTGATAACTTCTCTGTTTTATGGATGGACAGAACAGCTGAGGCCAGTAAATCCAAAGGTGGAGGAGTGTGTTTCATGATTAACAAGAAATGGTGTGACCCCAGGAATATCTCCACTCTGTCCACTCCCGCTTGCCTCATCTGGAACATTTATCTATTATTTGCCGCCCATTCTATCTGCCCCGGGAGTTTTCATCGATCTTCGTTACTGCTGTTTACATCCCACCACAAGCAGACTTGGCTTTGTCTAAGCTTCACGATGCACTCAGCGGCAACATCAACAAACATCCTGATGCTGCTCTTATCATCACTGGGAACTTTAACAAAGCCAACCTCAGGCAGGTTATGCTGAACTTTTAACAGCATGTATCCTGTCCAACCAGAGGACCGAATACACTGGATCATTGCTATTCTTAGTTTAAGAATGCCTACAAAGCTCACTCACTACAGGCTTTTGGCAAATCGGATCATACCGCCATTTTCCTCACACCGGAATATAAACAAAGGCTCATTCAAGAACCCCTGGTGCAGAGGGTGGTAACGCGCTGGTCCGCCCACTCTGAAGCCATGCTACAGGCGGCTCTTGATGACATAGACTGGGACATGTTCCGAGTGAGTTCCTCTGACGTCAGCGAGTTCAAGGATGTAGCATTAAGCTTTGTAAACACGCTAGCCGAGCAAGCAACTGAAACAATAACTATTAGGTCCGTCTCTAATCAGAAACCATGGGTGGACAGAACAATCCGTGCAGCAGTAAACAAACGCACTGCAGCATACAACGGCGGCCTTTGGTCGGGAAACATGAGCGAGTACTAAGGATTGTGCTATGCTCTCCAACACGCAGTAAAAGCTGCCAAACTCCGTTACAGGGAACGAATAGTCACATTTCCAGCTCAATGACTCCCGACGCATGTGGCAGGGACTAAGGACCATCTGTGCCTTTGGAAATAAATCCTCTGCAGAGGTGAGAGCAGATCCGTCGCTGGCTGACAAGCTAAACTCTTTCTACGGCCACTTTGAAAACAATCTAAGCAGCGCGAATCTGCCGATCAGCGTGTCAGGAAGCAGCAGTAAGAGCAGCGATAATCATGTAATCACCGTGTCTGAGGCCGAGGTTCGGAGGGCCCTAAAGCGAGTTAACGTCAGGAAAGCAGCAGGTCCTGATGGGATTTCTGGCCGTGTTATGAGGTCCTGCACTGATCAACTTGCAGGTTTGTTTACATCCATCTTTAATGAGTCTCTTGCCACCTTGGTGGTTCCCACCTCCTTTAAAAAATCTGTCATCATCCCTGTGCATGAGAACAATAAACCCTCTTGTCTGAATGACTATCGTCCAGTTGCCCTCACATCAATAGTCATCAAGGTCTTTGAGGGACTGGTCAAAAACTACATTTGCTCTTCCATCCCAGATACTTTAGACCCTTTTCAGTTTGCCTATTGCTAAAATAGATCAACTGAAGATGCCATTTCTCACATCTGGCACTCTTCTCTCACGCACATTGACAGCAATAATGGGAACTATGTAAGGCTGCTATTTATCGACTATAGCTCAGCTTTCAATACTATAGTTCCCATCAAGCTTGCTTCTAAACTCACAGACCTCGGTCTAAACTCTTCACTCTGCAACTGGATTCAAGACTTCCTCACTGGCAGACTTCAAGTGGTGAAAGTAGGCCAGTTCACCTCCAGCTCCATCACCCTGAACGTCCCCTGCTCTACTTTCTCTACACACATGACTGCGTGTCTTCCCACAGCTCCACATCTATTATCAAATTTGCTGATGATACTGTGGTTCTGGGCCTCATTCACAACAATAATGAGACTGCATACTTGGATGAGGTAGAGAAACCAACATCATGGTGCCAGGACAATTGTCTCTCTCTGAATGTGAGCAAAACTAAAGAGCTGATTGTTGACTTCAGGAAGAGACAGCAGAAGCCCTACACTCCTCTTATGATCAGCGGGACCCCTGTGGAGAGGATGAGCAGCTTCAAGTACCTTAATGTAAACATCTCTGAGGACCTGACTTGGACTTCGCACATCCAAACACAGGTTAATAAAGCCAGGCAAAGACTGTACCATCTGCGACAGCTGAGGAAATTCAGGGTCTCACCAGCAATCCTGAAACCTTTCTATTCAGGGGCCATAGAAAGTGTATTAACTCAGTGTATCTCAGTGTGGTATGGGAACAGCTCCAGTCAAGACTGCAAAGCCCTACAGAGAGTTGTGCGCTTAGCTGAGCGCATCTCAGGGTCTGCTCTCCCCTCTCTGCAGGACATCTACCTCAAACGCTGCAAAAGGAGAGCTGTTAAAATCATCAAGGACTCCATTCACCCCAGTAACCATCTTTTCACTTTGCTGCCATCAGGTAAGCGCTTCCATAGCCTGATGGCAAAAACTGAGAGACTTAGGAGGAGTTTCTTCTCCCAGCCCATCAAGCTCCTTAACTCAAAACCAGCCTCTTAACATCTACATGACTCCACTTAATTTTTACTTAATCAGTAAGATATTCATCATTCTCTACCTCACATTGACATACTGACAGTGTCACAACTTGTTTGCACATTCACCTCTTGCACATTCCTGCGTATCTTAATATTTAAGACTACAGTACAATGCACATATGCACATTTGCCTCTTGTACAATCCTATGTATCTTAATATTTAAGAGTATACTTTCATGCACATTATGTTCTATTCTATATTTAATTCTACAGCATACACATTTTTTATATTGTATTCTTATATTTTTATTGTTTACTTTTATTTAATTCTTTCATACATATATTTATGTATATTTTCATCTGTGTTGTATTCTTTAATAATTGCACTGTCCATGTAGCAGACCTAACATTTCACTGCTGGTTATATATGCTCTATATAATCGTGTATGTGACGAATAAAAATCTTGAATCTTGAATTTAGTGAAGAGAGATTCAAGGGACTGTATTCAGGCAAATGTCTCTGTCCATATGTAAGGGTTGTGTGTGAGTGTCTCTGTCCATAAGCAATGGTTGTGTTCGAATGTCTCTGTTCATATGAGAGGATGATGTATGAGCTTCTTCAGCGTCATCGGTTGGAGTGTGACCATGGTGGTGTGTTGGTGAATCCCCCATCAAAACAGGTGCAACATTACCAGGTTCAGCGGCTCTGGTGTCTGGAGCTGATAGCACATCGAGTAGGTCAAAAGGGCAAAGAAGCTGAGTCATGCCCTAATCTTCAGCAGCTTTTAATTTCTCACTTCTGGTGTAGTTGACAATCAGGTCATACAGTTTGGGTTTACTTAGATCTGCAACATGGCAAGTTTCACGGCCATCATTTATGGAACTTGCAACAGTCTGCAACTGACTAAGACTCCAATCTGAAAGTTTCTTTTGGATCTTGAAGACCACCACCCGGCGTTGGTTTAAGGTAGTCATTTTGATCCATCACCTGTGTCAGTTGTTCTCTGGACACTTGACACGGCAGTCTTCCCTGATACACTGGGCACAGGCTCCCACCATTGCAATGACAATCTCCCCAGGCTAGATGTGCTGGATCCTGCACGAGCCCCAGACCTAGGGGATATCTGGGCCAGCAGCAAATGATATACAGGCATTAGGCACTGTGGATCGATGAATAAATTGTGAAAAATACGAGAAGACAGAAGTTCCATCTTTCCACAGCGGTAGGCAGTTTATTACTGCATTAATTTCTCTTTAAATTATTTCAAAACTGAACACTCTCAATTTTGTGAAATACAATTTAAACAAACAACAAATCCAGAAGTACACTTGATAAGAGTATGCAAAATATACCAGACAGCAACATAGTGTTGGCCCAGATCCAGCCCACATCTGGCCCGCGTGAAATCCATGCGGGCCAGATATAGCCCGGATCTGGGCCGAAACTGCTTGCTGTCTGGGATACCTTTGATCAAAATATAGTGTATACTTGTATAAGAAAAAATATATATTTAGAATCTTAGATAGATACAGATTTCTAATAATAATCATAGTTAACAATGACAGTGCAAAAAAAGTATAAAAAAATGCAAATGACAATTATTGTCTTTTATTTGAACAAAAGTTATTGTATTTTTTATTTATTTTTTTTTTTTTTTTAAAAACAAGTATCTCAAGGGTTTTTATTTTTATGTGATTTTCCTACTTCAAAGTTAATGGTGTAGTGTTTGCTCCGGGCCAGCAGGGGCAGGGTCGGGTGACGGGTTTATTGTAGCTGTGTGAGTTTCTCATTACTGCAGAGAGCTCGAACCTGATGCACTGTCTCCTCGTTTCTCTCCTGTTTTACAGGTGGGTAAATGTAGAAAAATAACTCAGAGCTAGAATTTAGCCCTGCTGAAATGTATGTGAGATATGAGTGGACTGTTTTAGTGAAATAATTTTCGTTAGGGTCTGTTTCTGATTTTGTTTGAAACGAGTTTGAGATGAGAGGGCAAAGTCCAGCAGAGTAATGGTCGACTGACAACGTGCACATTACGTTAGAGAGCAAATTAGCTCAACACACTTTCCCATGTAAATATGCACATGAAGATATTTTTTTTGAGCTTGCAATGTTAACAGATATGTTTAGCTCACTGTATGTTAGTTCCCCACCATCGGTTGGAAATGTTTTTTGCTCAATGAGTGTAGACAAAAATGGTTACAGTTTAAAATGAAGTTTAAAGTTATATTTGAAGCACTTTATTAGTTCTGAGCATGATTTTGCAGTACTGTATTGACATGATACTGATAAAATACTGTGAATGGAAGTTTCTAAGTATCTTAAAAATAGCTGGTGAATATTACCATTGTCTTTACATTTCATTTTGATAAATAGTGTAAAATACAAGCACGAAGAGTAAGTGAACATGCATTTGGTGCTAAGAGGTTTATTTTATTATGGATTTTGTATTGACATGGACACTGAAAATTCATTGTAATGTTAAAAAAGACACTGAATATGTAATATGTGAAACATAAAATGACTCTTAACAATAGAGATGTTTGCTGAAGAAAATTCTTAAAATAAATTACTGCAGAGAGCTCGAACCTGATGCACTGTCTCCTCGTTTCTCTCCTGTTTTACAGAAGTCAATCTGTTCACCACGGTGCCGTTGCCACGGTACGCTTTAGAAAACTGATTTGGGCTGAGTAGCAAAACAAACTTGTAGCCAATCAGCAGTAAGGGGCCTGTCTACTCATGATGTGGAGGAGAGAACATTCAAACGGACATTAGCCGAGCCGAGCAACAGAAAAACAGAGATGGTGGATAAAAAACAAGAGGAAAACGTCTGCAGAACAAAAGAATGCTTAAAGGATTAGTTCACCCAAAAATGAAAATTAGTCTGCGTTTTACTCACCCACAAAGCATCCTAGGTGTATATGACTTTCTTCTTTCAGACTAATCCAATCAGAGTTATATTTCATACAAGCCGTTTCATGGCACTCAACGGGTGTTGCATTCCTTCAGTCCAAAAGACGTGAAATAAAAAGCTCCCTTCCATAAAAAAACAGTTTCTCACACGGCTCTTGGGGGTGGTGTGAAGGGTGAACAAAGGCCTCCTGTAGTGAATCGATGCGCTTTTGTAAGAAAAATATATTAATATATTTTGATAAATATATTCAAAATTTTATAATCACTTTAATCTAGCTTGGGCTCACTGTAGTAAACTAAGCAGTTCCGGGGGAATTATGTATGACGTGAGCTTTGCACATGCGCCGCTCAGAAGTGACGCATACGGAAACGCAGCAGAGAAATCAAAACAAAACAACGGTCACTAATTAGAAGTACAAAACGAGGATTTGTAAAGAAGAATGTCAGAGGATTTCGATATAAGCAAAGAGGAGACTTATTTTCCTTTGCTAAAGTAAGGAAACTTTGCTTCTTTTGATCCTATAAACAAACGTTGGTTTTCACGAGACTCACCGGCACACGTGCTACGCTGACCCCATACATCCCAGAACTGCTTAGTTTGCAACAGTGAGCCCAAGCTAGATTAA
Organism: Cyprinus carpio; assembly: GCF_018340385.1. NCBI lineage: Eukaryota > Metazoa > Chordata > Actinopteri > Cypriniformes > Cyprinidae > Cyprinus > Cyprinus carpio. The sequence continues at coordinate 13,999,094 of NC_056602.1, forward strand.
AGTGATTATTACATTTTGAATATGGATATTTTTCTTACGAAAACACATCGATTCGCTATAGGAGGCCTTTGTTCGCCCTCTGGAGCCATGTGAGACACTTTTTTTTAAATGGAAGGGCGCTTTTGGTTTCAATTCTTTTGGACTGAAGAAATGCAACACCTGTTGAGTGTCTGTTTTTTTTTTTTAGATTAGATACACTTCAAAACTAACTCAAATTCTTTGTATTACACATTTTGATTTACATAAGTACAATGAAATGAACATTTTAATGAAATATATTCATACCTGTGAAAAACACGAGAAGACATACATCTTACATCTTTCCACAGCGGCAGTCAGTTTATTACTGAGCCCGCCGGCCAGCAAGAGGTTAATCTCTTGCGTCTTTCATGAGCGCCTGATGCGCCATCTATTGGCATGGCAGTGTAATGCCACAATGATATACTGGCTGCATCCGAAATCTCTAAAATGCTGCCTTCGGAGGCAGTATTCCAAGGCAGGAAGGCATCAAGGCCAGGGTCGGATTTAGTGAATAGGGGGCCCCAGGCAAAATATAGGAATGGGGCCCTATACATTTTCACACATTTTCTTAGATCAACCTTGAGGTTTTTGATTTGATGCTTGCTGCTGCACAATGGTGCCCCATAGTTGTGTCCAATGTTTTTACATTTTCATGTACATGTTAAATGGCTTTAAATACATATATCAAAAGCAAGCTTTAGAAAAATGTTTGGAGCATTTTTTGTTTGTTAATTGTGTGTGTGTGTGTGTGTGTGTGTGTTTAACAGCCAGCTGCAGACAGTGAATTGATCATAGCCTATATGTATATCAATTTAGCATTCTCAAATAATCACGACTTGCATAAAATAAAATCTATAGATATAAAACAGTTCAAGCATATCACAATTTTAGATTATATGTTTAACCTAGACGTTTGTGTGGAGAGTTGAAGCTGAAGCTCGCTCTGCAGGACATGGAGGCGCCGGTGCGATCACTTGCCTTTTTTTCTAACAGTGGAAACAACTAAATACACAGTCATTTTTGCTCATAAAGGTAAGAGTAATACCTCATTCTAAACTGTAAAGGGGCTAGTTTTATTTGTGTGCACTCACAATATCAGTAAAACTTTGTGCTTTTATAAAATAAAGAAAACGTCTCAGGTTACGAATGTAACCATGGTTCCCTGAGTAGGGAACGAGACACTGAGTCCTCTAGGGGTCGCTATGGGGAACACCTCGTCGTGACCCGTGTCTGAAGCATACATTGAAAAAACACAAACGAGTTGGCCAGCGACAGCCCCTGACGTCACTACCGGTGCGACTGTAAAACAGGCACCGGGAGGACACGTCATTCACTTCTTCGTCTGAAGCTTGCGTCCGAAACATGGCAGGGAGCTAGAGGATGCAGTGTCTCATTCCCTACTCAGGGAACCATGGTTACATTCGTAACCTGAGACGTTCCCTTTCAAGGGAACTTCGAACTGCGTCCTCTAGGGGTCGCTATGGGGAACAGTATACCCACACCGCCATGCTGAGGGGAGTGCAGGCCAGAATCATGGCGAACACTAAGTACCAACTCTACCATTTCCATGGGAGTTGCCCCTGGGATGTTAGACGGCTGTCTGTGACATTACCCCTAATGGCCAAAGGCCTAGGCTACATACCTAACTTACCTGTTAGGGCCTCGGCCTGGGGTAGAGCTGAAGGCTTGGAATCAAGAAAGATTCCTTTAAAGGAGTATGGCAAAGAACCTAGCATTTTATACTAAGTCTTGCCTGTCACACAGGGGCTACCGCTTGCTCTCGCAAAAGCTTGCTGAAGGAGCTGTCTCAACAGATCTCCAGTAGCAACACCCTGTTTAGATAGGTATCCAAGGATACATAGGTGGAGTGGCGCCCAAGATGAACTGGGCTTTTACCAACTCAAGAAAGGGCACGAAGCAACCGCGTGAAGCCCTCACCATATAGGATTTTAGAAAGAACGCAGAGCACTAGCGTGCAAACTAACCACAGTGTAAATTTCAGAAAGTGCGCAAAGAGTTCACATGCACACTTACCATAACATGGATTTTAAATACTGTTCTAAGGAGGGGGTTCTCATGGCACTCTGATAGAGCAGCTCATAGATGGAATGGTGCATCCCAAAACAATATGTTTGAGAGTCATCAACTCGATCTGTGGTAATAATGCTGGAGCGCTCTGGAGGAAAAACAGAGAACTCAATCTCACGTGAGAGGAGAACTCCGAATTCAGAAAGAGAGTAGCGCACTCATAGGCGACCCTTTTTGATAAAGGGGAGTGCTGCTAAACTACCACGAGAACCGCCCAAATAGCCCCTCATGTTGAGGGAAGCGATGCTTGAAGTGTATAAATAAAGATACACTGGCTGAGTGGAGCCCAAGGAACCAAGGTCTAACCAACTCAAGGAAGCTGAGCGCGTAACCCTTACCGTACAGGATTTCAGAAAGTGCGCAGAGTCTTGCGTGCACACTTCCCACTTATGTGGATTTTAGAAAGTGCGCAAAGTGTTCCACGTGCACACTCACCACCATATGGTTTTCAGAAAGTACACAGAGCTTAGCGTACTTAAAGCTTCCTAAGCATCGCAGAGGTGCCGAACCGCACGGGAGAGGCAAGCTCAAATTTACAAATCTCTGGCGAGGGGAGCATCACCTGAGACAGCATATACAAGAAGATTCTCGCAACTGCCACCTCCACTTCCCGCTCGATGCGTCAGCAAGAAGGGATATCCAAGTGACCAGGAAGCCCCTCAGGGTGACCTGGCCGGACATTTTTTCATCACCATAATTGATGGATATCTAAAATATGAAAATAAGGAAAAGCCGAGAACAGGCCCGATTATAATTTGCATTTTATTTTATAATTCTATACAATTAAAAATTTTAAAATCAAATTATAATGGCATATATAGGCTATGTAAATTTTGTCCTATGATTTTATAGCTTGCTTTTTCAGTTTTTTTATGTTGTTCTGTTCTGAATACCTTAACATGTAAAGGATTTTCACAATTTTGTATGATATGTCAATTCTTTTTTTTATTTATTTTTATCCATGTCATCAATTTGTTGTATTCCCATTTGTAAAATAGCCAACAAATTAAATTTTGTAGGCTAACCCGATCTCAAAAAGTTCACGATTTTCTGCTTCGTAATATTTCTATGCAGAAATTTACTTTGGCATGCAAAAGACTGATAAATTCATAATTAATGGCATGGCTGGTTCAGTCGACAGAAATGCGGGACACACACAGGCCTATGATAACTGCGGAAATGTTTGCGGAGCAAATCAGGGTCAGTCTGAGCACTCATGGTACTCACAGTACGTAAAGCCGTACACCTGCAGGTGCCACAGACTCAGACGGTTGTCGTGGTAATAAACACTGTAAACAGCAACCGTTCATATGTCAGTTCTTAATGCAATGGGTAAGTCCCTGATCAAGGCACATTCAAATCCAAATTCTGCTTTACTTCCTGTCTCCGGAGGTACCTCCTTTGATTTCCCACAATCCTGTGTGTTCCATTCCGTGACAGTTGAGCTAAAAAATAAAGATTGCATCTGAAAGTTGAGTTTAGTGGTCAGTTTGTGTGTAAATGTATATTTCTGACTAACTTTTTGCACTTTTGATGTTAGTTCTAGCGAGAAATCAGTATTAGCCTATAGTAATTAAATGTTTGTTTAGTATTCACAAAAACTTGTTCTGTTTTATTGTAGAGCGGTCACTCTTTTCAGTAAACTCATAAATGCCATTTTCTCAACCCATTACATAACATTAGAGAATGTATTTGTTATGAGTTTGAATCAGCTTTTGTCAGCTGTTTGGAGTAGCGGTGATTTTGTTTGCGGCAGCGACCTCTAGTGGTCATATAGCATTTAAAATTCTGTTCAGCCCACATTCACAACTGTCATTTTGAAGACAATTTCTAGTCATGTTTTGCGCTTTTGGCAGTGAAGCCGCTTGCCTGTTAGAAGGAAAGAGAGAGAGAGAGAGTGTGTTCATCATACCAAAGTCTGCATTCCAGTCATTTGCCGTATGCTCCCTGAATATGTGCACATTTGCAGCTGGTTGTACGGGAAGTTGCTTGGCTGGACAGATACCGTTTACGATGCCAATGGAAGGAGACAGGGGGGTGGGGGCGAATTACTGAAATACAAACTGCAATTCTTCTGCACAATGAGACAACCACTCAAGAATCTCTGTAGGCTTCAGACATCTTTGTATCAAGTGAAATACACCATCATTGTAGCTTTAATATGCTACCTCTTGGGAAGGTTATCAGAAAGCACAAGATCCGTTTTCATAGTTGCTGATGACCTATACAGATCGTAGTTGTATCCAGCTTTAAATTTAAGTACAAAACTGTCTTTTACATAAGAAAGCTGTCGAATACAAAACTACACTGGCACTGGCCTCCTTGCTGTTTCAAGAGTCAGGACAATGCATTTAGCGTTCATGGTTTTTTTTGGTTTTTCTTTAACAGTCGTTTTCAATAAATTAAAACTTACAGCAGTGAAGAAGTTAGTAAGATGAATTAGTACCTGTAATCAGAATCAATAGCCTGCTATACTTCTTATTCAGCCTATACTTTCAGCCCCTTTAATTAGATTCAATTTGTTATCATTAACTAGTTACATGGACAATGTAGGGGAGACCGGGGCAAGTTGTCACTGGTTTTGAGTCAAACGTCCAAATGCGCAAATGCTTCATTATTCAATATCATTTTTTTTTGTTGTTGTTGTTGTTGGGTAAAAAAGAGACAACAATAAAACCAAGACAGGGGTTTTGTAAGTTTATGTTATTATTGTTGTTTATTTACATTTTTATATTTAGTATTTACATTTATATAAATCTATATGAAAACTCTGTTATGTCAGTCGTGGGCATTTAACAATCTATCCAATATAGTGTGACAATAGTGTGACAATACGATCAATAAATCATTAAGGTTAAAAAAAAAATTGCCTCTCCCATTGAAATAATATTTGTTTGTTGTTTTATTTCACACTTTGGCAATTAAACCGAAAAGCTAAAATTGGATGATATTGTATGAAGAGAGCTGGGTTAGAAAAAAATGGTAAAACATAAACAAAAGAGGGTGAAAGATACATCATCATAGATTCCTAAGGCAGTGTTGATTGAACTCTGATTCCCCGGTGTAGTTATCCAGATCTCAGAGCAAATAACACACATCTGCACAGATATAAGATACATAGACACTTGCTTTAATTATGTTTCTCTTTGAAAAAAAAAAATCACTGTTGTTTCTCAACAGTGCTGCTTCTAATTGTGAAAGAATGGAGATGAACAGACAGTGCAAATCTCCAGATTTCTGCTTAAAACACAGCCATCTACCAAAGGACTCAATTTATTTGACGGGGCCCCAAAACAAACATTCCAGCCAGAGGTCTTTTTTTTTTTTGACAGTATTCCTGTAGCCTTGGCACAAACCCGCCACTTTCTTTTATTCTTTTGTAATAATACATTAAGTGGAAAACAGCAGTGGGTCATTGACAATTCTCTTTCTAGAATGATCTGTGGAGGCGCAAATACGGCTTATTGCAGTAATGAGCATGAACATAGGACGTACCAAAAGAATCACAAGATTTTCTTAGTCTTTTGAAGAGAAAAAGAATCGGTGATATGTAAAGCTTTTCTCTTTTTCTTCATCCACAGATATTCAGTGGAATGAAAACAAATATTAGAGAAACATTCATTGCTGCCCATATCTCCAGTGTGCAGAACTAATCAGTCTTCGCTTGTTGCCCAAGGTCTCTCCATTTCTGATGAACGTTGTTCAGCACCCCCAACAAAGGCAACATCAAAGCAGAAGACTTGCACTCAAAAGAGCTCTGGCTTTGTAATCTATTTCAAATCCAGCATTCTTAAAACTTGTTTACAGAAAGATCAACTACAAAACTTCTTGGGAAGACATCACTACCTCTCTGACATGAATAATTGAACTGGTGTGATAACCTAAACTCTCTGTTTTGCCATAATTGCTTTGCTAATAACATTCAGAAAGCACAGCACAAAGAATATAAACTACAGTTCTGCTAAGTTTACACGCATGCAATACTCAGTTAAAAGAGGTAGACGAAGCCTCTGGCAGGGAAAGTTTTCAGAGTTTCGAAACTCAGAGAACACTTTCAAACTAGGAAGAGAGACAATACAGAGTGGGAAAGTGAATGATTATGAGTGAAAACTAAAAGAATCAAATAAACCTATAACAAAAATGCTGTCAACACTTCCCACAACAACAAACTCCAGGAAGGTAAGTGGAGATGAATTCAATACATTTACATATAATGACACTGAAAACAACACACAGACTGGCTAAAAAGAGAAGGAAGAGAAAGCAAACAAGATCATTATTCTTCTTGGCTATTTGTGAGGGAAGATCATGTTTCTATTATCATAAAATGAAATGATTATAAATAATAAATGCTGCAATTTAAATGATACCGTTTGATACACTGCACACAAGACAAAGAAATTGCCTGTCCTTTTTTAAACAGCATTCCGTAAAAACATGAAAGCTATTGCAAAATGTTACATCTACTGAACTGTTGCATGAACAGACTGGAAAGACTGATGCCCCAATAGACTATAAATGTATAATTTATTAGAATACTTTAGAAGAATTTCAATTCATGTTGTCCAAGACCTTGCATGTCCGCACACTGAGACGTTCTGCCACCTTGTGGCTTTGTCATCTTCTGCAAAGAGGAGACTTCATTCTGGAATGGAAATGTTTTTCTCTTACATTCACTTCTATGTTTCCATACTTTCCATTCCATTATATATATATATTTGTATATATATATACACACAGACACACACACACACACGCAGCGGGTAAAATAAGTATTGAACACATGCCAATTTTTCTCAATAAATATATTTCTAAAGGGGCTGTTGACTCGAAATTTTCACCAGATGTCGGTAACAACGTAAAAAATAAAAGCAAAACAAATAAAGTCAGAAATTAAGTTCTGTGTAATAAAATGGAATGACCCAGGGGAAAGGTATTTAATAATTTTAGTAAATAATACTTATGTGTATTGTTTTCTTTGCATGTATGGATTACTTGGGTTGTTATCGACATCTGGTGAAAATTTCAGGTCAACAGCACCTTTAGAAATATATTTACTGAGAAAAATGGTGACGTGTTCAATACTTATTTTACCCGCTGTGTGTGTGTGTGTATATATATATATATATATATATATATATATGATCAGACATAATTAAACAATTATGAGACATAGTTAAACAGTGTGTTCCTAAAAACACTGAACTTCTTCCTTAAGGACAGGTGAGCACAGACAAGTGACCTTGAGTTGACAGGCGAAGCGAGTGAAAGAATGTCTTTCATTAATATGTTTAGGTCACAAATCTGCCTGTGGAACAGGACAAATGAAACACAGTGTGCTGTCTGCTCTGCCCTGCTTTAAAGACAAACCACCTCTGGTAAAATGATGAACTCTCTAATCCTTTGTATTCATTCTTCTGCCCCCAGATCCGAGATTTAAAACGGGTACACCGTCTCTTTTCTGCCTGTTAACAGGCAGCAGTATAATAATGTAGTTTCCTGTGATGTTTCGAAACCATTGCTCCAGGCTCAAGCTTAGTCGGCAGCGTACGGGATCAAGAAGAAATGTGAGCCAGTGAAAATGGATAAAAATGGCCCATTGTACCCCAAGGTAGGGAATAACTACTAACATGAGACACAAACAGCATAATAAATTATTCTCTGCTCTTGTTCCAGCAGACCAAAATCAAACTTTTCAGTGTACGCTTGGCAGGCCATTAAAAGAATTTCTTCATGCTCTGAAAACAGAGGCCTAAAGTTAATTCTGATATTTCGTCAGAAATGTAAAATACACTCTTCAGATTAATTAACTTGCCTGGGTTTAATGGTCTTTGCAAGAAAATAAGGTGCTCCAGCATATGATTTTAAACTGTAAGTGTTGGTTTTAGTTTCACATGTAGATTTTATTTTATAAAATATTCATTTGATTTCACTGTTTTATCACACATCTCTCTGAACCCACCGCTCAGTTGTCAAACACATCTGATGCTATGAGATGTCATCTGCTCATTAATGTGAAGCGATTTCAACCATGTTAAGCTGTACAGGACTGTGAGATGCTGTGAATGAAAGGAAGGAAGCAGAAATATAAGCCTGACCTATAATAGCATGTTCATATATAGAGAATTTTGTTTTACATTGAAAAACTATTAACAGCAATTAAAATTACAAAAGATAATTTTGATGCACAAACTTTAAATTACATAACATTTTACTAGAAATTGTTTCTTAACACAAACACACACACACATAAAATATTTAACACACACACACACACACACACACACACACACACACACACACACATATATATATATATATATATATATATATATATATATATTCTTTCAAACAATAAAGGCAGACGCTCCTTTAGGTCTAAAACAAAAATGTTAGACATTTATAGCCCTTCTGATGACAACAAAAAAGTGTAAATTTTGTCGAATGCTTACTATGTAACTGTGCTAATAATTGTATATTGTAATTAAAATATATGTTGTCTGTGGGGGGAGTGAATAACCAGTGCTCTCTTCACCCTCAATGCCACGACTTAGGTGAGACCCTCCAGCAAGGCACCAAACCCCCAACTTCAAGTGGTGTGTCCGGGTGTGTGTGTGTGTGTTTCCTTTCCTTAGCATAAAAAATTGTGTTGTTAATTCAGTATTGTATGCTTGTAAACAATACAGTTGTGTGTCTGGTGTTATCAAACAGCTTATAACTGCAATTACAATTTCCAGCAAGAAATGTTTATAATATGACAAAATAAAAAGCATTCCATTATTCACCACATCGCTAGGTGTGCAAGTCCACCTTCCCACCATCTTTCCTGTGTTTTTTTCAACACCAGCAGTAACTTCACCTAAGAAGAATTCACCCTCTGTCTGTGGAATAATCCATATCGCGAGCGGGGGATTTACAGTATGTCTCTACTTCACTCCTATTTTTAAACACCCAATGCACCATTTCTCCGTGAAAAACAACACGACCTTAACTTTTCACTTTGTCTTCGAAAGGATGTAAACGTTTCTTTTTCTCTTAGTTTATGGTGTGATTTGTGAACGCACAGACCGAACATCCCTGCTGGAGTTTTAGTTCAACCTGCAGAATTTTAGGCAAAATGGCGACATTGTAACGGATGGAGGACGAAAAAAAGGACTGTAATCAAGTACCATGACAAACTTGTCCCATGTTATAGTGTCATTCTCTGGGAAGGTAGGTTTGAAGCTTACAAACGTCTTCCCTTGACGGATGTGTGTTTAACCGTGTTGGGAGATGAGTGCGCGAAGGGTACAGTGGCTTGAGTCCTTGCATGGGCACGAGAGCTTATACACGGGCATCAGGTATGTCAACACCGTGCCAGTCGCGAATCGCGCAAGCTAACATTTCACCCCTCCGTTGTCACATACGCTATTGCTCTGAATAGTATCGCATTTGGGGAAAAGTTGGACGCTCCCCTGACATCTGAGCGCACTCGCGCCGTTTCTCGTTTCCCCGTGAAAGCCACTTTATACACACTTTTACAAGATGGGTGTCAGAATCGATCCAAAGCGGTGTCAGTCACTGGATGAGACGATCCGTTTTTCCGTGTCAGCGGGGAGTTTGTGTCGCGGGTTTGACACTTGAAGAGCGCAGACGCGTTTAGACGCTCGTCTTGAAGGCGCTCTGCGCGACCTTGATTGGAGGGAATCTGTGCGCAACGCGTTTGCGCACCGCGGCATACAAACATCCCGCCGCCTATTGCTTTCTCTTGTAAACCACAGTCGATCATTTTGAATGGTGCTTAAAAATAGGCCCAATATGAAAATTTCTTGCACGCTCCCAGAACTTTTAATAGCTGTAAATGCATTTTTATAGCTTTAGAAAATGAAATAACATCATACCTGTGTGTGACCTATGACCATGGCCCATCTAAATTCTAATTTTGATAAATCCCACTTTACCTCCATTGGTCGGTTTACTATTATTAAATATCAACGAAAGTTTGGCTTGTTCGGAAATATAACCCAGGTTTTGGCTTTGTTGGCTTTGTTGGTGTTTCTGTGGACTGTTAATGCAAATGTTTGACTGCATAATTTTCTTCTATTTTTTATTTTCATGTGCTGTAAGTACCCTTATGGTCTGGATCATTAGTTCTTTGCAAATCTTTGTTTTTCCATTCTTAATTATCTGAGCATTGTTTTACACTGCATACAGTGATCATACAGATATTGTTTGCCTTGTTACCATGAACACTGGATAAATGGAGGCCAAGAAAACACAAGAAAACAAAAGAACACCCTTTCTATTGGTATTAAGTTTTATCATAGAGGTGAACCACAATTACAGTGTTAGTTTCACAGTTACTTAAATATTGATTTGGGTTTTATTTTTATTTTACTTATAGAGACTGTAGAGATGTTGAACACAAGAACACAAATGACATGAGCAGTTTATTCCCCAATGCAATGAAGTGTTGCCATGGACAAGAATCATTATTTGGAATTATTTCACTGCTGGATCTAGCAAATGACCAATCAGAAGCAAGAATTTCAGAGAGCTTGTATAATGCACACTTCATTTGCATCTGAAAGATGCTTTTCTCTACTGAAAAGCTAACAGTAAATTCAGAGGTCATCACAGGGCCTTGCCTCAGTCCGTGTGTATTTGATAATAATCACCGTAATATAATGTAAACAGCAGTCTTAACAGAGATTTAGGGGGGAAAATCCAATTACTTAAGATAAATGAGGAGGGTCAAGACCAGGAACAGGGCTCAGGCACATGCAACCTTGCAACCTGTATGTCCGCAAATGTATAATCAAATCCTTTAAAGACAGATTACATAGCCAGACTCCAGAACCGATTTCAAACAAATTGATTATGTGTCACTCAGCAAGGTCAAATATTTGCACTGAGGCGCATTTCTAGAATGTGCAGAATGATAAAAATCGGTCCCATCTTCCCTGTTTTTGCTGCGCTCCCAGCTCGATGTGTTCTAAATGAAGACACAGGGGACTGTTTTAATGGAAGTACACTGGCCTGAATTAGCAAGCCAGCACTACTGCAGCTGGGCCGGGGAGATATTTCAGTAAGCTGTTGATCTAGCCAGAACATTGAGACCTGCATAAATCTATTAGAGGAAGAGGCCAAGAGAGAGAGAGGCCTATTTATCCAGTGCTATGCTCTGACTATTAGCTGCTCATTCCATATCATTTAACCTCTAGCGTGACCTCTCATTACAGCCACCAGACTCATCACTGTATTAGAATGTAATGAGCTTTTTTGCTTAAATGAGATGTTGAGCTTAATGATTAAGCAGCTGTGTTTTGGTGAATAGGATAGCAGCAATTTATATGTGTTACTGTAGCAAAAATATAGAATTCTATGCATTCAAGAATCCTAAAAAAATGCACCATGGTTTCTATAAAAATATTAAGCAGCATAACTGTGATAATAATAAGAAATGTTGTGCACCAAATAAGCATATTAGTATGAGCATGTGGCACTGAAGAATGGAGTAACGGCTGCTGAAAATTCAGCTTTGCTATCAAAGGAATACATTTGATTTTTAAAGTTATTTTAAATTGCAATAATATACTGTTTTTTTGATTAACTACTACTACTAATATGTCGTCGCTTGCTATTTGTGGCTTACATGTTGCCACACATATCCTTTTTAACCTCCTAATGTGACATGTCTAATATTAACAATTCTCTGTCTATCTATATGTTCATGTTCCAGGTGGGTTTACTGAAAACTACAGGGTGCCAATGCTTTGGAAAAGACTGGTAGGAACCATATATGTATTTAAAAGAATATCAATTTAGTGTTAGTCTTTTGTTTACTGTATTGTAGCAAATCACAATAGTCTCATTAATCATTGCAAATTGTTAATAAACGTGTGGAAATTTCATTTAAAAAGAGATTAAATGCTGACAGAATTAGGATGGAAACAGCGAATGTAAGATTTGTGTCTTCGCTAATGTTGCTGGAAAGCTGGAGTGACAGTGCTCTCGCTGCCTATACACAGCACCAGGGGTGTGTGTAATGTTCCAGATATTTGGTGGCATGTCTCAACACCTTGAGCTGAGGCACAGATGTGTGAACTGCTCTGATACTATAGCTGGGTGTGATCACCAGTCAAATTAAATCAGAGCTGTCAGTTACGCTTGTCACAGGCATACTTCAAGTCAGCCTGGAAACCTGGCAACCTTCATCTTCCTCTAGCAGCCCTCCAGAAAAAGGCCAGAAAGAGGAATCTGGGTATAATGTTGTGTGAGCAAAACTGCCAAAATAATTTTGTGTAATTGGACAATGATCCAACAGAATCGAGATGATAGTGCGAAAAATGTTAACCTGTCTGCGTTCTGCATTCAAACGGTATCTTTGTCTCTGAAGTTTGTCTTGGGATGTGTGCCAAAATTATTTGACAGATGCGATTGTCGCCGGTTAGTCTCATTCCAAGTCGAGAGCTTGCCTCTCTCTTAGTGCAATTCTCACAACTTTGAAACAGAAATGGCATGGGTGTCCCGCCATTCAGTTACCCGCACCCCAGATAAGCAAATGAGAACACTTCTTCCTATTAAAGACTTTATGAGAGAAGTTACACACGTAAAGTCTCTCAGCTCACCAAAAGCTACAAACGGACTGCAGCAGCCTCGGGCTCCAGAGCTCACTCTGATGACTTCACCACTAGGGGCCAGGATTTGATCACTAATGCTCTGCAGGGTGCTAAACTTTGTTACAGTTAAAAGATATGAATGCTTCTCTCTGAAGATTCACTAACTGCTATGCCATTCATAGTCTATTTTTAAATAATCTTAGTTGTGTCAGTATATGAAATGTTGGTAACAGTTTGACAGTGTTGCTTAGCCTTATATGAACAGCAGAAAACTTTGTGGAAATACCTGGAAAAATTGTGTATTGCTTGATTTTTGTAGTGCCTGATAGTAAGTGCATTGATTTTGCTTGAGTGAAATTACATACTTGTTTAATACCACTTTTATTTGAGGTCTCTTGCATTTAAAAAAAAGTGACCGCAGAGGAACAGAATCCATCGGAACAGACGTGTTTGTAAGAGATTCCAGAATCAATAGGACCAAGGCCGTAAGAATGTTCTATCGACGCTGAAGGGTGTCTCTTACTGAGCACCAATTAACCAAAATTAAATCCACTGTTTTTATTGATTGAAAGGGTAAAGGCAAAAGTTTGCCTGAGAATTAACTGTCAAGCCCCCAAAACCTTTTTCTTGCGAAATCCTTCAAGGTTGTGGTTCACCAATCTCATTAAATTTCCCAATTATTCCAGGAGTTGGATGTGATATTTTAGAGCTTTGAACAGAGGTTGCAGGGTGATGTATGATTATAGAGCATTTCTGTCAGGAAGAGATCACTGAATTATACGTGGTATTAAGAGAGATGAGAGTGTGTTAATGGTGTACCTGTGCAGTCATTACATATACTGATATTCTGCTTATTGATGCGTTCACAAGAAGGTTCTGAAACGCCATTTGTACAATCAGAGTTTAAAAATAGAAAAATTGATGTCAAAGCATTAATTATTATAATTTCATATTTTTTTAAGAAAAATCTTGAAATATTAAACAAAAAAATTAAAAGGAAGAAATCGTTTACTTTTGTCCTCAAACAGCTACACAAACCCTTTCTTTTATTATTATTTTTATTATTAAATATAACCCTAAACAAATATATATTTTTTGCTCTTGATTTTTTATTTTATATCTTTCCTTTACTTTCCTTTCCTTTCCTTTCCTTTCCTTTTTTTTATGTGTGTATTCTTTGCTTTTAAATGTTTATTTTATGTAATCTGGTTATAGAAAGTATGGTCAAATGTTGTTAGAGCCATCTGTTGGTCATCAGTGGTACTGACCAGTGGGAAGTACAGATTCTGTTAGCTCGTGGCTTAAATGTAAATATAATAATAATAATAATAATAATAAATAAAAATAATCATAATTAGTGACTTAAGAATATTGGATTTAAATAAATACAGTGCTTGTTTTGCACTTTTGTAAAATAAGAACTGAATTGTGCAGGTTACATCTGTGGCAGAAAATCACATTTAGCTGTTTTGCTGAGACCTGTTTAAGTATTAAAAGTGTAAGCATTAAAATCTCGTATTTATTTTATATTGATGCTGAAAAAAATTAATTTCCAATATACCTGCCCTTGGCAGAACTGGTAAATGTTTACATATGTTTTCTGAAATGAATATATTTACACCATGCTATGTTTCTTTATATAGCAAAAATATTAAAAGATCAACTGATTTGTTGCTTATCAAACACCACATTTTGTTCACTTTTGGTTCAGTCAGCTACATTCATGGAGTGCTGCATGGCACGTACAACCAGACGGTACAGCAAGGGAAAGTGGCTTCAGCGCCCTGTTATTGATAAGAGCACCTTAATTGGAATAAAGAGGGAGGGCCTCTCCTTCTGTCTTTTGTATACATTTACTGTTATACTCATTAGCTTCCCATTGTCTCCCAGCTAGCATCTTCTTTACAGCTTGCCGGGAGTCTCTCGGGAGGTTATTTACATCTCTCCATGGGGCCTTTCTCAGGTTACCGAGCACACCCCCTACCTCTCCTTCTGCACGCATGCAGCCTCCTCTCTGATATGTTTGGGAGTTGCTCTGATTGAGTGGGGCTCTGGTGTTAATGACCAGTCTGGATGCAGCTCCGCCCCCTCATTCAGCTTTAATAGATGCCATTGACAAGCAGCAGGCACTGATAAAAATGTGATGATTTTTTAATATCCTAAGGGAGCCTGTTCAGGGGGAGATGGACCAGAAAGTGCAAACATTGCTTTGTGCGGTTAAGAATGGGTCGTTTTATGATTAGCAGTGTTATTTTAGATTAAGTATCGGTTAAACAGATAGTCAGTTTGAATGTTTGGTCCTAATTTAGATAGGAATCCTCTGCCATTATATTTACCCTTTTCCGCTTTCCTCACTTTTATTATGTTGCTCATGTCTTAGCTTGCGCGGCACATTACGTTTTAAGAAAAGGTAATAAAAGTTGTTTCATCCCGAAACCTGAGGTGCTTGACATTTCTCCAAATTTAAGCGTATTGATGTCTGCTCGCTTAGACCCGATCCCATCCTCAGCATGTAGACAAGCGTTGACATTGACACGCTTTCATCTGATTGGTCACGTGTCTTCAGCAAAGCGGCAGTGACAAAGTTAGCTTTTTTCTTTCGCACTACTCAAGCAAGACAGACGCATGTGCGTCTGCCCTCGATCACAGCGGTAGATACACGCCCTCGTAGCCCCACCATATTCAAATCAGATCTCCAGTAATCATCACATTTCATGTAAAGAAAAATCGACGCCGTACAACACAACTCATGACCTGAGAGGAAGTATATTTTATGGCGCATTGCTTTCATATTTTACACAGAATAAAGGGGAACAATCAACTGTTTATTTTTCATCAAGATATGTGCCACCGTGTAAAACTACCACAGTGATGCAACTGCCAGAAAACTTTCGCCCCCTTCTTTAAGTGACAAACTCTTTGCATCATTCTTTAATGTGAGAGAGAGGCTACTGGTTTAAGGGCCTGTCGACCTGCGGTACTTCGCACCCACTGCCCGGCTCACTATAAGAGCGCCCTCATTAAAACTGAAACCCCAGACCTGCTCAGCTTTTTCTTTTTCCTGCGCTCTTGCTCCCTTTTTAAAAAAGAGAAGTTTTAAACTGACAAAGCCACGGGAAATCCCCATCAGACATCCCTCCCTTAATCTGTCTAATTTTGAAAGGTATTGTTTAAGGCTTCAAAGTTTATATGGTTTAATCCTCCTCTAACACTACAGGGCAGCAAATGAGGCCATGTCAGCAGCTCTGGCACCACTAATCTACTTCACACAACAGAAAATCCTCCTTCTAGATAAGGTTGCATAGGTTTCCTGTGAACTCGCCTTTTGATGTTCCTTACCTGCTATTGAACATGACTTCTGTCTTAACCCAACTGTCACTCACTCCCTGTCCCCTTTTATCATGCCCAGTGACCCCCCTTTCCCCTCTCCCCGATCCTAAATCTACCATCAGGAGGAGCAGGCATTTCACTCGCTCTATTTTAGGAAGGAGCACTGAGGCGAGCTGCGTGATTGAGTCCTTGAGTACGTGTTGATGCTCTTTAATTTGGGTTGTGGAAGGATGTGCTCTTTTGTTTTGAAATCAAGAGCCAAATTTGTGTGGACTGTTTTTTTTTTATCCGGGTTAGTTGACAAAGCCGCAACGTTGCATCACCTTGACTATGAATGGCATTGGAAAATGCAACTTTTGCAGTGCTGTGGCAACCGAGATGTTAGAGTTGGCAGCCTTGGCTCCTGGTAAAGCAGCGGTTTGTTAGACACAGAGGGAGAGATCTCTAAGGTAGCTGCCCCTGCACTCTGTGGAGATTGTGTATTGAAGCAGATTTATTGCTGAGCTCTCAATTTCCACACAGGGTTCAAAAGAAATTGGATTCTTGCCACTCTGCGTGCATCTTAGTTTATTTTAAAAATGAAGGAGAAAGGGGGGAGGGGGATAAACAACCTCAACATTTTGCAAGAATTGTAATGTATGGTACAAAAATTGTGTGCAACAAATGATGGCTATCTAATGTATATATGCTTTCCTTTAGCTCAGACAGTGTGGTGATGGGGTGCAAAGGTTTTTTCCCATGGAAAAAATATATAATTTGAATGCAGTCACTTTGGATAAAAGCTTCTGCCAAATCTTCTAATATAAACATTTAATGGTTTCACTTTATTTACACTACGTGTACTTGCATGTACTTACAATGTGCTTACCGTGTACCTACATAAGTAAGTTCTGGTAATATAAGGTAACTACATGGGGTAGGATTAGGTTTAGGGGTAGGTTCAGGGTTAGTACCTAGCTATTACCTAGTTATTGTAATTACTATAATAAGTAAAAACTATGTACATGAGAAAAAGACTGTAAAATAAAGTGCTACCTATTTGATCTATAAGTGGAAAGGTCTTTTTTTTTTATAAACAGTAACATTTTTGGAAAAATTAAGTAGAAAAACATAACTAGCAGAGTGGATCAAAATGCAAATAGCTTACATTTATTATAGGTGTAGACACTGCTCCTTACTGTTGTGAGACTTAAATAATGTTGTTTTAAGTTAAATAAATTAATAGTGAAGCAGGAGAAACAATTTGCAATATGTTTATAATTAGTTTATCATTAGTACACTTTATTTTAAGATGTTACAGTGTAATTATACATTTAAGGACTGAGTAATATTAAATAACCACATGTTCTTACTATATGGTTAGGATTAGAAAAAGGGGTTGGCTTACTTGCATGTAATTATGCATAATTTATTGTTATTCTAATAGTAAGTACATGCAACAGGTGCAACAAGGACACCTTAAAATAAAGTGTTACCCAGACTTGTTAGCTGAGACCTCTAAACTCATTTTGCAAATTCTAATTCAAGTAATTTTATTAATTATAAATCAAATTATAACATGAAATTCCCAAATATATGAGTGTGTGAAAAAAACCTGTAGCATGTGCTGTGAAACCCAGTAAGAGTTTCCCATGTCACTGCTGCTCTGTGTTCATGAGTCTGTTTGAGTTGAACTCAATGCTTTTCCTCAACATGGCAAGAGAAGAAGAGAAAGACAGGCTCTCCTCAGTCTCTGTGAGGTGTCAGGTTGAATAGCTACCTGTTTGTTTGCTCACAGCGGTGCTTTGTTAGTCTTTCACACTTGAGAGGCGGCTTCATAAATTCACAGTGTGTCAAACAAATCAATAACCCCCATTAACCGAGGAAGATTCTCTGCTCTGTACTTGAGGGGCCACGGCCTCTCTTCTTTGTTTAGATGTGTTTTTTTTTTCTGTGAAGGAAAGATAGGATGGGGAAATGAAGGACAGGTAAAAGAAAGAAAAAGAGAGAGAGTAATAGATAAAGTAAAATGGATTTGGGCATGTTGCCGATTCACATAGACAGATAACTGCCCTGAATGACTTGCCCCACCTGGTCCTGTTTTCGTAGTCCTCTCTTTTAGGGGAAGCATCTGAGGAAACTACAAGAGGTTTCACAGCTTCATTCAGTTGAATGAGTCTGAAGTGTTTTGGCAATCAGTTTCTGTTTCATAGCTTACATCTAAAAATGGAAAATGCATTATAGCTCCATGTCTTCATCCTACTTTAGGAATTTAGCTATTTTTAAATAGAGATAGAGATTTTAGTTCTTTGTCCCTGTGAGTGTGTCTCATATACTTAATGGTTCTTTGCACTTGTAGTGCACCACATAATTGTATTCTTGGAACATATACTTCCAGCTTTTGGCCTTCTGTCACCATCATAAAAGTGTAGTAGGTAAAAAAAAAAGTTGAAGACACCAAAGTGGAACATAGCAAGTAGTTTGTATTCTCCTATGATTAATAAATATCCAAGAAAAGTTTACCTTCTGGGGTTCCAGAATAATGTGTAATGATAATATGCAATTATCACCTCTTATTTTTTCAGCAGTAACCTCAAGATGAGGTGCAACTCGAGTGTTAGAACAAGTGCTGATGGAAAGAATAGGGGCTGAGAGAGAGAGAGAAAGAGAGCACATGACATATGTGTGTCGTGTAAGTGTTAAGTGCTCTTTTACTTGTGCAGTTAATTTAGACTGATCACAGGGGGACCTCCTCTGATTCATTGTTGTTTGTGAATTCAAACATGTTCATTACTGAGCATATTTCAAGGAGAGAGTTAGAGCGAGATTGAGAAAAAGAGCTAATCGCTTCAGATTGATCTCCGCGCCGAGCGTAAATATATTTAAGCTCATAATCCTTGTAAATAGCTTCCAGCAAGGCAAAGGCAGCCTTTTAACATTGACTAAATGAAGTAAATAGAAGCGAATGAATTTTTAAAAGACGCATTGCAGTTGAACTCTGTTTGTTATGTATGGAACAGATCAGTGTGGAAACTGGAAGCTAATGAGGCCTGTAAATTTAAAGCTGAAATCATATTCTGAGGCTTTGCCACCCTGCTGTTTAGAGGTTTGCAGTGAAGTTCGTTTTTAAATGCAGAGCGTCTGTTCTCCCTCCGAAAGCCCCTCACACCCCAACAGATGGAGAGAATATGGAGCTCGGAAGGTTTACCTAGGAGGTGGTAACAGTGAAGCCACTCATTAACACTGAATTTAACACTTCGTTAGCAACGCGGCTTCCTGTTGAGAGCAGCTAGTGCTGAATGTCAAATCCTCGGAGCATATATTGTGGCCTAGCAGGACAACAGCAAGCCTGGGCCCCTTTAACACACCCTTTAAACACAGTCCTGTTGTCCCACAGGTTTGCTGGTGTTGAGCTGTTGAAAACCATCAAATATAATTAGATCGGCTGATGACACCTGAGGTTTATTTCTTTGGCTAGTCATGAACGGGAGCATTTCTACCTGAGTGTGTGTGTGTGTGTCTGTCTCCCTGTGTATACTGTATGTGTCTGCAGTGTGCCAATTTGTCAGGTTTGAAGCAACAACAGTCTCGTGCTGGGATGTGCTTTGGCACCATCAGAGAGTGATAAGACAGAATAATATGATCTTATTGGTGGTGTGCTTTGTTCCCATGGAAATTGGTCAATTTTAGCAGGCGGCTGAGAACTTTGGTGGAAGAAACAGGAAGGTTAGATCCCAGAGGTGCATTCACATAATTAAGCTTCCTCACCAGGACTTCTAGGGCTAACGTTGGGGTGTGTTGTGAAAAAAAGTGGTGACAGTGGGTGTTTGAGATGCATATTGTGGCAAAAAAAAAAAAAAAAAATGATGGCCGTGGTTTTTAGGCCACCATTAGTACATTTTAAAGAGCCTGATTCTTTGATGCTTCGTATTTGTGATGTACTTTTTCTTTTCCTTAGGATATATTAATTTATTCAGAAATACATTAAAACACAATTCATACCTATAATGACCTGAACTCTTTTTGATATCTGTTTTCATTTAGAAATTAAACGTTAATTTGATATATATTGTTTGATTGCTTAAATAAAAAACAATCAGTGCAAAAAGAACTGTACCTATATCATAATGAATTATAATATTTTAAATAACAAAAATGCTTAACTGCTTATTACCTTTGAGTGCTAAAAGGTATGTCGTGCTGCCTATAAAATGTTCCAACCAACATACAGAAAAAAAAAAAAAAAAAAAAAACAAGATACAGGAATGTTTATCAGAGAGAGGACCATCTTCATAAATATTTTTGATATTTGGGAAAAAAGAAAAGAAAACTTTTGTGAAAGCTAAAAAAAAACATACAAAGAGACCTTGGCATCTATATGTTTTATTGCCCTTTATCATGGACACTGTGCACCATGACATTGACCCTTACAAGTAGTTATATGGAGATGCTGACTTGAAACTGATCGCTTGTCTCTATTTTGCAGACTGTGTTGTCTCTGTTATGGCGGCAGTAAAAGAAAGTGCAGAGGAAGACAAAGAGGTGGAATCTTCCTCTGATGACACTCAAGAGCTGACAAGCACATCTTCTCCCAACAACAACAACAATAACAGCTTGGATCCACCAGAGCCCCTGCCCTTGGACAGCCACCAAAACCCTTTAAATGGAGTCCAGCCGAACCCATTTGTCTGTGGTAGCGTCCCTGCTGCCCCCAGCACAAACGACTCATTGCCTTCAGGAGCACTTGTTAATGGAGCTGCTTCACACTGTACCTCAGAGGAGCCCTGTGTCCACAACAAAGACATGTCCCCTCTTCCCGGGACAGACACCAGCCCTGAGGTGTTACCACCTCCCAGTGAGCTTCAATCAGACACCCGCGAAGAAAACAGAAGGGTGCGCCCTAAAAGTGCAGCCCGCACGGGCCTCATCTGAATCAAACAACAGTGAAGGTGAGGCCCCCTTAGATGTGCTGGTGGGGGAAGGCTTGGATAACAGGCCAATCAGCCGACTGTTGGCTAGAAAGGGAATCAAAGCAGGGTGCTTATGGGACTTTGATTCGGAGTTGTCAGAGAGCTCCTCTGATGACTGTGATGGTCTGAACTGGGGCCTGCAGGAGAAGTTCATGCGGATACTGTTGAAAAGCAGCGTAGCAGGTGATGGAGTAAGAACAAAGGTAGAGATTGATGGAGCTCCACCTGCCAAGCGAAGACGGAGGATGCGTAAAAATCATGCCATGGAGAGGGCTGACACTGGAGGACAGGTTTATGATGGCTTTGATTACGCATCCCAGAATTCCCTAACCGATGAAGACTCAGATTTTGAGTCGTCCATTAACAAAGAACATGCCTTCAGGAAAGAGCCGGAAAGTTTGAAAGCATATGCCGGCTTGCGCCTGGAGAAATTCTGCGACAAGTCAGCTGCCATGCAGGAGCTAATTTCAAGCGAGAAGGAAGAGAGATGTGATGAAGGTGGCAGCGACGTAGAAACAAACACCTACATGGGTGAAAAATCGGCTCAGTTAAAGACAGAGACAAAAACAGGAGAGGAGCTGTCCTTCTTCCCCTGTTCAAAGTGCAACGATAATTTCAAGGAGAAGAGGCATTTGCATAGGCATATGATGTATCATTTAGATAGGAATAATAAGGTGAGACAAGAAGACATTCCCCGACCCTTTATATGTAGAGAGTGTGGGCGTTCGTTCCGAGATCTAACCTCTCTGCAAAAGCACATGATAATCCACCAGGTGCGGAGGGAGAGGCTGATGGAAGAGATTAAAGGTTTCAGTAAGATAGATGTCGAGGGAAGAAGAGCTTGTCTTCAGTGTCCCCAGTGTGTCTTTGGAGCGAAGTGCCCCAAAACTTTCGTCCATCATAGCAAAACTAATGAGAAGGAGAAGACGTCTTATAGCTGTGAGGAATGTGATCACATGACTACGACTGAAATGGAGGCACAAGAGTGCACAGCTCACCACAATACATGTGGCAAGACTGGCGACTTTTTTGTATGTCAAATTTGCACATTTAGAAGTAAGAACATATATGGTTTCAGAAAGCACGTGGAGCTTATCCACGGGCAAAATTTTGAGAATTATGAACCTCAACCACACAGCAATGTGGATGACCACATAAAAGCTGTGTTGGACCAACCCAAAAACATGGATTCCTCTTTACTTATGCCAAAGATTCAAAGCACAGAGAAGCGGCGGTCTGTTAAGGACAGAGTTCAGCTGCCCTTTAGGCCCAATGGCTCAGCTGACCTTAATGTGAAAAGCAAAGACACACAAAAAGCCTGTGATGGTTTCAGCTCCTCGCTGATCAAATGGAGCCCTGGCAGCCCAGCAAACAAGCTGTCACCATTCTCACTGAGAAGTGACAAGCCAAGCAAATTATCCCCTCTGCCTACAGAGAAAATAGACGTGACAACAGGTCTCCCGTATGTCGAAGAAGACAATCAAGAATATGAAAGCGCTGTCTCCGAAAAGAGGACAAAATATCTTTCCAGCTTTGACGTACATCTTACAACGAAAACAGAGATCGTGAGTAAAGCAGCCTGTCTGAACCCTGGCACTGAGAGCTGTCCCAAAGATCCTTCAACCGGCAGTACTTTAGCTCTGCAAACACTGCGGCACAAAGTACCCTCGAAAAGAAAAATGTCAATCCCATATCGCAACACCCATGCCGATATTCCTCATGTGCGTCTTCCAAAATGTGAGCCTGAGTCTCCACAATGGGACTCTAGTACACCACAAGAGGGAGATGACTATGAAGGTGCTCAGGATTTCAGCGACTGCACCAAAGAGTCTTCGGATCGGTTTCATAGCAATAACTCTAGTGATTATTTCATCCCTTTCAACAACAACATTCCGGACTATGCGAATCATACTAATCCAGACAATAGCATAGAGGTGGACAGTGAGGATATTTGTACATTTATAGTGAAGGAAGAGTGTATTGAGAGTATAATAAGTGAGGATAACCCTGATCATGTTGTTTATCAGCAAAGTGACCCTTATGCAGAGTATATTGTCAACCCTTTGCCTTTGGTGGGCAGGAAGTGCTGTCCCTATTGCCCCGCAGTATTTGAGTCTGGGGTGGGCTTGTCCAACCACGTGAGAGGACACTTACATAGGGTGGGGCTAAGTTATGATGCTCGTCATGTGGTGTCACCAGAACAAGTGGCATCTCAGGACCGCCAGCCTCGCATACGCAGAAGAATCCCCTCAGTGAATCGCAGAATCAGAAAAGGTGATTATTGTTCACCTTTCCTTGTTCAAGTCATTGTGATTTTAGATAATGTTCTCAAACTAAAATCACACATGCATAACCTATATTTATGTATGTGTACAAACATTTCTACATGTAACTTATTCATTTAAAGTAATTATGTGCTTTCATCATGGCAGATAAGCCAGAGTCTAAAACCGAGCATACCTGTCCGCTGTGCCTGGGCTGGTTTGACACTAAGACCGGCCTCT
Organism: Cyprinus carpio; assembly: GCF_018340385.1. NCBI lineage: Eukaryota > Metazoa > Chordata > Actinopteri > Cypriniformes > Cyprinidae > Cyprinus > Cyprinus carpio. The sequence goes on from NC_056602.1 coordinate 14,022,587, forward strand.
CCAATCATGTGCGGGGTCACCTGAAGCGGATTGGCAAGCCAATTTCGGGCGCTAGCAAGTCGCCTCTCTGCATCTTGACGGAACTTCTTCAGGATGAGATGGAGTACAAGAACATTGTAAGGGTGTTTGGTTCCAGACCGCACTTGTCAAAACCATTTGTCTCTCAGAAGTTTGCCAGCAGCGATGGACTGTTTCTTACATCCTCCGGCATTCCGATGAAGATCCACCATACAACTGGCCCACCAGATGAATGGACTATGATCAGAACCGTCCAGGGTGACAGAGAGAGAAAGAGGACCGATAAGGCCCAATCTAGCACTTTAGAGGATCTGCTGGGGAATAAGAAAGTGGAGCAGGAAATGGAGGTTGAAGGTCACTCCGAGGAGGCCATCTCCTCCACTAGTGGCAGTTTACCCAGAACACCATCTGTGAAGCTGGATCCTACCTGGAGCCAAGGTTAGCAACCACACACTCACACATTCATGTGTCATTTGTTGTTACCCAGAAAATTAATTAAATACTACTTTACAAAGCTTATTTTATGTCAACCTCTGAAATTCAGAACTACAATTTTAAAACACCAGTACTGCAGCTGTGTTTCTTTCAGTAACAAGGTTCAATAAAGTACCTTTATTTCAAAACAATGTTTGAGTTGATTAGCTTGGTTTTATATGTCTGTACCAACTCAACTGCTGTTGAAGCATTTAATGCTTCACTACAAAGCCATTATCAAGGCTCAGAAATTCTTATTTGAATTTACGCTGAAAATACCTTACTTACATATTTGATTACATATGCCCATTTAGCATTAAGTTTAGTGGCTGAAAAAATATTAGGCTCCTAATTGGCCATTAATTTCTATTTTCTCATGCACTGTGAATGGACAAAGAGAGCTCGGAAGTACCATTGATACTGAGCAATTTTAGTGAAAACAAAACCCCTCCATGACAAGAAGCTTTTGCCTGTTCACTGACAGCTGAGCGTGTGATCTGTCTTGTTTCGAGTGATGTTGAATCAAAGAATCTGAGAGTGACAGACAGGTGAGGTTTCAGATATCTGGGTCACAATCCTGCATTGAACATTCTTTATTCCCATAACATAGGGTTTTTATTGTTGTTAGTCTTTTGTTAATAGTTATTGCCCTTGAAGTGCAAATAATAAAGTAGTTTGTTAAGTGCCGTACCATTGATTTGAGATATTTACAGTAAGCATGGGTAGAAATGATCAATACGGTGTAACATGACTGAACAGCCTTGTTTCACAGCAGCTCTCATATGTTTTTCCACCTCTACTGCCTTCATTATTTACAGTGCACCTTAAACCCAATTTCAGTCATGCACTCCATATTAAATATGTATGACAGACGCTTCATACTTAAGACAAAGTTCTCTTCCTGTAACCTTGAAGTTGCCAGTTGATGCCATTAAAAGAGAAAGGGAACACAAGATTCAGAGAGTGCATGGTAAAAGTTTGCCACTCATTGAAATATTGTAGCAGGTACAAAAAGAATGAATGTCATCAAAAGTGGCTTTGAAATTCAAATGTAAAACGCATAGCGTTCTTTTATGTACTACTGGAAACACATCAGCTGTATTTGCACATCTTTGTTTCATGTCTACCCAAATAAAACTCCCATTTCATTAATAAAAAACAAATTAATGAAGTTCCACAATCACGTTTATTTCACAGGTTGTCCATTTTAATTGGATATACACTGTTAAATTAATTTGATTTGACTGTTCATCCAGACTCATATAATCAGGTCTGTTTTTTATGTCCTGCTGGAACACTTTGATTGGTGGTGGAGCACTAACAAACTATTGCAGGAGGTTCAATGAGGCCAGTTAGAAAAAAAAGAGAAGTTTGTGCTTTTCAGAGTAGTCTAGATGAGTACATATGTAAATCAAGAATGAATATGTTCTTAATCAAGTAATACAATAAGAGCTTGTCATCTTAGAAGGAGTTTTGGGTATGTCCTTTTGTTGATATTACCCAGAATGACCAAAAGACTTCATGTCTTGTGTATTTTTCCAATTCCAATTTTCCAATTTTCAGTTATGTTTGTATTAGGACTATTAATGAAAAATGTTGATTTGGTACAATTAATAAAAATATTAATGATGATAATAATGTGATTATGTATGATTATATAAACTATTAACACAATTAACAATTCATGCCTCCTGACCTTTATGTAAAATTAAGGAAAGGAGCACTACAGTATCTATATGCAAATTCTATTTTTGCTAATTCTGCAGTGGCCTGGATGATACTACAGCATAGAATGAGTAAGAAACTGTCCACACGGGACACATTCTTGTTTTCAAAAACATCAAAACAGAGTGCAGATTGATGTTGAAAAGGTAAAACAACAACAACAAAAAAAAAAACCCAGGTCAAATATGCAAATTTTTGTTGTCAAAAATGTGACATTTTGTTAATTGCATAAAAAAATTAATGTCAAACATATTGGCCGACACATTCATAAAACCAATTTTAATGTGGTATTGTCTTCCTATTTTCACCCAATTACCACTGGAAGAAATTGCCAACCAAACTGAGTTTAAAATGATGTTGCAGCATCCAGATCAAGTCTTGTCTAATATTTAATGTCTTGTTGATATCAAGCTGCCCGCTGGGTTATGCAATACAACATGAACACATTGTACCTAACAATTAATTTTTTAAGTATATAGTAAAGTCACCTAATATAAAGAGGGACCAAAACATCTAATCAGTTGACAACCCTAGGTTGTAATTATTGTATTCCCTTTGCATTTATTACAAATCCTGATTACTAAAGATATTTTTGATTGTGAAACATTTCTACTATTTGTTATGACCTATATAGTCAAGCTTCATATAACAGCTGTACATTAGCATTAAATGAACACATTTCATCTAAAAATACAATGAGAGCAGGTTAATAGTTTCAAACATTGTCCCTAAAAACAAACAAACAAACCATCAAACTGAGTGCAAATACTGAGAACATACAACTACGTGTCCTCATAAAACAGAGTGCACAGCCGATCTTTATGATATGAAAACAGATGGAGTGGGAGGTGATGACACTCAGGGAATCACAGTTTTATTTTCTTCAAGCTGCTGTGTTCCTTTTCTAAATTACACACTCATGTAGCCATATAACATGCTTTCGCTTTTTAAAGAGCAGTCATGAGTGGAGAGCAGCTACAGAAAAAAAAGCACAGGTCATTGAACTGTTATTTAAATGCTCATTAGCTCCAAACCTTTTATTTGTGTGATCCAGAAAATAAGAAGATCTGCATCCACTGCAACACGACGTTCCACAGCGCTGTCAGCTTGTCCAATCATCTCCGAGCATATGCGCGACGGAAGAAAATTGCCTTATTAGAAGGAACAAGTAGGATTTCATACTTGCTCTTCCAATCTAATCTAATCTAATCATCCAGCCACTCAGCTTTTTGTTGATTTTAATTACGCTGTTTGTTTCACAGCATATGATTGTAAACAGAAGAGGCCGAGATCAAGGACTGGGCCAAAAAGAAAGGCGTTTTCATCTTCACACGCTGCCTCTGAAGTGATCTACAGAATGACCTGCAGGTACTTTACAGCACTCCTGCACACTGTCCTACCACTACCAGGAGTTCTCATATCTGTCTTTCTTTCCCCCAGGTTCTGCGATCTGATCTTCCAGGGTCCTCAGTCAATTCAGGAAGACTGGATCAAGCACTTGCAGAGGCATCTTATGCACACGAGTATCCCCGGCATGGGTGCAGGTATGGTGGAGGTTTCGGCGCTGTGTAAAGAGCTGTGTTCCCCATCTCCCCCCGAGCGCCTGCTTCTGGATACACACCCTCCTCTCAGTCTGCCTGAGGGGGTCTCCTAAGCCACGTTTACACACCAGCTACGCTCACTGTACACCTGTTCTGCACATGTTCTTAAACAAATACACATATAATACTGTATATACATCTATATATGAATACAGAATAGAAATATATAATATAAATGAAAGATTTTCTTATATTGCATATTATTCTTTTTTTCTTAGGTTTATTTCCCAATTTTATTATATCAATCTTCGGTAATTCGTAAGGGCATGCTATTTGCAACATAGATGTAGAGATATATTTAGATCTTGGATGTGCACATTACGCAGTCTCTCTCTGCAGACTGCAGTTCTCAGCTGCTGTGACTTGCAAGTCTAAAAATCTGCAGCTAGATTTTAGAAACTGTTCAAATCATAGAATTCAGAGGTCACTGTTTAGAACATGGCACTATGTCTACAAATCTACAAGGACTTATTGCTATTTACTGTAATTTTGCGCTGCAATGTTTATTTACACTGACAAAAAAACAACCTGGTCTTATAAAAATACATACCTCTGGGTACTTTTCTGCAACACTGTTTTTACGTACCTTACTGCACGTTTTGTCACAGTTTTAAAGAGAAATGTCCACTGAGTAGCGCTAAAACACGTTTTTATTACGTTGATATAGGTACATATTGGTGTGTTTTTATTACGTTGCTTCAGGTTCGTATTGCGGTGGTTCAGAATTCAAATATCCGGGGACTGTCGCTAAAGTTAATGCTCTATCGTGTTAGAAATATGCCCTACACTAAACCCAACCCTAAACCTACCGATAAGGTTAACAAACGCAAAATTGATATAAAAATGCATTTGTTGATGCAAATTGGCCATTTGAACTTCCTTATATGCAGATTTGAACTGTTTTGTCAAACTGTAGTTACATGGGATTTGAACCGGAGCTCCTCACCTCTCAAGTATATCGCCATACTCTGTGAGCTACCGAACAAACCTACTGTCTATGAAAACCCATAGATATGAAGCTTGATATGTGTGATGCTAACATTCAAAAGCATCAATTTTCAAATCTCCCAGCATATTAAAATTGTTTTGAAGTCATAACATAATATTCTTCAAGTAATTGTGCGAAAATTATGCTTAATTAATCGAAACTTTGTGTGAAAAGGAATAAAAGGTGTCAGAGTTTTACTGCCTCTAGTGTTAATTTCTTTTGGAAACTGCAGTAATACACTTATTGGTACGTATTTCGCATCTCGCAAAAAAGTGCCCCCAGGTACATTTTTGCCATGAGACCAGGTAGCAAAAAAATAAATAAAAATAAAATATGTATAACCTATTTTTTAAGAGAGTATATCAACATGATAATATATATACACAAGTAGTGCTTCATTTATGGTTAAGAATTCTTATATCTACTCTTATGCATCATTTAACACATTGAGGAAAAAATATCATATTGAGTATAAGGGCATTAGAGCCCAAACATGTAACACAATCTATTACAATATTTTTAATGCCATTATCAAAGAAATGAACTGTGAACTTTATGACTATATCAATGAATATTTTTCAAAAAGTTTCTAGTTGTTTAGTAAAATCATGGGCAATACTGTCATGATGCAATATTAATTAGTATCTATATAATGTCAAAAAAGGTAATTGTTCTATATTATTGTTGTACGTTGCTGAAACCTCTGCAAATACTGTTTTTGCTCATCATTTTATGGTGCTAAAATGTAAGGTATATCACACAAAAGTATAATAACACAACTAATTATCATATTTTACTTTAGGATACTTAAGGGAATCTTTACCACTCGTTCTTTCAAAGGTAAATGATTTCTTAGCATTTGATTGTAAATAAATCTGTAGGTAAAGACCAAATGGAGGTATAGTCCTCCATGCCCTGGTCAGCCCTTCAAATAGTTACCATGTAACTATATACCATTACTTGGTGATGATAATGTGCAAGCACATACCGATCAATTAAGGTATACAATGTGTTAATGAGCAGAGGAAGCGTTAACACGTTGTATTTATGTCTCTGTTAAGTCACTAATAGCCAATTAAAATGTAATTGTGAAGAAAAACTTTTGTATCTTTTTCTGCTGTAATACTTACTTACTTTACACTGCCACTTTGTTGACAAAGGCTCTGTCCAACAATGTCATTATGTAAGTATCAAAGATCTCCATGATATCATTTGTCATCTTTGTGTAGGGGAACAGCTCTGATAATATCAAAGAAAGCGGCTTGACCGGGGTCTGTTTTCAGGTTCATCAGTAAGCGTCTGGACCGGGGGGCGACCTCACAGTTTGTCCCGTGCAGGGCTTAGACTGGCGATCAAAGCTGTACAAACCAATTGTCATCACGTTCCTCCAGAGGGAATTTGGAGTACATTAATGCCCCTGCTTTGGGAAATAATTGTATCTCTCTGTGACTTCATTAGGCTCTCCTGGCCGAATCAAAAGACACTCCACCAAGGCTGGAAGCTGCATGGTGGGCAGACAGTGTCCCAAAGGGCCGAATGAATAAAAAACGAGGGATTATAATGAGATTGAGCTAACCATGACCAGGATTGAGTTTTTCCATTATACCATTGGCAGCTTTAAGAATGAGGTGGACGAGGGGGGAGGCAGGAACATAAAGAAATGTGTAAGATCCACACCAGCCATCTGCCACGGGGCTGTGCCACTGACAGACCAGAGCACGCTTATCATTAGGCAGTGAATCAAAGAGGCCTGCTCTCTGGAGATTCCTCCATTAAAACAGTATACAAGTGTCATCCCTTCTCGATGTGCAAGAGAGCACATCTTATCTGAATCAGGAGGTGTAATGACTCAGATTTCTATTAATCACCATATTTTATTTGTTAAATCAAAGCTCTAGAACGTATGAGGAAGAGACTGCACACTGTGTTGTTTCATATTAATGGTGTAACCTTAGGTGGTAATTAAAATCGCCCTCTGGCGGATAAGCACGTTCTTAATATTTCATTGGCGTGGTTATGACAAAGGCAGACTAAGAACTGCAGGAAGGATAGAGAGGGGTTATCTCACATTTCATTTATCTCCTGAAAGTAGTCTCAGGTGCACCTGACACAAACTCCAGGAGATACACCATTGATTGATTGATTGATTGATGGGCACTTTCTCCTCTTTCTTAGTGTTTTTCTCGTTTCCAAAGACTGCTACTTGTCTTGACTTTTTTTCCTCTTATGAAGTGGCAGGAGCAACCTGGAGATCGGGACCAGTGACCAAGCCCTCGACACTGTCGACCATGCCCTTGCTTTTGCTTTCGGGTCATTCCTAAAGTGTAAGAGCCTTCACTTCCTCTATGAAAAAAGACAGGAAAAGAGAGAGAGGAAAGAGAGAGTGTGAGAACAAAAAAATCAATAGGTTTCCATTATCTGGTTGGGCAGTGTCACTGGCCTGTCAATGATCCCGCTACAGTCCCAGCACAAGGGTGAGACAAGCCCCCAGTCAACCGCCACTGACAAGAGGAAAACATGCTGACAGCAACCAGGAACAAGTCAGAACACAGATTTGCACTTCAAGCGCTCGTCCGATGGGGCGGTGTGAGGGGCCACCAAACGGCGAGGGGCCAGGCTCGGGCTGAGAGGGGGGCACGGTACAGCGGGCTATAGCCGGGTTTTCACTCTCTTGTCTGAATGTCTCACTCCCCCTCACAAACGCTTTTATCCTCACATCAATTATTTACCTCTGGATACACCAAAGGAAACCCAGGTGCACTGATTGTGGCCAAGAGAAATTCATCACCTTTGTGGTCGCCACAAGCTCGTGTTCTCTGTTCCGTTGCTTCTCTTTCTCCCCGTTTGCTACCCATCTCAAACACCCTGTCCCACAAAATAAAATAAAAATATAGAATTGAATATGCATGTAGGTTTATTCTCTGTCACTTAATGTAAATCAGTAGACAATGTATCGCACAAATGTAGACAATGTATCTCACTATTTTATGTACTGTGATGCTTGAAAACATCTAGAGTACTTTGTCTCTAGAGTATCTGTAAAACAATGAGAGACAGCCTAAGTTAAATCAGTTACAGTTACAGACTCGTTAGGGGGGTGTTAGTTTCACCCCTCCACTTGAACCTGCTTAAACCAACCCTCTCCCGCTGACCACTGAGTAAGAGAGACATCAACCACTCCACAAAACCAGAGAAATCAATACATTTTGACAAGGATGAAACCTGTTTGGGATGCACCATTTTGGTGCTCCAAAAATATGCTTTAGCCCTTGTCACATTCAGTTAGATCTGTATGGCTTGTCTGAGGTTCACCACAGTCAGCTTTTGTGGAGCAGGAAATCCATTTCTCTGTCTCTGTGTTTATATCTGTATTTCTTGTAGGCTATGATTTTAAACAGCATTTATTCTTAAACATAAAGGTGAAACTGCAACTGTATCTCCCTAATTATGTGTAACTAGGTCTTATAACAAAGGTTAATGAGAAATTAGCTCACCCATTCGCTCTAAATTTTTTTCTAATGGACGGTTTTTAAAAAGGCTTCAAGCTCTTGGGGCATCATCTGACATGCGGTATTGAGCCTATTAATTAATGTGCTTTCCCGCCAATTGTTTTTCAATTAGTCCGCCTTCTTCCCCCTCACCCCCTGATTTCCCTTTCCTTGTCTACTGCACTAATTCGGTATAGTGGATGACTGCAGGGAATTCAGGTTAATATGTTGACAAGCCTCGAACAATAGCGAGTCATGTCGCTCTGCACGCTCGACTGCTTCGGTTCATTTCAGCAGCTGACAGCAGGTCGTAATCATCAGCTGCCCTAAAGACACGTCATTACGTAGGCCTACTATTATGACGACATAATTACAGTTAGCTATATTAAAACGTTTCCAATTAATACATAGATTTAATTACGTAGCCTACAATTGAAAAACAAACAAACTTTTATCCTGCATGATTTAATTCATCCAATTATTATTAATAATTATATTGTTATTATTATTATTAGCATTTATTTATTATATGGTTTGATTAAAACGTCTTAATATAGGCTAGGATATAGGCTATGTTGTGGTCTAAATATATACGGCATAAACATGGAATGGTATGATTGGATTAGAGTTTCATATGTGAATAAATAAAGTTAAAGGCTAAATATTATAGGCAGTAGGGCCTACATAACCATAATAGCAACAACAACATATGTTAGCCTATAGTGACATATTCTTATAGTTAGCTATAGACTCTTTTTCGTGTGTGTGTGTGTGTGTATGTATGTTTATATATATATATATATATATATATATATATATATATATATATATATATATATATATATATATATATATATATATATATTGCCTATAATATAAATTCATTGAGTGTCGTGCTAAATCCCAACAACAACCACAATATCAGGCTAATATATTAATGTTTCGAAATGGTTCTGAACTCTCTAAAGAATGAATGAATGTGTAGCAGAACTGTAGGTGTGACTGGTCACTGAGCAGCTGGCGCTCATCCCTCCGGGCGCACCATGACCTGCTTTTCTTTCTACACTAAATTGGAGGCTTGACAAGCCACAAAATGAAAGTGATTTGAGTTGGATTCGGGAAGAAATGTAGAATATGAGCCAAAAGTGACGAGTCAGACGGATATCCCGGGCATTATACAGGACGCGTAAAACATACGGCGCCTCTTTATTCTCAGTGTAGCCGGTTCAAATATTGTCCAACAGTGTTTTAAATAACCTAGTCTACATCCTTCCCCTGCGTTATGTAGAGCATCATATATGCGTTTATCACTTATCTAAGATTAATGAGTGTGTGGCTTATCTTGTGTTACAATAAATTAATTAAATACTAGACAACTTAATTCATACTTGCTGTATCTCATTAAAGTTATCTCGGTATGTATTGGTTGTAATGGGTTAACTCAAGATGAAAAAAACATGTTATGCTTTTCTCACACATTGGGGGAAATAACAACCAAATCAAATTGCAAGATTTCTCTCTCTTCTGTAATAAAATGCGGCGCCAATTTGGTCTTCCCAGCTCCGTTTGCGAGTGTTAATTGATCGTTTCAGACCAATGAAAATGTAGAGAGTATTGGGCCAATCAAATAAGATCGCGTATGCTGTATTTGGCTTGAAGCCTCTGTTTGCTATACATTTTTTTCTTTTGAAATGTAAACTGCATGCAGTTTAGATGTAGGCCACAAGGAGTCACTGCACTGCAATTAAGATCCATTTGGCTACAGCTCTATGCTTTGTTGAGCCTACATTAAACGTTTCAGATGAGTCTGTCTAACTGCAGTTTACCCTGTTAAGGTAGGCCTACTCACCTAAAAAGATTGTAGAAAAAAAAATCTCACTAATTGTGATCTCAAGAATGTTGAAACTCTTTATGGGATATATATATTTCCCATATATTTTCAATTTAGACAATTTTCCTGAATGGGTGCAAGTATGAAGCTGTTCGATAGTATGGTTTTGTCAATATATTAATTATTTTATCAATTGTTCTAGTTGTTTTTATAATTATGATTATTATGTTTATTTTATTTTGGTGTGTATATATATAATTTGGGAGAATAAAGAAAGAACTGCAAATATTTTGTGCTTTCTTATAATATTCATAATTCTCCCCCACCAAGTGCTGTCTAATTTTAGAAAGCCTCGCCTCAGACAGAAAAACGAAATAATTTTGCATTTACTGCACTGACATGTCTGTTGTTTCAGTGCAAAAACAAACAAACAAACAAACACAAACTTGCTTGCGCGCGTCATCCTGCCGCGTGTTTATTCCTTTACCATTTAAACGTGGAATATCTTCACCGTAAGCAATGCTTTCTTTTGCTTTTTGCTTTGTTGATATATATATATAATTGCGACCCAACTGTATACTACTGTTGAGAAATGTGTCAGGCGACACGTGAATATATAGAGCAAATGACAGAAACAGAAGGGGAATAAGTGACAGTAGAAAGACACACGCAGTAGTACAAAGGCGCGCAGAGCTTTGAGAGCGCAGTTTGTTTTAGCGCACATCTCCCGGGCTGAAGAAAGAAACTAACACGCCCTGTTTAAGAAACAAACATGCAGATTAGATAGGGGTTTGACAGACACTCTTTACTTGCAGACTCCAGGTCCCATCGCGCTTATACCAACACAAATAGAACAGCAGAACCCGCTTGGCTAAATGTAGTATTGCCTTTTAGCGATAAATGCAAAATAACGACTAAATATGGTCACATTATACATTTGGGCTACTGTTCATGTTACAGTGTAATTTAATTTAAATTACAAGTTTCATATGTAATTTAATTTGATTGAAATATTTAATATTTACACATTTTTATATTATCCCAATTGTAGTGAATTTACTGGGCCAAAAAAAAAAAAAAAAAATTTGGCAACAGATTATCTGTATAATTATGGAGGAACTCTGATCCATGACACAAACATATGTCTTGGTAATGTTTATTCAACTGAAAATATGGTGGTGCATATGTGTGCCTAGAAAGTGTTTTCATATTTCACCTGCTGGCAGAGAGGCTAACATCGCAGGTGGTGTGCAATCACTGACAGACATGTTAAACTGCTCTAATCTGACATGATCAAAAAGAAATTACTTTTTATTTTATTTTATTTTTATATATTTTTTAACGATTTGGCCTCTATCCATGTTCTTTTTTTCTGGCGCTTTTAAGGGTCATAGAGCTGACACAGTGCGTTTAGATATCACAGTTCGTCCAGGGAGTTGTCACCTGTTATGCGTCTGTCACCTCCAGGCTTACTAGTTACATCCTGAGCTGTGATCATTGCTCAATCCTGCCAAAGTTCAGAAACATTTCTAGGATTGTAAAAACAATGTGAAACTCATGTCAAAACATGTCGGCTCACCATGAGTTTGTAAGACGTGGTAATAAATTAATGTCTATTATTTATATATAATTTTTAGATTTTTTTTTTTCAGGCAATCTGTATGACATGGATTATAAATGGTTCAATGCAATACATAAGAATATGAAAAATGTTACATATGTAATAACTGAGTGATACATCAGCTGTAATTAACAGCTTTTAGTTTTTCCTTTTTCAAATGTCATGTATTTGTTTCAACTGAAAATTAAATTTTGCTGTGGCATTGAACTATATTATGGGGTTGATGGACATAAAATCTGTAGTTTGTCACATCTATAATTGGAGTCAGTCAGGCTGCACAATATTGAGATTTTAAATTAGAGGCCTGCGTTATATTTGCGCATAGGCCTTGTTGAATCGACTGTTAAGTATTCTGTCCACTTCCAGATGCTGTCCAATGTTGTTCTAATCACTAGATCAACAACTCAAATCTACGGGAGAACAAATAATGGAGATGAAATGAACAAATGATTAGCATACTGTGAAAAGTACAATACGTTTCTTATTTAGCATTTAGATAACTGTCTGTCCCAAAGAGCAAAGCTTCAAAGTTGAACCCAGTTTAGGCGTAGGGAATTAATTCTCTCTCCTTCATGCTTCATTGAATCTCTCATTACCAAACTTTGTCTGTATTGATGTTAGATTTGATTGAAGATTAGAGCATTTAGCAAATCTTGCTTTTGCGCATGTATCAGGTTTTTCAAGCGCCCGCTGGTCAATACCCTCACTTTTATCCTGTGTCTGCTTCATTTAAACTTCATCAACTCCGTCAATGAACTGGAACAGAGAAACGTCCCCGTGGTACAATGCTGTTCTTTTGTTAGATAATTCTTTACTGCCTGTCTCTTTCTCTCCTTCTCTCTGTTTCTCCTGCCCTCCTTCTCTCTCTCTCTCACTCTCAATCTCTCAACCACTAAAATTGCACAATGATGAATTATTTCAATCAATATGGTAATGAATATTGGCTGAGCTTTCAGTTTGTCTGACTTAACAATGTATATGACAATAGTGATACTCTCTTCTGATGTGCATGTCAAACCCCATCCCACTTTTTTACAGCCCTATATTTCCACTGACAGTGAAAATTGTTCATATAATAGAAAATGATGTATTCTCACTTGGGAGATGTACTTCCCATGAAGGCAGAAATCAGAAATCTCTGTATTCTTCGCGACCCGCGATAAATTCTGAGAAATGCAAATATGCAAGACAGCTAGCAAACCACACCATTGTGTGGAATAGATCATTCATGATAGGGTTGCCAAATATGTGGCATTATTTGTCCCCTGTAGTGCATACCTGGTTGCTTTGACTTTGTGCCTCTATAAAATGATACGTGAAGCAGTGCATCATATTTATATGGCTACCCAAAGAGCCATTTCCGAAGTATGTGCGAGGAAAATGTACATCCCCATCTGTTGCCATACTAATGAATGTTCTGCCGTCTGAGCCCATTCATTGGTAATCATATCTTTAATGATCAAGTGGCAAGTGATATACACCTTTCCATAAAATCCCTTAGATTCACATTTCAGCGGGAAAGGGCTGTCCGTATGTCACACAGCACACAGCAGTACCCTACCCATTTGTTTTGGTTGTAAATGCAGCAAATTATTCTCCAGTTGGAGGAGTTCAAAGCAATATACTACAGGACCACAGCACCACAGAGACGATCTATAAAGAGAGTGACATACTGCCCCTCTTTTTATCATAAACAATGTGAGTACTACATTACACATCTAAGAAGTTGTGTTTTCCTTCTTGAAACATTTGATTATGGGAAATTTATATATATATATATATATATATATATATATATATATATATATATATATATAATAAAGTGCTGATTTAATTTTTATTAGGGATTACTGTCGATATTGCCTCAGATCTCTAGGTATTACATTATCATATTCAACATCTAATTTTGATTTCAAATAGCTTCACAATAGCAAACATTAAAACAAATTTTAATTAAGGTGGGCTTTAGAAAAATAATTCCTATTTAGTGGGCGAAGTCATGGGCATGTACATTCGAAAATATTGGGTTGTGCTCCCACTTGCGTGGATTAAAATGGCCCTGTTGGTAAGTGCAAAGAAATGGATTAAAAATGACCTTCATAAATATACTATACAATGGCACATCTTGCATTTTACCCCACTGCCAGTAGGTGGCATAAACAAGCCCTGACCTATCAGGGACAAAGGGTTGAAAGGGTTGAACCTAGGAATGTGTGTTCAACCCCTGGGACAATGTTAGAGTAAAACTAACTCTGCTTCTCCATTTCACACAGGATGTTATCATTTTCAGTTTTCACAAGAAACAGTAGGCACCAAAATCATAACTATTTATATATCGATTGGAAAGGCGTTTTAATCTGGTAAATTGTTGACGGTGCTTTACAGCTGTCTAATAGTGTTTTCCTCACCTTCAGAGCGAGAGTCCCAGGATGTTCGCATACACGCAGAGGTTTTATATTCAAAACCTGTCTCGGCAAGGCATCTCATTATTCCTGTCTGAAAGTATTGGCACACAGAGAGAAGTGTGATTATTGGTGATAAATGTATAAGTATTACGCTTATCTTATCCATTGGTCTCAGTGTGAGCTCTCACCCAGAGCGTTCCAAGCAATTGGGTAAATATGAACATGCAGGAGGTGTAGATTCTCTATTCTCTAAAAACAGATGCACATCTAATAGGATATGCAAAAAATGTTGTGCAAGAAATGGACAGTGACTGATATACTAACAAATTCTTTCACAGCTTGGCACAGGTAACTTGATTTGTAGCCTGTGCGAACAGTGTTTTGTATATAACTTTACCAAATCATATAATGACTTGAATACATATGAAGAGCATGTTTAGTTTCTTAAACACAATTTATGTATGTATATGTATGTGTTTGTTAGTTTGCTGCCATTAATTAAAACGTCAGGGAAATACAACATAAATTAAAAAAAAAAAAAAAAAAAAATAAATAATATATAATGAAGCTTTAAAAAAATGAAAATTAAATATTATGTATTTTGGCATAATATACAGCGTATATAGCCAGTATATTTTTGTGACAATATAGCTTTACTGTTTATTAACAGTAACCCCAAAAAAAACCCTAATAAATAAATTAATAAATAATAATAATACGTATTTTTGTAAAATACCTTATAGTTAAATATCAATATAATTAATATAAATATTATGAATAATTAAAATAAATATAAAATTTGATTTAATACATTTTCTTTCTTTTTTTTATTATAGACACTCGTACATAATTAAGCCATTTACCACATTTGCAACTGGGTAAAACATGCTAAATGTTTTTATGTGATTATATATTGGGTGTATGGTGTGTGGTATTGCATGGTAAAAGACTGATAGGAAGACAAAGTGTTTGTGATTGGTATATTTCAGCATGTACAGTAGTACGGGCACCAGTGAGAAGAATTGGATGGATACAATGGACTCCGAATAAAGCACTCACTCTATTTTCTTACTCTATTCTCTTGTCTTTTCATCTCTCTCAGTCAGTCTGGAAACAGCTGTCATGTTTGACTGACAGGTTAACATACACTCGACATGGCCAGACTCTCTTGCGTGAAAGCCCTGTTCTCTCCCTCAGCCTGGCCAGAGCTGAGACACATGTCAAGCGAAAGCTTTTTCCATCTCTCCGTTCAAACTCATACCACACTGCCAAAAAGAGAGAGCGAGAGAGAAAGAGACAGATGCTTCACATCTCTCACTTTGCCTTTAATCACACTCAATGTCTGCCATTCCTTACAACTGCTTTCATGCTGTGACTGGTCAAAGATACGTGAATGAGATGTTTCAAAGTGTTAAACCAATTTAACAGGCATTCTCATATGAAAGGAGACACAATGGTGGCTGTTTAGAGCAGTCATCAATACCATCTACAAAGACTACAATGAGGGGACAAACACCTCACTTCACAAAGGACAACATGTTTATTAATCCCTGATCTCCGTTACCAAGCTTTGCATCTCTGACGACGAAGCACAGTAATGATTTACGACAGCTGTATCTTTCTATCGCCATTGAGTGGTTGATGAGACGTCGTCATTGATGTAAGACACTGTGAACACCTGAAAGGACCTCACAGGAAAAGACACATGCTTTTTACTTAAATCTCTACCAAAGTGGAGTATATTAAATAACAGTGATGTCCTTTAATGAATATGTTGTGTTTCTGATCTGCTCATCGGAGTTCTTGAAGTTTACTGAGGCTTAAATCGACACTTAAACGACCAGATTGGAGATTTGTTTTTGATGTCAGATTGTAAAAACAGAGCGAGTGAGAGTGTCTGTGTGGAGAACACAGATCATGAGGCTTTGGTCACTGCTGAAGTGGTGTTAGTGTTTATTTGGTGTGTTGTTTGTGGAATAAAGGACAGGGCAGACAGATAATGAAGTCTCCGGTGAGGTTTGGTGTGGAGCTCTTGACTTGGCTTCTCTGGTATAGTGTTTTCCCACATTCTCATATGTTCTTCTCAGCCCCATCAACAAGGTAAATAAAACTCCTTAACTGACACCAAACTAGTACTGTATTCACTTTAGAATATAATACTGAATATCATTAAGCATCATCCTTTATGCTTGCTATTAGTCCCCAAGAACAAATCTTAATATACACCTACTCTAAAAACTATCACACCCAATACAATTACTATCATTAAAATTAACAAACTTCTTATTCTGCTTCTGCTCTTGAGTCTATGGCAGCCCATAGAACTGCATGCAGGAAAGTTATGAATACAGATAGAGGATAGTTTCAAGATTAATCATAGCAAGTTTGGAGTCTATAACTCGTACCCTCTAGTGCCATCAACAATTCAAAGTTGTACATATGTTTGTGCTAATTACTTTTGAACTGTAAAGTCTAGAAGCAAAATATTTTTTTCCTCTGATTCCTTTGGTTCATGCTGAGTCAAACATACTTTTTCGAACTTGTCCTAGACAGTTTTTCTGATTATCACCAAAATTGACTCAGATCATCATCAGACCATGGCAACAAAAAGTTATGGAATTTAACTTGATTAGTCAAACCGTTCTCAAATAACGCGCAAACAAATTTGACGAAGAGAACTCAAAAAACCATCACAGGCTATATCTCCACAATGCTCTCTAGCGTATTGCAACCAAACTTGGTATGTGTTATAATAACCATGACCTGAGGCTACCAGCACAGTTTCCGTGCATCACCACCTAGTAGTCAGGAGATATGAAAAATTCATATTTTGGATTATAACTTCTGAAAGGTTTGACCAAAAATCACAAAACAGGTCTCTTTAGATTCGGTGTATCATGCAGTCAAACCATATCCAATTTTCACATGTCAGCCATATTTTACAAATGCATTGGCATATCGTTACAAAACTCTGTATGTGTCTTCAGCACCATACCCTAATGGTACTTGTTTTGTACCATTAGGTACCATTTGTACCATTTTCATATATTGAAATCTACAAAAATGCCAATAACTTTTGAGTATATTATCCTATTGTAATGAAACTGGTCTCAATATATTCTTTGGATCATGACAAGAACATAGATAACAGCTTTGCCATAGTCACCTGAACTTCATGTCCGCCATTTCGATTTATGTTGAAAAACTATTACATCTGAGGCTCTGAAAAGCATTGACATTTACAACAAATTTTGTATGTGCCATTATCACATCACACTGACCTTGCTACATCAATTTCATAACAGCGCCACTTATTGGTCAAAAGTGATAAACCATTCATTTTAAGCCACTGACCATTAATAATGACATTTCAAAAAATTCTAAAAACCTTTGATTAAAATAGCCTATTGTAATTAAACTGGTCTCAAAATATTTATTGGGTCTTGCTGAGAATTGGGATTTGGGTCTTTATTGGAGTATTGCTCCTCCTAGACCAGAGAGGGCCACAGCTCTGCAGAGTTTAGCTCCAACCAGGTCCAACTCACCCCTGCTTGGAAGTGATTTTGCCAAGTAAGAGATGTTCAACAACATCTTTGTTGTTCCTGGATCAACATTAATGTCCAAAAATACAGACTTAACCCAATTTATTCCTAAAATCAGAGGGAAATAATAGCTGATTAACAAGGGTGTAGAAGCACCTAAAGCTCAAAACTGGCATTTCCTGAAATGTTATCCCTAAATTCTGATTGGTTGATTGGAATGATGTTCCAGGATCAACAAGGATGTTGATCCAAGAACACTTTATACTTGGTCAAATCCTGCTCACCATGGCCCTCCAAGAATTGAGTTTGAAACCAATGTCCCTACTGAAAAAACAGCATATTCTGGTTAGGTATGTTTTGACGCTGGGATAACCAGCATATGCTGTTTTTTAACAGGGTTCCTAGACCAGGGGTGTCAAACTCAGTTCCTAGAGGGCCATAGCCCTGCAGAGTTTAGAACAAACACTAACCAAACAAAAATGTACAAGCTACTCAAGTTGTTCAGGCTTATGTAAAAAATACTTGGTTTGTGTGTTGGAGCAGGGTTGGAACTAAACTCTGCAGGGCTGCGGCCCTCTGGAAACTGAGTTTGACACCCGTGTCCTAGACCATTTGTCAGATTTTTACCAAATTTAAGTCAGATCATCTTCAGATTGTGTTGACAAAAAGTTATGGATTTTGTGTCGACAGATGAAACTGTTTTTGTGTGGCACCACAACAAATTTGAAGCATGATGCCAAAATGACTCTGAGGTTTTATCTCTGCAAAGCTTCGACATATTGACAGCAACCTTTGTGTGTGCTATTATCACCTCACACAGAATACACCATATTGATTTGATAATAGCGCCACCTATTGGTCAAAAGTGATAACCCATTAAATCATATTGCTAGTGGTTGTATTTGTGATTTTTCAGCCATTTTGACTAAAATCATCTTAAAGCAGCTTCAGTTACTAATTGGTGCAGTTGGTCTGACACTTGCTGGCTTGCTTCTGTAGTGCTTGGCCCTGATAATTGCGGCTTTCTGCTATATTTAAAAATTTTACAGTATATTATCTAAAAATAATCTAAAAATAATCAGTCTTGTTTGAATAATAGGAGTTTCCTCTCATCTCTACCTTTAATGAGAAAACGTCTCGGTTACATATGGTAACCCTCGTTTCCTGAAGGAGGGAACGGAGATGTCATGTCGATAGACCAATCTACTTTGAGTGTAAACTAAACAAGCCAATGCACATCGGCATGCAATTATTGCATCCAGCTGCCACTGATCACAGCATGAGTATAATAAGGCAGCAGGTGCAATGCATACCAGGTTTTCGCTGAGGAGCCGAGCCGGTGACCTGGCCGCTCAGTGGTGGTACAGCAGCCATGGCAATGGGACGTGATGGGATCCCTACCAAAATGCCATGGGTGCTGCCCCTTCCAGTGCCCTGTGCTAGCTGCCTGCACCCCTATTTGGTGTAAGCCGGGGCTTGGAACAAGTAGATCCACTCAACATTTTCAAAGCACTACCTCACTAAGTGAGACTGAATAACACTGGGAAAACGTATCCGTTCCACTTGAAACAGGGATGCTGCAGAAGCCCCATCCTTCCCAAAGGAGTTTTCAGAAGCAAATACACATATAGCATCCACTTAGGTGTGTATGGAGAAATTGGAGGTGATTGTAACCCTTTTGGGAAGGCCGGGGAAAACAGGCTCTAAGGCCGCTCTGAGTACCGCTTAGGTGTCAATATGGAACCCAGCTTTCCATGGTTCTCACGAATTCATCGTGAAGCCCTGGCGCCGTACGTTCTGGCTGCCGAAGGTGATGGAGGATCTCAACAGGGTCTACAATACGGACACTCTGGAGCAGTTTTAGCAAGCCAACACTAACCGGGGCCTCTCGGTGCCACTACCCGTTTGAGGTGAAAACACAGGAGGATACCAGCTCTACACAAAGGCTTTAGAATATAGCGAACGTGTTTGGGGTTGCTCAGCCCACAGCTCTAGAAATATCTGCCAGCGAGAAGTTTCTTGGGTACAATGAAGTAAGGGCTGTAAAATCCAGACCTCATATCGGCTGGAGGGACCGACTCTATCGCATCCTTCGCCAGTAGGACTGCAATCTCTGCCCACAGAACAGGAGCATCGGCCGCTTTCACTGTCATGAAGCGAATACCACTGAACTCGGGGGGAAGCTGGGTGAATTGAAACGCATAGCCAAGGCTGATGGTCCGCAGAAGCCACTGAGACAGGCTGGGTAGTGCTGACCAGGCGCCCAGAAACCGTATAAGCGGGACCAGTCAAACCACAGCCGTACCCAAAGTGGGGCAGCTAGGTGGAACACAGGGACCCTACTCGGGCGGCTTGTGAGCAGGCCGGAGAGGGCTGTGAGTGTGGGGTGCAAGGCTCACCTGGTTCCACATGTTGGAAGAGGGTGCGTGAGTAGGGCCTTTGTTGTTGCTATCGAACCACCCGCTGCTGCCATCTGGCGAAGGAGGAGGATGAGTGAGATCCTGTGTTTGGCCGTCCGCAACTCTCTTTCGTCAAGAATTTGGGTACCGTCGGCAGTAAGGCCAATGGCAGGAAAAAAAAAACAGAACAAAAGATTCTCCACCCGGCAGCCGCCCGCCGGGGCAGGATGTGTTAGATCGCCTCAGTCTGCTTCTGGGCAGCCGAGAACTTGTGGGCAAAGCTCTCAACTGTGTCGCCGAAGAGGATGGTTTGGGACACAGGGGCATTGAGGAACCGAACCTTGTCGCTGTCCCTCATGCCTGCCAGCCACAGCCAGAGATGGTGCTCCTGGAACACGAGAGTGGACATCGCATGACCCAGAGAACTCGCAGTGACCTTCGTCACTCAGAGCGTGAGGTCAGTGGTGGTTCGGAGTTCTTTCAGAACTTCCGGATCGTGACCACCCTCGTGTAGGTCCTTCAGTGCCTTGGCCTGGTGCACCTGCAGTAATGGCATAGCATGTAAGGCGGAAGCAGCTTCCCTGCACGCTGTATAGGCACTGGCAGTTAGACCAGACAAATGCCTACAGGCCCGGGAATGGAGCACCGGTTCCACCTGTCAGGAGGAGGCAGACTTAGGACACAATTGCATCGCTACCGACTGCTCCACTGGGAGTATTGCCGAATACCCATTCGCTGCACTGCCGTTGAGGGTGGTGAGGGAGGAGGAGCCCACCGGCCGATTTCTGGCAGTAAAAGGTGCCGTCCACAACCTGGTGAGCTTGTCATGCACTTCCGGGAAGAAATTCACCGGGACGGGGCAAGCCACCCTGAGAAACCAATCATCCAGCCTCGAGGGCTCAGGACGCGGTGGAGGTCTCCACTCGAGCCCTACCCTCTGGGCGGCCCAGGAAAGCATAGCTGTCATCTCTTGGATCCTATTCAGGCTTTGCCACCATCCCGGAGGGCGGCAGCGTGGCCGAATCTTCATCAGAGAGCACTCCCTCCGATGCTGAGATCAACATCTGGTTGGGGGGAGGTCCACTGGATACCGCTGGTATGCTCTTTGAAGAGGGCCCAGCGCGTTCCGTGGGTCGCTCTACTGGATCAAAGGTGCAAGAGGAGTGATGGTTCCCCGAGGGAGTTTGCCACCACTGTAACTCTCAAACCACCGACGTGAGGCAGCGATTGTGACCATCACCCGGTGCCAGGTAACGACCGCACACTCAAACACACAGCTCAAACAGAAAAAATAAAAATATAATAAATCCTGATTTACAAAGATGAAACCGCCAATCTAACTATATAAAATCTCTCTTCCAAAGCAAAATTTTTAGTGCTGAGGCACACAGGGCAGATGGCCGCTTGCAGCACGACGGGGGTAGTGCAACCTGAAGTGCGCAACCCACTCGACTCTGGAACGAGCACCACTGAAGCGCCATTTCGCCAACACACAAAGCTTCCGAGAGCATGCTGAACTCGTAGTTTTCGAAGACACAGTAGAGCAGAACGATGTTGTCGCTCGGCTCCAAAGCGAAAAGCTGGTATGCATTGCACCTGCTGACTTATTATTCTCATGCTATGTTCAGCAGCAGCTGGACGCAATAATTGCATGCCAATGTGCATTGGCTCGTTTAGTTTTACACTCGAAGTAGATTGGTCTATCGAAGCGATATCCCAATTTGTCGGTCACCGATGTGATGTCGAGAGTGACTGACTGAAAGGGAACTGTATTTATGAATGAAAAAGTGCTTTCAATTTACATGGTTTAAACGTGCATCAGTTCCACACAAATCATTGAAGTTACATCAATAGTTTTCTCTCTTTTGGTTTATTTAAGTAATTCTTTATCAGGAAATATACACTGGGTACTTTATTAGGTACACCTGTTTAACTGCTCATTAATGCAAATATCTTATCAGCCAAGCTCATGGTGTGAAATCAGTGCATTTAAACATATAGACATGGTCAAGGCAATCTGCTGAAGTTCAAACTGAGCATCAGAATGGGGAGGAAAGATTGACTTTAAATGTGGCATAAAAATAGCATTTCTGAACACACAACACGTAGAAACTTAAAGCTGATAGGCTACAACAGCAGAAGACCAAAATGGGTGCCACTTCACCCAGCTAAGATCAGAAAACAGGCTACAATTAACACAGGCTCACTAAAATTGAACAACAGCAGATTGGAAAAAAAGGTTGCCAGGTCTGATGAGTCTCGATTTCTGCTGCAACATTTGGATGGTAGGGTCAGCATTTGATGTAAAGAACATGAAATCATAGATCCATCCTCACTTGTATCAACAGGTCAGGCTGCTCGTGGTGGTGTAATATTGTGAGGCAGTGGTTCCCAATCCTGGTACTGGAGATACTGCCTTTGAAGGCTGTAGAAGTTTAGTTTTGAAAGTCATTCCCTCTTTCATTTACAACACAACTTGATTAGCCTACTGTAACCCATTATATGTCTGGCTATCTCTCTCCTCAATTTCTCATCTTCAAATGGTCATGACCAACGTGATCGTATCACTCCAATTCTGCACTCGTTAAATTGGATGCCAGTCCGATACTGATTGTAGTGTTTAAAAATTTTTTGTTTTAGTTTATAAACCTCACTGCAATCAAGCCCCCAAATACCTATCTGACCTAATTGTTATCATAACCCATCTAGATCACTTAGATCAAGAGATCAACATCTCTTGTCTGTCCCACAATCTCGTGTACAACGGAAGGGTGATTGAGCTTTAACAGTGGCTGGCTCTAAGCTGTGGAACAACCTACCGTTACGTGTTGGAACTGTTTTTTTTAAGCACGGATTTGAATTTAAATCCGTGCTTAAAACTCATCTTTTCTCTCATGCTTTTAATCTTTTGTAAATCCTTTAATGTTACTTGTTTTATTTTTTTTATTTTTACTGTCATTTATAGCACTTTGGCCAACCAAGGTGGATTTTAAATGTGCTTTATAAATAAAATTTGATTTGATTTAATTTTGATTTATATTCGAAGGTAGGAAGGCATCAAGGCACGTCCAGATCCAATGTTAGCTTCACATCCTTTCTCCTGAGATACCTTCATCTGATCAATTTTTGAAGGCAGCATGTGTCCTTCGCTGCCTTTGATATCCCACAATCCTATGTATTCCATTCCGTGACAGTTGAGCTAAAAATAAAGATGGCGCCTGAATGTTGACTAACTTTTACTATTATAGTAATTAAATGTTCTCTCAGTTATCACCAAGGAGGCAACACCAAAAACATGCAGTGTTGGGGGTAACACTTTATTTGAACTTTCCTTAATAAATCATTAATAAACATTATATAATGTTTAACAGATCATTAGTTAATATTCAAATAGCTACATGTATGAGATAATGTGCTTGAATGTTTACTAATTGAACATTATATAATGATGAAATCATTAGTTCATTTTTTTTGCTTACACATATTATTAACCTTCAAATTCATAATCATGTACTTTTTAAAATCTACTAATTAATCTAAAATCTGAATCTAACAGTTAATAGCCTACTGCCTATAATGCTTTGGAGGAGGGTCTGGTTCAAATATAAACATGAATAAAATTAACTACAAATATGGTGGATATGTGCATTTAATTAGATTTAGGTTAGATTTAATAGAGTTAAGTAAGGGATAATGTACATCCAGCTGTTTTTTTTTTATCTCAGAATAAACCCCAACAGGGTGTATCAGCCTGAAGGGGTTTATTCTGAGATAACAACCGACTGGATGTACGGTATCCCGCTTATTACACAGCTACTTTCCACAAAAGTAAATAATTAGATGCAAAATATTGAATTGAGTTGAAATATTTGAACGCAAAGCTTCCGTGAAGACAGCAGTTGTGAGCAAGTGGCAAATTCAAACAAGACGGACATTTAAGGGAAACGGTGCAGTCACACCACTTATTACACAAGATTTCACCACATAAATAATTAAGGCAATAAAAGATTTAAGATGAAAATGTTTTAAGACCTTACCAGTTTGTTAGTTCACTTATAATCCATTACAGCGTACAAAACAATCGTAGCAAAATGGCAGCAGCTGCGTTTGTAAGAAACCAGAGCGAGTCCGCGCACCAGGATAACATAATTAAATAATTGTACACCATTCTGAATCAAGTTTTAATATTTCATTAGCTAAACAAATGCAAAGCTTCCACCAAGAAAAAATAGTTCAATCAAGAGTACAGCACTGACTGCTGTTACCCGGATGAGCCTGTGTTATTAGCTTTTACCAGTTGTTATCGAGGGATAACTTACCTCGGAATGTCGCGACTGACCAATCAGAATATGTAATAATAATCGATATCTAACCTGATGAAAAATATTTTATGTTGACAGCTTCATATTTAAGCTGCAACAACACTGTAAACTTTTATAAAGATACAAATAGCAAAATAGCAAAACAGACAGGTTTTGACATTAACTATTAAATGCATAACTATGCAAATCATGTAAAAAAAATTTATCTCCAAAACAGTATGAAGAAGTGTTAAGTAGAAGGCTTAAGCCTAATCTAAAATCTGAGTCTGAGCTGTTTCAACTGAAAGAAACTTGCTTTGACTGATTTTAAAATATTTCAGTGTCTTTATTTAGTCTCAAAATGCACACCAGTAATGATTTTTTTTAAGGCACATTTATAAAAATTACTTAAATGTCCTAATTGAACTGTGGCCTAAACCTGGTTTAGTCTAAGACCTGTCTGTGAAACCAGGCCTATCTGTGACAAGATGATTGAGAGGCCAATTTACACTGACAGGATGCACATATGCTCAATTATGATGTGGATATACTGAAACTTTCTGCTAAACATCTAAAAGTATGTACATTTCTTTACAGAAAAGGATACACACTTTTAGGGCATGCTAAAAGTTGGTGAACTGGGGCACAGCAAGAATTTGAATAAGTTTGAAAAGTTTGGCTGTGGCTGTTGACTGTAAAATCCTTGATATTTTTTTTTTCAAAAAGTAATTTTTGGACTTAAAATGTCCAATGTGAATTGAGTAAGTATATACTGTATATATATATTCACGATATACACTTTTGTTTTGTATATATATATATATATATATATATATATATATATATATATATATATATATATATATATATATATATATATATATATATATATATATTAATGTAAAATCTTTATCATTGGATCTCTTTCACATCTTGACTTGCGCACAAGTGCATAGAAGTACAATTGACAGAATGGCATCCGAAAAAGTGTATATCGTGAATTCATGAACATTTCATTAGGGCCTGAATCGTTCATTCCACCATTCGAATGGCAGCTGGCTGGAAAATAAGAAACATAAAATATGGCTAAGTCAGGGAGAAGGCGAAAGCTAGGATTCTGGTGGATCGATCATGAAAATTTGTTAATTTTGAACAAATCTTTTACATGGCTTGGGAATAGTGAGTTGTCTCAGAGAGTGAATTTGTTCATGCGCATTTGAGCAACAGTTGTCTAATCATCTTTACAAACAAGATCTTACACTTGGTACACTGCACATTTCTTATGTAATTTTACCTTTTTATCTCTTGCAATTTATACATTTAATGCATAAATTGAACTAATTCATTCTGTACTGTACTAGCTATGATCATTTGACCAAATTACCCAATCTTTCCATCACTACAGTATATGAAACATCAAGGTTTATACTGATTAGGTCTCAACAGATACGATATTACTAGATTTCTCTGCTCAGTTATTGGTATATAGAAGCCTCTTCTATAAACTGGTGAAGTTTATTTAAATAAGTTTAAATTTTTTATTTGTATTTATTTATTTATTTATTTTTTAAATAAGTTAAAATTGAACCAATACATCATACATGCTGCATGCAACCACAGCAGATGACATTTTGTATGGCCCACATCTAGAAAACCGTATAATTTCTTGCAGGTTTGGAACAACATGAGTGAGTGGGTGAGTAATTAATGACAGAATTTTCATTTTTGGGTGGACTGTCCCTTTAAAAACCTGTACAACCGTGAGATACTGTAAGTAATCAACATGAATGACCTGAATAATTTAATATTTTTAAATGAGAATTGAAATGTAACTGGGATATTAAGTCGCGACAGAAAGGATTAGAAAATTTTATTGCATTAGCAATAAACAAGCAGCAAAATATCTTTTTTTTTTTTTTTTTTTTTTTTGAGAGCAGATGGAATGTAAGATAAAGTTGTCTTTTCTGTCCTAAAGATTAAACCCCTTGGAAGCTGTCTATAAACCCCTTTCGGGTAACCCTTGTGGGGAATCGCAGACTGCCTTAGTCTCCTAATGTACGGCAGCATCATAAAACCAGATGCCTCCAATCCACTGTCAACAGTCAGGATCTGAGTTCAGACACTTCTTACTACTATTTATTCTCAGTCAACCCTGCCTTTCATGTCAAGCCATATTAGAACAATGAACAGGGCATTGATACGTGGTTTCGGGACGTGGGAGATTTTGAGACGAATAAAAGATCTGTGAATTACAGACCATCTGCGATGTGATTGCATTCTCATTCTTTTGAGCTGTGTAAAATAAAGACCTCTTATTGCACCTTGCAGTGTTTGCTCATCTGCAGGACCAGCCCCTGCTCCGCAAATTCAACACGATCGGACTTTGGCAGGGAGGCGTTCATTTAACTAAAGGGAATATATGCATCAAACGAAAAGAGAAAGCGGATGAAAAAAACATGCAATTATGTCCTTGATCAGGTTAAGCTTTCCTTTGCCAGCGCTCCAAACCACCAGCATTTGCGAATCAACCTCCAAATGGGTGGCGTCATGGAGCCGGGCCAGTCCCAAAAAGCATTCCCCCTTTCCCCACAGCTTTCACTGCCATCTCCCCATTTCTCATTCCTCAGATCAGCGTCCAGGCCTCTCCTCTCCTCCCCTCTCTCGTTCCCTTGCTCCCTGTTCCAGATAATGGAGCACTCTGCCTCTGTTAGGCTGCCAAAGGCTGCAGCTCTGCCCGCTAGTAATGACCTGAGGGGATGGCGCGTGACAGGCCGGCTATAATAACGCCTCCAGCCACGGACAAAGCAGCCCCCAGGGCTCTATTTTTAAATACTTTATACTTTACAGCAGGGCTAAAAGTCATTTATTGTTTTGTAGGTCATGTGTATGGATGGGCAGTGGTGTGTGGGTAAGTACAGAGAGAGAGACAGTGGAGACACATCCTAGTCACTCGAGGTGAGTGTTTGCATAAAAGGAGGAGCGTTTTCTTTAACAGGAACAGAAGGATTTAAATGCGGCAGGTTGAGCGGGTTCAGTCACAGCGTCACTGGAGGGATTT
The DNA here is from genome assembly GCF_018340385.1 of Cyprinus carpio. Lineage (NCBI taxonomy): Eukaryota > Metazoa > Chordata > Actinopteri > Cypriniformes > Cyprinidae > Cyprinus > Cyprinus carpio. The sequence continues at coordinate 14,050,038 of NC_056602.1, forward strand.
GTACTGTAAATGTGACCGCTCACAAAAGATGTTAAAATTCATTAAACGACTGCGCTGTTGCACAAGGTCTTGCCCTTGAGTGTTCTGCAAGTCATTTGCAAAGATGGCTATGAAGCAGAAACATGCCGAAAGTGTGTCAGTGGTGGTCTCTCCGTTCCCCTGCGGCGCAGGTTTGTCTGTCAGCATTTTCACTCCTCACCCCCTTCAACAGAATCAGTTCAGCCCCTTAGTGCCTTCCATGATTAAGCAGAGCCATTTGACGTGACTGACGGGTGCTTCCACTGAACTCTTTCCAAAACAGACCTGGTGATGTTAAGCAGAGAGGGGATCTTTAAACCAGGTGTTTTAATGGATTTTATATTGTTATTATAGCCAAAATTATTACAGTACTGACTTTATATTAAAAGGCTTTTTTATATTCAAAATTTAAGATTCAAGAGCTTTATTGTCATATGTACTAGAGTATAATGAGATTCTTACATTGTTTACTCCTCTCCAGAATGACAGGGTAGAAGGAGAACAAATATAACTTACACAAACAACACAAAATACGAAAAAATATATAGAATATAAAGTAAAGTAAGTAAAAATATAAATAATAAAAGCATAAAAAAGAAAGTGATGAAAGAGAAAGAAAAAGAGAACCTGTATGCTAATTAGGAAAAAACAACTGTCAATAAAAATTTATTTACCATAAATAATTATCTATATCTACCATAAATAAATATTACCATACCAAATCTACCACAACAAATATTTATATCTACCTTAAATCAAAATATATCTACTATGTGTAGTGCTTTGCCCAAAAAAAATTATTCCTATTCAAATTTATTCTCACTAATTATATTTCATCAAATTTAATCTCACTCTATTTTATTTTATTTTATTTTATTTCTGGTTTGAACTGTGCACATTAAAAAAATAAATAAATAAATTAATTAATTAAAATAGGGCACAATATACTGTATAATTTGAAGGAATTATTCCGTATTATTTTTTACAGGTATTTTACCAGTATTTTGAATTTTACACTTTTTTTTGCATTGTGTTTTAGAGTTAACAGAAATGTATGTTATTAATGGATAATGTTGTGTCTAATGTGCTGCCAGTACTTTTTTCAGTTATTTTATGGATTATTTTTTTATTTTATTTTTTTACAGTGTGCAGAGACAGAACCAAAAAAAGTGTAATTTTTCAACATTAGAACTTCCATATTTATGCATATGTTTGGGCCGGATGGTGTATATACTGTGTATAAACTATCTTTTTATGATGCATTTTATGTTAACTACATATACATTTGAGTTTGTCACATATTTGTGTTTGAGCTATATTTGAGTTTGTCATATATCACACACTTTTATTCTGAGACAAACAGAACAAGCCTTTTGCTACTCCTTCAAAAAAAAAAAAAGAATTTCCCCCAAAAATGGTTCTTTACTTCTTGAAAAGTGTGTCTGAATTTGGACTATCATTCTAGCATACTGCTCATACTATTTCCTTCATTAAAAAAGCTACATCAGAAAGAGCAAGTAGTATGCTAGTATTGTGAAAACAGAAACATGTATCAACAAAGCTTTACAATATGAACAGCCAGTCAGGGCTATGCTGAGATACTTAAACATAATTTAACTGTAAATGGTCAAATTAATAATATCTTGTTCTGTTAGCTTACTTGAATTTTCAGTAATACCTACTAGCTTAGCATACCTTAGTCTAACTGCTAGCCTAGCCTATAGCATACTGTTTATCCCTACTACAAAAGGATAACTGGAAAGGCTATTTTGATTATCAGTAAGAAGTAGTACTGAGATACATTTTTGACCTGGCATCACAAATGGCTAGCTTTTAGTAATCCTAGGGGAAGAAAATTCTGTGGAAAGATATGATTTTGCATGATTTCGAAATGAAAGCATTGAAAAAACATGGAGCTATGTGAAAATACAGCGTAATGTGTCCCAAGCTAGTGAAGATGAGGAAAAACTGGTTGTTAGGTTGTTGTAAGTTGCCAGATTAATAAAGAATTTCATTTATGTGAAGTCATCATCTGTATCGGCATATGTGAATTAGCCCAAACTGTCAGATTTTAAAATTTACAAATAAAAAGAGAAAATAATCAGTGATTTGTAAAGTGTTTAATTTAGTGGAATAGCCGTAATTGTTTTAACATCATATAACAATTTGGTTATACTCTCTTAAAAATAAAGGTGCTTCAGACGCAATAGAAGAAGCTTTTTGTCTAAGTGGTTCCATAAACCCTTTAACATCTGAAGAAACTTTCTGTTTCACAGAAGGTTCTTTAAGGCGAAATAAGGTTCTTCAGATTATAGAAAGGAAAGTAAGAGATGGTTCTTTAAAGAACCTTTGACTGAATAGTTCTTTGTGGAACGAAAAATGGTTCTTCTATGGCATCGCTATGAAGAACCTTTTGAAGCAACTTTATGTTTAAGAGTGTAGCTTTGGTCAGCATTCAGACAAATTCACATATGTGTATGCGGTTATTTTACGCGAATGAGCTCAGCTGGTAAAAGAGAGTTAACAGAGAGCTCTTGGGAGAAAGGGACAGAGCAGAAAGAGTGCAGAATCATACTTCACCTTATTGATTTTTTTTCGATCGGTTTAAATGAGGAGCACTTTAGGCCAAGAGCTCACCACTGAGCCTTCAGTCCTCTGCTGGGTTAACTGAGCACCACGCTGCCATACTGTAATTACAACACACACTCTCACACCAGACCAGCTGAGATGTGCTCTGCTATCCTGTAATTACATAATGATCTGTTCTTTGTACATTTCTAGCTCGGCCACAATGTATAAATTAAGTCTTTTAATGGCTGGCCTTTAAAAATCATATCATAGAAGCTTTACGTATGATAACAAGTACCTTTGAATAAAAATAGAAATAGATGAGTGGGTATTTTGTCTTGCTTAAATAATAATAATACAATTTGATTATAAATTTAATGATAAGATTGCTTTCTTTAATTTAGCATTTAAATAATCTGAATCATTGTTGTTGTTTTTATACAATCCACTCACACTTCACTTTATCGGCAGTATATTCATCACACGTCATTCAGTAACAAATGACTTCCTAAAGCAAATATTGATTGAGACAACTCCATTGTCATACTGTTTACCTACCTGCCAATAAGCTATGCACCTCTGAGAGGCTCATCTGTACTGTACATATTTGTAGCATATCTGACATCTTGATCATTCCATTATAATACATCTGACGTGTTGTCCCTGCACCTCCCTGTGTGAAATATAGATTTTCTATACTCTCCACAAGTCTTGTAATCCACACCTATTATCTAACACACTACAGGGTTGCTATAAAATAGAAAAGATGATTATAAAGCTAGCATACACCAGCACACCTGCCCACAGACAGACACCACATGCACTGAACACGCCAAGAAAAAGAATAATGCATCTTGTGATTTATTATATATGGGTGTGTGTGCATGCAAAATGTAAAAATTAAACTGGTTAGTCTTCAGTACAGTCAAATATATAAACTAGTCTAGAGCTAAACTAGAGCAAAACTGTAAACTTCAATACATTTACATACAATTGGCCAGTTTAGTGTTTTTATTCATCTGGCTGCTATTACAATATCATCAAACATCAGAATTGCTTTCAAATATCTTACGGATCCAGTTAGTGTAGATGCAAATAGCTCGAGCTAGCATCATTTGTCTTACAGGGAGGAGAAATAAAGCATGTGACACGCACACATGCTGCATCACAAAGCAGAGTAAATCACCAGAGTAACAGCAGCACAATGAGTGGTTTGTGTCTTCACGTTGATTGAATGATAACAAAGTGCACGAGTTACAAGCATCTCCTCATTTAACGACCCATTGGAGGGATAGAGAGAGAAACGTAGGAACGAGTGGCAGGGCCCGGCGAACAGCTTGGCTCACCTCATTAAAAGCTTGTTGACGTCTTGTAAATTTTCGAGGAGCAAGGGCTGGTAAAAATCAGCCGCCAAACTTCCTCATAAGGGAAGAGGAGAGATCCAGTCCCCGCCCATCAGGACCGAGCAATGGGCGAGAGTAAGAACAGGCATCTGAGGAGAAGAAAGATACGCAAACAGAGATAGAGACAAAAAGAGAGCTAGAGATGAGAGGGAAGCACCCAGACATACAGTACACAAGCCAACGATAAATAACAGACGTATAAATTGCCTCGTTTTCTTGTTTTGGGTGATGTCGATTTAGCTGCTAATTGGTGACAGAAACTGTCAAACGGGTGGCAGCTAGTGATTGCAGTGGCTTCTGTCAGGATTAGGTGAGAGGAAAAGGGGAAAAAAATGCTTTTTATCTGAAGAGAGAATGAGAGATATGCTGGCAGCTTCCTCCCATCTCCTCCCGTTGTCTGATATTTACCCAAAACACATTAAAAACACAAGGCAAAGAGAGCAAAGAAACAATAAGCTTGGCATTATAGGCCCCAGTTCTCTCGCTGTCTCTCAGACTGATCAGTGTGTTTGTTTGTAGAATCTTTGTTTGTTTGCTTGCAGGAAGGAACTGAACACACAAACACCCGTGTTAACCTATTCAGAGTAAGAGAACGAGAAAGAGAGCGAGAGAGAGAGATAAAGGCTGACTGACTGATCTCCTGGGGCCGTCTCCTCCAAACCCTGCCTTGACTCCCCCTCTGTCCCGGGGAATATTGAGATGAGCAGTAATTAGGCTTTGATACTCTGGCAAATGAACAGTAATTAGAGGCTGCGAGTGAGGCTCCTCTGTCTGAGCTGCTCATCCAATATTCACATCATTATTGAACATTAGGATTAGCTCTCTTCCATGCACAAATAGCATGGCACAAACACTGCCGCGCAGATGGAAACGGGGGGTGGCCGCCGGTGACACCGGTGCGTGTTTGTGCCGAACGTGTGGATATAAGTCAGATCTGTGTAAGTATTGCGTGATACAGTATATCTAGAGGAGCGCTAGCGTGTGTGTGTGGGATGTAGAGATAGGTCACCCGTGTCTGGCCGTCTCTCATAGGGGATTTTCTGGTTATTAGAGCAGCGCCAGATCATGGGCCAATTATACAGAAAACTGTCAGTCAAGATTGTGTGGCTACGTGATTAGAGCAAAAGGACAAAATCAGGTGAGGAGTGTGTGAATCTATCCAGGGCAGCTTTGATTTGCTAACGAGGGGAAGAGGGGAGAGGACCGGGGCCACTGTCCCCAGCTGTAGCCCTGCGCACCTGCCTTCATTTTCGCTCTGACCTTCTCAGCGGATGCTGCTTTTGATGCAGGAGGGAGACAAAGAGAGGGAAAACTAGAGAATGCCGCGCGACTCTCTCTCCGGGAGTGGCGGGACCCCAGCCCTCTGTGGTGTGCTTGTGTGTGCCATGGGTCACGGTCCGTAAATGAGAATGAAGCACCCCGCTAGCACCGAGAAGGCCAACAGTAATCAAAGTCAAGGCCCTCTCTAATACAGCATGGGCCAAAGGCTCCTTAATTACCCTAAATAGCTTTAAACACGCTAATTCTGTCCCGCTTTCCCCTCACATATTGCAGAAACACACCCACGAGTGGAGAGGAGGAGTTTAAAGGACAAGGGGAAAGAGGGACGGTGCATCAGCCATCTTCGCCCAGAATACTTCTGGCCCCGACTAGTCCTCTCATTTTCAAAAAGGAAGAGCTGATGGTGGCTCCTAATTTAGCGGCTACTGTTTGGGGGCTGACACCGAGAGGCGTGGTGAGGGGTCTTTGTCAGCTCAGCCTGGCAGCGCTGGCACCATGGCGGTTAATGTAGCTGAGGAGAAGAGGATGGTGCAAGCGGAGACAGGGTGCACGGCAGCCCTGCAGAAGTGCGCGGCAGGGGCCTGTAATGAATGGAGCTGGGGGACGGGGAGGGGGATGACAGCTCTGGCAGCTGATGCATGAGCTCCATGCTAATTCCTCAGCCTGGCCGTGATGGATCCTGAAATCTTGACCAGACGTCCCATTAGCCCCTGTCCATGACAGCCCCAATAAAGATATTATCAAAATCCACTGAAACCTTTGAGGGAAGGCTAGGGGGCTCTGGCAGAGGGGCAGAGAGCGGGGTCAAAGCCAGAGAGTCTCTTGGATGGGTTCATCTCCCTCCGAAAGTTATTGATGAGTTAACCTCTTGGGTGCGGGTTAGTGGTGATAGATATATTGGGACTAGAGAACCACACAGGATAATGAGACGAGCAGTGAATCACTGTCCCACCCCTGTTAAAAATAGAATCCACTGTATGCCCTGAAAATAGAGTTGTGTTTTGTTTCAGCAGCAGAGATTATTCATGGATGGCGGCCCGTGAAAGAGAAGTATGTGCATATGCTGATGAGCACACGTCTTGTGGTAAAGACAGGAAGTAGTTGCTCAGCTCAGCAAACCTGTGAACGCTTCAGTGTTACCCTCATTTCAATGCGCCGCCGTAATTTGGATATGAAGTCTGGTATCCTTAGTTACCACAGGACCCAGTCCAGGTGTGTTTACCATGAATCTTTTATCTTCCGTAGCGCATCAGGCTAATATTTTTGACAAGCGGCACAGGGGATATAAATGACCCAGGCTTCGGACAAATAGGAAAACTGGTGCCTTGGCATGCGGCGTCGGAGCGAGGGCATTGGGAAAGCCACACGATTCCCGCGGTTGACAAATAGGGTGGGGAGAGCCAGCTAGGAAATGGAGAGAGAGGTTACAGTGACAGACAAGGAGCACAATTATCACACCATGATGAAAGAGCGGCGGCCGGCGAGCTCCACACCGTTAATTACACTCCTTTTTTTTTTTGCACAGGACTCTAATGTGAGGAAAAACACGCAATGACAAGTGTGTAAAAGAGCAAAGCAGTAAATTACTGTCAGGAAAAAAATAAACGGAGGAGCGTGCGGCCTGCTCAGTGATTTACGGGGGCAATTAGTCACCGCCCCACGGAGATGCTGAGGACAGCAGCGGAGCGAGAGTGTCAGAGAGAGAGAGAGAGAGAACAGAGGAGGAGGGGTGGATGGAGAAGGGGAGAGAGAAAGAATGATTGTGTGCATGAGGAAGATAGAGAGATGCACTTCAACCGCTGCCGAGAAAAGAAAAGGAAGGAGAAAGTAAGAGGAAACGCTCAGGCTATTATGAATGACCTTCTGGATGCTAGCGGAACCTTATGTGCCCCTGATGGGCTATTTCTGTTCAGCCGCCCGCTGGCAGAATCCTGGGCCTCAAACACGCATACCCCAGCCTAACATTCTACAATTAAATCTGCTTACTTATCTGAAACAACACAGGACATCTCAATAGAACTGGTTAAAGTACTGCATAAGTGAATTTAATGCAGAATAAAGTGAAACAAATGTGATGGCAGAATTTTTAAATAGCCGAGCTCTGTCTGAAAGAGGCCAACACCTGCGTCAGTAAAATAGGACAAAAAACTACTGACTGCCATGCACACTTACTCGAAGTTTCCCAAATGATTCCCAAATCTAAGAGCTAACTTAAGCATCTTATTTGGGTGGAAGTAATACAAGCTGTCATTATGGCAGATTTACAGTGGGACATGAATGGACTTTAATCACTAAATGTTTGAAATGAGCAGTCCCACATGCAGACACACTTTAATGGTCCTTAATCGACTTTAAAAGTGACACCCAATGTCTCAGCGGATCAAAGCCCGTCTCCTCTTCCACTGATGATGCCTGATTTCCTTTGCAAACAGAGATTTCTAACAGTGAGGTCTCGTTTTTCAAAGACACATGTCCCTCATTTTTTTTATTCGTAATATGACGCATGCCAGCTTTCATCCCACATTAAATACCTGCCGTACATTTAACAAATTAAGGCCGCTGGGAATATTCCCATCCGCCGCTGAGCTGAATGACATTAAATCGCTAAAGACAGATCGTGTCATTCCATTTTTGTTAATTTCACCCATTCTGATTGAGTGAGCAAGGCAAGACTGTGTTTCTCTTAGAACAATGTGCTGCAGAAAGAGACAGAGACAGGCCTCAATAAGATACTGTCAGTTCGGGTGATTGCTTACAGATAGCTGATGAAATAAAAGCCTTTGTCAAGTGGGAAGTGAACTGAAGACAAAACAGAAAGCTGTGCAATGGAGACGTCTGTACTAATTAGTCATACTGATTGGAGGATGTCAGGTGAATCAGATGGTTTGAAAGTGATGCATAATCCCTGAACAGTTAGTAACTACATGAATCTATAGCCTTTATACAGGGAAGCTACGTTAAAACTCTTAAATCTCCCTATGCACAACTGATCAACCACAAGTTATTTACATTTACATTTATTAATTTAGCAGACACTTTTATCCAAAGCGACTTACAATTGGGGAATACATCAAGTGATACGTCTTAAAGAGGCAGATAGACACAGGAAGTGCTCGTCATATCAAGTTTCAAGCATGGTTCAAATAAGAAAAAAAAAGACGTGAGTTTTCAGTTGTCACTTGAAAAATGTCAGGGAATCAGGATTCCAGATAGGGGCTGGAAGATCATTCCACCAGTCAGGAACGGTAAACGAAAATGTTCTGGAAAGTGATTTTGTGCCTCTCTGTGATGGTACCATGAGGCGTTGCTCACTAGTGGATCTCAGACTTCTGGAGGGGATGTAGGTTCGTAGTAGTGAGTGGAAGTAGACGGGTGCTGAGCCTGAGGCTGTTCTATATGCAAGCAACAATGTCTTGAACTTGATGCGAGCCGTAACTGGCAGCCAGTGCAGGGAGAACAATATTTACAACTATTAACAATATTTTGCACATTGAGTGATCTCATAATTAAAAAGTAAATAGTTTTAGCACATGTAATTATTTTAAATATGCCAAATAATAGCAGACTATGGAAGAAAGTTTAAATGGTAGTTTTGCTTTTCATGCTCTTATTATAGATTTAAGCAGAATTTCCCTGTCCTGTGTGTGACAGACCCTCACCCTGGACCCTATGTGTGTCAGTCGCTTTCTGAAACTGTCAGCCATGGTTCACCCCAACACGTTTAGGATTCGGGAAAAAAGAGAAAACAGCTGGTGATGAGTCAGAGTTTGATGGGTGAAGAAGCCCTGGCAATCAAAGCTGAAAAACTATGCCAGCATTTTACCTTCAGCCTGCACTAGCTCTGGTCAAGGGCATCTTTCTTTGTGCGTGACGCAAGTCGATGCATCTTTGTCACAGGTGCATCTTATTTTTATCCATTAAACCCTTCCATTCCCCCACTTCCTTCCTCCTGGCCACCGAAAATGATGGTTGTAGTGATATTTTTCAGCTCAGGCATTTTCTAAGTCATCTCACAGTAAGCTGTCAACCTGCACAAGGTTTATACAGTGACATTTACAATCAATAGCCATTTTCAAAAGGCTAACGTTTTTCATGTCATGGCATTTCTTTGCTTTCCAGTGGAATGACCTGTCAGGCCATGTTTGTGATGTCTTTACACTGATTTAAGCATTTTGGATTATTTCATAATTTTTGACCAGTGCATAATATTTCTTTTAAATCTTTTTTAACCTCCTTTGCTCTCTCATTTTAATAATTACGTCCAAGATTGTGGGAAAAGCTTATGAAAATGTAAAACAGCAAAAATAATATTAAACTTAAAATGAAATAGATAGTTTAACTTAAATGTTGTTCTGTCATAATTTACTCACCTTAACCCACAAAATATTGAAATTATTTGTTTGTTTTTTGGACCAGAATCACTGATGCATTTTTCTAAATATCACATTTGTGTTATCATATTTGTGTTCCACAGGATAAAGAAGGTCTGGAGAAACAGGAACATTTTAATTTTTGGGTTAGCTATTCTTTTTATATTAAAGCTACTCTTAAAGCTAATATTAAAATCAGAGAGAAATAACAGCAGAGTAAACAGACAATGGGAAATAAGTATTATTCACTAGTCGAAGTATTAGAAAATTATCGAATTCTGACTTATTGGCAAAACTCCATAGCTGTAATAGACACAATCAAATAGTGGTCAGTGGTTTTCCGTAAGATTTATTTAGCCTGACTAAGCATGATCAAATCACACCAGGTGCGGAAATGTATTAAATCATTCTTTCACCTTGCATGTTTCCACCATTCAAGGTCTCATTCTCTGATGCAAAACTACTTGTTATTTAGCCCGTGAAAATGAGAGGACCATGTTAATTGTTAATCCCATGTTTAAATATTCATGGTTCCATGCAGACCTGTAATGCTTCAACAACTCCCTCATTTGATGTCAAGTGCTGGTTGAGGAAGGTGTCTTTGATCTATTTTACATGTGCACCATAGGCATTATATATGTATTCTGTTATAATAATATTCATGTGATGGAGGGAGAGGGGGTGACATATATGAAGCTTGTTAGAATTATAAGTTAAAACAGCATCTTTGATTAAGCTATTGTCCAGACAAAATGTGGGAATGTTGCTCAAGGTTATACAGGTTTAATATTCTTTTTATTTTCTTTATTAATGTAAGCTTTTGATGATCAGTTTCTTTATGCTATTATAGAAAATTATTATGAGAAAAAAACAGCAACATAAAACAGATAGCTTACGAATCAAAAATTTGATTGGATGAGCTGCATTCAAAGTGACGGTAAAATGCAGATAAAAACCTGCAACTGCACATTTTATGTTAATCAATATATTAATATTAGTTAGGTGATATGTAGAATATATGATAAATAATCTACATTCATGCTAAAGAAATATATTACAACAATGGCATTTGCACTGCGCTCTTCCGTTACTTGATCTTTTTATTTGGTGCGTCAATCTGTTAATTGACTTTACTATAGGAAATTATGATCCGCACTCACAAGAACAGTCTTCTTTTTATGTTTTATTTAACATTCATCACTGATGGGAAAAGTCGTATAAGTAGTGGTATTGTTAAATAATAACTATTTATTTAGCAATAGTGTTTTTCACCAATTTAGTGATCATTTGAAAATGTATACTTTTTCATGTCTTGGAAACTGATTTACTTTTCAGCTGTTTATTATATTATATTATATTATATTATATTATATTATATTATATTATATTATATTATATTATATTATATTATATTATATTATATTATATTATATGTTACAGCGAATTTACCATTGCATCATGTGGCATATTATTTAGTTAAGCATTGCTTATAGTTTTTTTTATTAATTTTTTTTATTTTAGATTTTAATTTAGTGATCATTTGACAATAGATAATTTTTCATGTCTTAGAAACTAATATTCTTTTTTTCAGCTGTAAAACTACTAAAGTATTTCCAGGGTCACATTTAGTCACCTCAGCCAGCCATGCCATAAAACCACAGAGAACAGGGGAGAGATAGAGACAGAATGTGTGTGTGTGTGTGTGTGTGTGTGTGTGTGTGTGTAAGAGAGAGAGAGAGAGAGAAGCCATGAATCAATCTGTGTAATAGGGGGAAGGCCAAATGTAATAAATAATACAATAACAAGCCAAACTAATGAGCCGTTGCCAAGGTGAATTTCACAGAATAGTCCCCCTGTACAAAACCCCACTAATAATCCAGGGGAGCCAGCGGATGATAAAGCGGCGCCATAAGGCAACACCTGCGCAATTAAAACAGAGGATTCTTTCCCAACGTTACATTAATTTCAGCCTTTTGTAAAGGCCCAATGAGCACGCTAATAATCTAGTCTACTTGACTCCGTGTCTAGCCAAAACAGGGTGTCTAATTAGGTAAAGGTAATTAATTAGAGATAAACGGAGCTAATCAAGAGCCGTTAGCGCTCTGTCTGTCTCGTCATTAAGACACACAGGCTTCTCGCTCTCTCATTGGCTGCTTAACCAGCTCTTTAGCTATTACCTAGAAAAGTGAGGTTCTGACAGTATACCTGTTCAGATTTCAGAGCATTTAACCAAGATACACATACAGCTGAGATCTAAAAACAAAACAAAAACAAAACCTCATTCAGAAATAGCACTTATGAAATGTATCAATCACATATAAGATCAAATGATGCCACCAGTTCCTGTTAATTGCAAATGTCTAATTCATCAGATCTGAGGAGCATTTTGATGGCAGGATTCATATGAGTGTCATCAGCCACTTCATTACCAAAAATCTGTTAACGTGCTTTGGATGATATGATGATAAAAGCTAGCTTAGCGGACCCTTTCGTTTCCTCTCACCATTAATTGGTGGAGTAGTGCGCTCTGATTGTGCTGATGGTGAGGGAAGTAGTGTGATGTTTAACAAAGCATCACATTAGCGAAAATGAATAAAAATAACATGGATATGAATTTGCGTATTACCTCTCACCCCCTCCTCGGGGAAAATGTATCAGGACTTGTGCTTCGAAAATAACGGCTTGCTTCTCTGAGAGTCTCGTCAACGTTTCAGCTCTAATTATGAAAAGTGGAGCACTAAGCAGAAGCCAGAACTCACTCGAGACGGATCTCGAGCAGAGACTAAGTTTAAACAGGAAGGCCTCTACTCTGATGCACATGTACCCATCATGTCCAATTGTCTGTGATTTTAAATCCCACTTTCTGCTATGGCTGGGATGAGATTACAAAAGTTACAATTTAATGGTTAGTCTAATGGATGTTGACTCCATGTTGCATGCGAAGGGAAGGGCGACAAACAGGAGGAGAGGAAAATGGGAATAAGATATAAGACATTAAAAAAGTGCTAGATCTTGAAAAGGTTTGGTGAGTAGGATTTTATTTTGTGTGTGAGTTGTGGGACTTTTGAGCTAAGGAATATTTTAGGGATTGTTATTATCCCCCCCCACCCCCCCCCCCCTGCCTTTGTCCTCATACACGAGGGACTCGTCTCCTACAAGGAGGCAGGCCGCTCCCTCGACATGCATCATTAGAGGGTTTTTTACAAGCGACAAGCAGGCTATTTGGCTGTCATTGGGATTGTTTGAAGAGAATATGTTTATCTGCCGTTTACTCTAGGGGGGCTGGCATCAGAGAGAAAGGCAAGCAGATAACCATGAGTGCTTGACACCACTATTATGCATTTGTCAATATTAAGGATAATAGGTGAGGACCGTTTCCGTTAAATTGGCAGCTCACTGCACCATGTCATCACAAATATCACTAGACCTTTGACCTTTACTGTCACACACCAGATGACCATCACTGCCATCATTGCTAATTGCTAAGCTGAAGTATTTACACAATAAAACATAGGTTCTCCCCTAAATCTTTAAAGACAGAAGATTATCAAATTATTCTGGTTATGAGGAAAGTAAGAAGATAAGTGTTGTGTTTTCAGATTCACTTTTATTTTAATGGATTGTCAATTTAATGTACGTACTATATAAATCTCGAGGTTACTTTACATTTTAGTTTAGTTTATATTTCAGCTGTGATTTTTTTATTTTTTATTTAATGAACTTATTTTTTTTAACCTTTAGTGCCATTTTAAATTATAGTTAATGAATCAAATGATCAATTAGCTCACCAGTATACAGAATATTAAAGGAGGAACAATTCATTTTCTAGTTTTATGTGTGTATATATTGTCAAACAAAGTTACATCTGTATTCAGACAGAGAGATAGATAGATAGATAGATAGATAGATAGATAGATAGATAGATAGATAGATAGATAGATAGATAGATAGATAGTTTTCATATATAAACTCTGAAATGTAAGACTTTATGCAACTGGCTTAAAAGTCCTTTTTTTCCTTTCTAAATTAGTTCCAAGAAAACTTCATTAGTCCCAAGTTCTCATGAAACAAATGAAGAAATAACTTGTTAATAAGACCTATTGCACAAAAGTGATATGATAAGAGGATACAAAACTAACAAATAAATATACACAAACACGTATAAAGAAAGTATGGCAAAGAAAGGGAGCTTGAATGCTAAAGAAACATATTTGTTATCTCCACTGAATGAAAACAGAACAGTGACCAAGATACAGTTTAAAAAAGAGAGTGCGATGAGGAGATGTGTGTTTTGTGTGTGTGTGTGTGTGCATGTGTGGACATGATGGACTGTCAGACAAGAAACGAGGGACGATAATACGGCCATCACCGACCAAAAGTGTAGGGGGTGTGACTGCTAGAGTGTGTGCGACATTTCCAATTGAAATGAGACAGAACGGAGGCATACAGATCCTCATTATCCCATTTCCCTCAGGGGGAGCGAAGGCAGCCTTTCAGTCAGACGAAGACAAGAAGAAAACGCACACTCTCTCTCTCTTGCGCTCTCTCTCTTTCTCACTCCATGACATGAATATTTGTTGGGGGGAGGAGCACAGCAGATGAAAACTACATCAAATTACAGTTAACAAACAAACAAATCGTGTGGCGGTGCTGGCTGAGCAGTGTAGCTAACCCTCTGAATCTGGGTTCCGTTTAGAGCTGTATTCACCAGGGGGGAAATGTGCCCAATACGAGATACAGGTCACATCACATTTCCCAGTGGAGCCCTGACAGTGAGGGAACAGGCCGCACATCACACGGACACGTCCTGTAGTATCGACTTCAGAGTGGCTGATTGCGCCAGCACCCGCCGGCGCTGTTTAGATAGTTTGACTACATCAAGCTCCTCTTCTCCATGCCTCTTACTGGTGCGATTAGAGAGGGGAGAAGATGAAAGGTGCTTGGTGTATTTTTAAAATTGTTGATTTTCCCCTCTAATGATAGCTGGTGCAATTAAGCACTGGCTTTAGGCTCTCTGTGTCCTTGTGTGAAAAATCTCAATAATATATGTGTGAGAGTGTGAGCATTTGTGTATGAATACGAGTGCAGGGTTTGAAGCGTGTGCATGCATGTGTGTTTTCTGGAGATTGAGTGTGGCATGTGTTCGTGTACGCTGGTTTTCAAGGTTGCAAATAGTTGTGTTTATGTCACTCTCAGCATGTCATGTTCGATATGTTCAATTCAAATCTATCTATCTATCTATCTATCTATCTATCTATCTATCTATCTATCTATATATATATATATATATTCACCTTTATTACTTAAAGCACTAATATACAGTACATAATGATAATTTCTCATATATGAAAGCCATATGAAATGAAATACAGTACAGAGCAGGTTTTTTAAAAGGTACTTAATAATATACTTGCACCTAAAGTTTTGAATAATTATGATTTTTAAATATTTTTGAAACACGTCTCTTATGCTTGAATAAATTACATTTTTCAATTTATTAAAACAAACAAAAAAAAGAAAAAAGGTATTTTATATTTTAATGATATTTAGCAATATTATTGTCTTTACTGCAATTTGATAAAAAAGTGTAAACACAGTAATATTGTGAAATGTTATTCCAATTTAAACTATTTTCTTTTTTAATACATATTTAAAATGTGATTTTTTTCCTGTAATGGCAAAGCCATTTTTCACATTTTTAAAGTGGTGTGTGTGTTGTATTTGTTATATTTATGAAGTATCTATTGATGTCCGTAGAGAAAGGAAAATGAGAATAAGTGCAAAATTTTTGCAAAACTTGAAATTTGGAGCAGTTTAAGGAAAATCACTGAGCTGAGTATTTGTAACAGAGCATTTCATTTACTTAACATCGTGAACACTCATTACTTGTGCCAGGCTCTTTCAGCAAGCATCCCATCACCCCTTGACTTCAGTCCTGTGAAATCCGTTGCAATTTTGCAAGCAGTCACTTGGTTTGGTAGACGATGAAAAGAAAAAAGTGTTTTTAGCAAAAGCTGTGAAGAGGGAATTGAGAGGAACACTTTTTCTATTCCTGTTTGATGCACATTCCATACCTCAGGGCACAGTTCTGGAAAATCTGGCGTGAACTTTCAGCACTTAAATGCTAAAACGTGACTGATTTGGGATGATAATAGGCACCCTAATAGGAGTGGATCCCCAGCAATGGCTTCCAGTCCTGTTTCCTCCTGACTTAATGAAATGTGAGCAGACAGTTGGAGGGAGGACGAAAAGACAGAGGAGGAGAGAGAGAGAGTGAAAAAAATAGCACAAGGCATGATCCTCCTTGCCGACAGAGAGGGGAATGGATCTTACAGCTTCTCTTTTGTTTGGGAGGAGGGTTGATGGCCAGGAGAGCAGCAGGTCAATACCAATAAGAGAAAGAGTCTAACACCATGCACCTGCACTTGGTGCAAAATAAACAAAAGAAAAATCTCTCCACAACAGCTTCAAGCATTATTGTGTTAAATTGTTTAGTACTAAACATGACAGATTTCTCCTTTTTCAAAGACATGTTTTGGTTCACAGAATAATTAGGTATCAATTATCGTTTTCTGCCACCACAGGAGTAATTACAATGTAATAAGTACTTAATAAGGCTATAATTACACATTAATTATCGTGAATAGCACAGCGCTCTTTCACAGATTAAAATATGTCATTTCAATTAGGTATAATTGGCCTTGGGACACTTGAGCATAGATTAGTCATTGTCCATCCCATGAAAAACCCCATTTAGATGAGTCAAGCCTCATCTGGACTCCTGATAAATGGAAAGTATACAGAGGTGGGGATGCTGTGAGAGCAATTGTTAAGACGAATCTGCCTGTCGAGGTGTCCGGGTCAACTGAATGTGTTCTTTAAACTTGAACGTCACTGTAAATCATCTCGTCAACACATGCAGGTGTCCTGTGGTGTTCTGTCACACGCTGACAGAGCATTTGTTAAGAAGTTTAATTACTTGTGTGGCTTGAATCCAGAGTAGGCCTGTAAATATAAGTCTTATTTCTTTTAATCTGTCCTCTTTGTTGTGCCCTGGGTACTGTGGTGTGCAATACATATGTGTTAAAAGATAGCTAGAGAGAGAGAGATGAAGAGAGCAAAGCAAAAGCTGTGAATGGACCTAAATTACAATGTAATGTTCGCTCTAACTTCAATAACAAGTCATTAGCAGACTGTCAGAGAGTTTCATTTATTTGTTATTACATTGCCCACAGCGAAAATCACAGAGTTGGGAATGTACGCTGACTGCAATTAGACTGGAAGAAAGACTGCACAAAATATCCTTTAATGGCACATTGTCGAGAAATTGAGAAGTGAGCAACGTTTTAACGCCTCTGTGCATCGTTTTCATGCCTTGTTTCTGGTGTAATTTGCAATAATGGTGTTTGCATCATCAGCATCCTTATTAACATACCATGAACCATGGGAGAGCATGTAATCAGGTTGATGTGTTTTAGAGGCACTTTCTCCTCCATGTCTCACAGGCAGGGATAAAACACAGCAGGTCCTCCCTCTGAAAGAGCCGGAAAGCGCCGGCAGTGTCGCACGAGCTCGCGTTATTATTATCATTTCTGATGCGTTTAATAGCCCCTGTTTTAGCTTTGAAGACAATCTTTAGGGAATATTGAATCAGAGCATTATTTTCTGCCCTGGATTCCTTGCGCAGACAAAACTCTGTTAATTAGCCCCATACCTATAAGCAGACTCTTCCTCTTCCTTCTGCCTTCATGATATTATTAACTCTGACTCCTTCACCCCCCCCCCCCCCCATTTCTGCTCTTCCCCAGTGTTGTTTTGTAATCAGATTACCCCATTGGCACTCATGTTTTTTGCATGCGTGATTGGGCTGAGCATTTTTCACCCAACATCCTCTCCTCCCATTAGAGCCGAGGCCTGAGGAAGCATGGTGTGTGGAAAAGACCCCTAGTATCCTCTAGACTACTCTAATGCTCTTCGCCATTCATAGCCTCTTTAGAGCCAGTTCCTGCTTGTGAGGAGTTCAAAGTCCTTGTTAAACCCAACTGCCCCACAGTAAAACGGGCCGGGGACCCTTTAGAATGCATTTCACAAATCAATAAGCCCTCCCTAAGGACCTCCCTCTCTTTCTCTCTCTGTAACATCTCTAGGCTTGTCACAGAGGCTGTTGTAATGCAGAAGAAATTCCTTATAGAATAGACGGAGATAACCGCAAGCAAGACAGAACGCAGCGAGAAGATGTTTTACACAGCCAAAGGGGCAATGCCAGGTACTCCCCCACCAACCCAGACGGATGTTATTCACAAACAATATGCTAAACTCATCACTGGGGATTTCGATTGTGTAGGAAAGATGGCTAGGGATAGAAATTCAGAAACTGACAACGTTTAAAAGGACGTTTTGTCTCCGCTTTTTCTTCAACTTGGAGACAGAGTATCAGTTTCAGTCAGGATTTAAAGGTAAACGTCATTCAGGCTTGTGTGTTTTCATTTCAGGGCTAGAAGGAAGATGCTTTGTGTATTCATGAGAAATGATTTCCTCTTTGGGAGACCTACTGTAAAGAATGAAAAAAATATGTATTTTCTTCAAATGCTCTCCATAAGCGATAGATATCGCTCACATCTTGTATCATAGCTCCCTATACACTTTCACCAACCCTTGAGAGCAACACTAAATGTATTAAATGCACAGCACAGAAACAGCTTAACTTTATGTGACTGTTGGGGCAAGATGTGCTGCAAAGCTATGGTCAGATTTTGGCCTGGGGCTGTTCAGAGAGCGTACAAAACTGAAACACTCCTCATTCAGTCAGACACAGAGCAGAGAGAGCAGGGGGGGTAGAGACAGGAGATGAGGGAAGAGAAAGAGAAAGAGCTGTGTGTTGTGAAGAAATGGCATTTATGATAGGAGAGGGCTGCTTGATGTGGCACTGTGGCGCTGTAACAGCATTGTAAAGCCTGCTGACAGGCTGTTGTAGTTGCGTACTGATCACAGACAGTAAAACTATGCAGATGGTGGCAGATGATCAGTGCTCTGTGAGCAGAATATAAACATGGCTGCCATCAGAGAGAACACACTCCCCTTAGACAAACACAACACTGATGCAGCGGCATCGGCTCACACTAGCACTGCTGCTTTAAAGCTGGCTTTTAAAGTTATTTATTTATTTATTTATTTTCAAGTTAAGCTCAATCTAAAACATTTGGGGCATAATGCTGAATACAAAAAAAAAACAAAAACATAAATTTATATATATATATATATATATATATATATATATATATATATATATATATATATATATAATATATATATATATATATATATATATATAAATGTAAAACATAGAACTTGCACATTCTGAAACAAAATTCTAGTTACAAGCAATTATGCCCTTTTGTACGTACATGTTGTTAATTAATATTACTCAGTACTTAACTGTAAAATTAAACAACTGTTGTAACAAAGACATCTTAAAATTCACGTTGCAGTGATGTACATGTGATGAGGTTGATGTTGAAATGAGGTTGATTTCTTAAGGGATAGTTTTATAAAAGCACTTACATAAATTATGCTGTTAAAAGTTGTGTATTATTTTAGATGTGTAAGTTTAAATTGTTTAAACCATCATCTTTATGCTCATATTAAGGTTTTAGGTGTTGCATTGCCATTGTAACAAAGGAAAATTGGACATAATGTTACACAGAAAAGTTAATTAATTAATTTTCTACACTAATATCATGCTAACCCTTGATATTTATTACTTAATTTACTCAAGAAGTATTTGCTTTCTTTATTTTTAGCTTTCTTTATTTTACCTTTAAAGTTTGCATTGAAAAAAAATATATAAAAATAAAAAAACTACTTATAAAGTGAGGTAGTTCCAACTTTGCAAGGACAATCTGGTGCTTTTGACTCACAGCCTGTAAGTACGTTTTCATATTTAAAGAATTTGCCACTGACGATTCAAACGCGAGTTTTGAGCAGTGTGGAGTAGCTCTTATTGTTTGTCGTTACTCTGATCACAAATGCAGACATGGTTTTATGTTTACACGGCGCAATAAGCAACGCATCACGTAAAAAGACAGTATAAGTCATTGTAATCAGTAATTATTACCCCACTGGATGCAACAAATGCCTTGTTTGTAATGGGTTTTACCCATGCCTTGTTTGTAATGGGACACAGCATCACAGTATGGTAAGGGGCATAACATTTCCGTCACACGCTTGAGGCATTCAGCCAATCACAATGCACTGGATAGCTGGCCAATCAGCGTACACTTCGCTTTTCAGACCAATGAGCTTTGTAAAAATTTGACGTGTTTCAGAAAGGCGGGGCATAGAGGAGCAACAATAATGTACAGTATGTGGAAAATAATGTTTTTTGAACCTTAAACCGCATAAACACATTGCATTACAGCAAATACACAAAATACTGTTCTTTTTACCAACGTCATATGACCTCTTTAATTCATTTATATTGAGCCTGCACTGTATGTTGAGCTTGATGTGAGCTCAGGGACCTTATATGTACCGAACCTGCTGAGTTTTTACTGAGACACTTCAGATTAAGTAGCCCCCCTCCCTGCCTCAGTCCCAACTGGGGATGCTGCCTTCTGCTCTTTAAAAACCAGCATTACTAATTGGCAAACACTATAAACCGAGCCTTCCACTGCAGGCTCTTATCCATGAACAGCATACGTTTCGAGCTTTCATCTTGACTGTGATAAAATTTATTCACATTAAGCTACACTAGCTATACAAATAATTAGTTATAAGGTTCATATTGTATTAAGAACTGAAATGATGCAGAGGCAAATTAATGTGACAGCAAGTATTCCCGTCTCAACTACCACTGTGGAGAGGAAGAGAAAAAAGACCACAAGGTGGCTGCCGGCTATGCAGTCTCTGTTGTGTAATTAATGTAGCATTAAATTCTCCCATTAAGGTGACAGATGACAGTGTATGTCACTGAGGCAGTCTACAGTGCCATGTTTGTAGGCAATGAGAGGGGGTTTGAAAAAAGATGGCTTGGTATGAATCATAATTAATGGTATAAACATGCATTTTGATCAGTTTCTTTTCAGAAAGGACAAATTGGAGAACATTTATGAGGTAGATTTATTTAACAAGCTAATTTGTGTCCCCTATTGCATGCTTGTCCTGGTTTATCTGGAGTTCAGGATATTTAAAGAGATACTCTTCACCCAAAAGTTATCTATATTATAATGATTTACTCACTCACATGCTGTCTGAAATGTACATGGCTTTCTTTCTTCAGAGGAATACAAAGAAATTTTTTTTGAATTTTAAAAATAACCCATCTCTGTGGATCCATATAATGCAAATGCAGGAAGCACTAAAGAAAAAAAAAAAAAAAAATAAAAATAAACACATAAAGTGAATACGACAATAAAAATTCGAATATTTTAAACTTTTTAAACTATGAAGCAATGGTTCTAGCCAGCTGTCATAAGTGTATTGGTTGGACATAAACATCAGCACGTTGTGATTTGAGATAAGTAAGCATGTAAGCACATATTGAAACTCTAGTAAAAACTGAGAAGTTTCACAACATCCTTACATCATGTTTCACAATGTGCTGATTCATACATCAACTCATTAACCCGTGTGTGACTGTTGGCTGGAAGCATGGTTAATTATAATAATAATAATAAACAAAATAATAATAAAAATAGTATTTTTGATAATACTTTAGATTAGGGAATGCTATTAACTTGTCTTTTATCAGCATGCATATTACTAGCATATTAGTTGTTTATTAGTACTTAATAAGCACTTATTAATGCCTTATTCTGCATGGCCATATTCTAGATCCCTTAACCTTAACATAACTACTACAACAACTGCCTTACTCATTAGCAATAAGCAGCAAATTAAGAGTTTACAGAGGGAAAACTATTAGTTAACAGTAAATATATGTTCCCTAATCTGAAGTGTTACCTATTCTCTTACACACCTAGGATTCACCTACTGGGGTCATATGGGTTACCGTCATGCTGCACTTTGTGTGTTTTTTTGACATATCCACTTTGTAGGTCCCATACAATTGCACTAAATGGACTCAAAGAGATGGATTATTTTTCTAAGAATCGTTGTCTGCATCTGAAGATAGAAAGTCACATCTGGGCCAGCATGAGGGCAAGTAAATGATTTTTAAGGGTTAAGTCTGTTTGTGCTTGAGGTGGACAGAGCCGTGAATGCCCTTTGACCTCTAAGCTTTGATTGAAGCATGTATAATTGGATGGCAACTGCTTTTGCTAATTAGCGCTGTGTTAATGTGCACTGCCCTGTGGCTTGTGTGGGGCGCTGTCTGTTTGTGTGGGGGTCTGGTCAGGCTTTTCAAGACAGGCAGTGCTTGTGGGCGAGCCTAGTAGGTCATGCTATATTACAGCTCCAGTAACAACCTCCAAGCACAGGCCAAGGACGCCCTGAGATGGTCACACTCCTTGTGAAGTCAAGACAGAAGCTCCTTGCTTGTCCCCACATGATAATCATCCATCAGATTACAGATTGCAGATTACAGAGGTTGGCTAAAGGCTCTGACATCACAGAAGAGAACTGTTTATTTTCTGTGCGGCCAGAGCATGGCTGCTAATTCAAATTAACTCTCCTTTTGACCTGTCTTGTTCAATGACCTGACTATAAGTCTGTTTTCTTCCATTCTGTTGATACTTGGCAACCCCAACAGCCTCCACAGCTGGATGGAGGAGCCATTGCTGTGACTGGCAACAGCAGAAGAGCAGCCATTTATATTGGGTCAGGTCATGTTTAAGCTATCGGTCAGGTAGGTAGGGGAGAAAAGAGGTGGGAGTTGATTAAAAACCTTCGTTAATGATGTTAAGCATACCCTTGTCATTAATCTGAGCAGTGGTTGGTGGCCAGGTCTGGTGGCAGAGTGATTGATGCAGGCCGTACTCTCTCATGCAGAGTGGCTGCTTGTAGATCACACTGAGTACATGTGATTGCTGTGGAGACTGTCTCCTCCTTGCCATCCACTAAAACAACAGCTGTACACATACACAGTGATGAGCCGTACAGGAAGGTATAAGACCTCTAGACATTGTTAGCTTAAATAAGCCAATTACTTGAATTACTTGCATTCAGTAACACAGAAAACATTAATTTGTTTAATTTAGTTAAGATAAAGTCCATTAGTTTCTGCACATTTTGTCGTAACTTGCTATCATTGCGTGCAATCAATTCAAATTTTGTTACTTAATTCCATTTGAATTGGATCAACACAAATAATTGTAATCATAATTGTAATCAATTGTAAGTTTAAATATAGTATTCTCCTAATAATAATTTTGTTATAGTCTAGAAAAAATGTAAATATTCAGAAATTGCTAAACACTTAGAATTTGCAAAAATGTATAAAATGATATGTTGTAATATACAGTAATTATTGATATATTTAATAGTGTATTAAAGTAACTTCATCAGAGGGGCGAATAATTTAATATGTTGTTTGTGTGCAGGCAAAAGTTCAAATGCTTCTCAATGCTTTTTACATTTACATTTATCCATTTGCCAGACACTGTTATCCAAAGCAACTTAGACACATTTTCTAGGAATTGAACCCATCACCTTTCCATGCACTAAATCTTTTTGTTGTATCTATTAGGTTTAACCAAATAAATTCAGGTTTATACAACAGGACTAGAAATTTTAAAGGGTGGCAAGTCAATGGATAACTACAGTGTTTATAGATAACTACAAAAATAAATCAATTGTTTGCTGAAACTTCAGTACACTGCCAGTTTTATTATTTTGCCTTTAAAACCTAGTCAGTGAATGACTACATTTAGAAATAGTCAATTACTGCATTTGTTACTGAAGAATAAAATAAAATAAAAAATAAATACTAATTTTGATATATTCCTTAGCTGTAAACATTAAGGTTGCACTTTTATTGTACAGTATGTGCACTTACAGTATAGCCCCTTTCACACTGCACGTCGGAACCGGCAAATTGCCGGAACATTGCCGGGTCGACTTCTGTGTGAAAGCAAACACGTCCCGGGATTGATTCCGGGATTGAACTCGGGTCGGGGACCTAGTAACATTGCCGGGTTCAGTCCCGGAACGAGCGCTGTGTGAACAAAAGCCAGAACTAACGCCGTGTCGTAGTGATGCCGCACGTTATCGCGCGACTCTTTTACCAGGTGTTTTGAAGGCAGATCAACGTTCGCGACAAAAAAATATGTGCAAACTGTAACGAAGCAGAGATCAGTTAGTTCCTTACTTTCCGCACTGAAGCTAAGATCGTTCGCCAGCTTAAGTGAAAGTTAACGTGCCTAGTGTTTTCGACTCATACATTAAACGTCACACCCTGATATCACGTGTCTTCACGGGATCTTTACGGGTTGTGTGTGAACGTACACACATATTCCGGGTAATCACTGGCAGTGTGAAAGTGCAAAATCTAGCGACCTGGGAACAAATGCCGGGACACATTACCTGTGTATTTGCCGGAATCGCAGTGTGAAAGGGGCTTATGTGTATTTACAGTGTACTTATCTAGGGTCATATAAGGTAACTACATGGGTTAAAATTAGGTTTAGGGGTAGGTTCAGGGTTAGTACCTAGTACAGGTGCATCTCAGTAAATTAAAATGTCGTGGAAAAGTTCATTTATTTCAGTAATTCAACTCAAATTGTGAAACGTGTATTAAATAAATTCAATGCACACAGACTGAAGTCGTTCTTTGGTTCATTTAATTGTGATGATTTTGGCTCACATTTAACAAAAACCGACCAATTCACTCTCATCTCAACAAATTAGAATATGGTGACATGCCAATCAGCTAATCAACTCAAAACACCTGCAAAGGTTTCCTGAGCCTTCAAAATTGTCTCTCAGTTTGGTTCACTAGGCTACACAATCATGGGGAAGACCTGATCTGACAGTTGTCTAGAAGACAATCATTGACATCCTTCACAAGGAGGGTAAGCCACAAACATTCATTGACAAAAGAAGGTGGCTGTTCACAGAGTGCTGTATCCAAGCATGTTAACAGAAAGTTGAGTGGAAGAAAAAGATGCACAACCAACCGAGAGAACTTCAGCCTTATTTTTGGATCGTCAAGCAAAATAGATTCAAGAATTTGAGTGAACTTCACAAGGAATGGACTGAAGCTGGGGTCAAGGCATCAAGAGCAACCACACACAGACGTATCAAGGAATTTGGCTACAGTTGTCATATACCTCTTGTTAAGCCACTCCTGAACCACAGACAACGTCAGAGGCGTCTTACTTGGGCTAAGGACAAGAAGAACCGGACTGTTGCCCAGTGGTCCAAAGTCCTCTTTTCAGATGAGACAAAGTTTTGTATTTCATTTGGAAACCAAGGTCCTAGAGTCTGGAGGAAGGGTGGAGAAGTTCATAGCCCAAGTTGCTTAAAGTCCAGTGTTAAGTTTCCACAGTCTCTGACGAATTGGGGTGCAATGTCACCTGCTGGTGTTGGTCCATTGTGTTTTTTGAAAAACCAAAGTCACTGCACCCGTTTACCAAGAAATTTTGGAGCACTTCATGCTTCCTTCTGCTGACCAGCTTTTTGAAGATGCTGATTTCATTTTCCAGCAGGATTTGGCACCTGCCCACACTGCCAAAAGCACCAAAATTTGGTTAAATGAACATGGTGTTGGTGCGCTTGACTGGCCAGCAAACTCACCAGACCTGAACCCCATAGAGAATCTATGGGGCATTGTCAAGAGGAAAATGAGAAACAAGAGACCAAAAAATACAGATGAGCTGAAGGCCACTGTCAAAGAAACCTGGGCTTCCATACCACCTCAGCAGTGCCACAAACTGATCACCTCCATGCCACGCCGAATTGAGGCAGTAATTAAAGCAAAAGGAGCCCCTACCAAGTTTTGAGTACATGTACAGTAAATGAACATACTTTCCAGAAGGCCAACAATTCACTAAAAATGTTTCTTTCATTGGTCTTATGAAGTATTCTAATTTGTTAAGATAGTGAATTGGTGGGTTTTTGTTAAATGTGAGCCAAAATCATCACAATTAAAAGAAGCAAAGACTTAAACTACTTCAGTCTGTGTGCACTGAATTTATTTAATACACAAGTTTCACAATTTGAGTTGAATTACTGAAATAAATGAACTTTTCCACGACATTCTAATTTATTGAGATGCACCTGTATGTACTGTACATGCATATCAGGACTGTAAAATAAAGTGCTAACCAAGTTACCGAACCATTGTTATTGGTTTAGACTCCACTGATAGGCCAGTGAGAGGATAATGAACTGAATATCATCAAATATCTTCATCATTGTTGCATTCAGGTGGGTAGGGAAATCATTGTGTGGAGTGAAGTCTCACACGTCCACTGTCTCCTGGTGCCCATGTCTTCTGCTCTTTTCCTTTCAACTTTCTCCACTGCTTCCAAATGTGGAGTTTGGTGTGAGAAAGAGATAAGTGCTTCTCCTGAGATGACCCTCTGAGCCTAAATTGCCTTTCAGTTCTGGGTCAGAAAGTCCAGGATGTGCATGTTTAAGTCCTTATCATTAATCACACATAGACAGTCAATTAAATACATCTGAGCCACAGATATCAGGCCAGTGAAGATGCCGTGGCAAAATAAAACATGGTATTCTCCTGAATTAGAACAAGAACTTTTAATTGTGGTTTTATTATAATTATATTTCCTTACATTAGCTTTACTATAAAATTAGCATGTTAAACTGACAGTCCCTGTTCATATTTGAGCCATTGTGTTTCTAGCATATACACTAAGACTTCTATAAATGCGAACGGGTCCCTGTGGCTGCAATAGAGATGTCAGGATGTACTGAGGGGTCAGTAGGTTCAGAAGGGCTTTTCACTCCAGGTTGACCTTGGACCAGACAGATTTATCCTCTGTCAGGTCTCTGTTTGAGAGGGGGGCTCCAGCAGACCACTTTTTGGCTGTAGGACAGCCTCATAGCAGGCACATACTTATGACGTTCTGCCTTTGTTCTTTGACATGTTTGTTTCAAACATCTTAACGTCTCTTTCTCGCTCTCTCTTCTCTCTTTTTCTCTCACTCTCAATTTTTGTTACACATGTTTCTTTATTCTGTTGTCACATAGCAAATAATGCTCTTGGCTATAAGAGTGAGGTGCGGACATGAGGGGATAATCTTTTTTAACACTCTGTCGAAAGAAAGCAAATTAAAAACAAGTCTACCCATTTGCACGCATAATCACAGCAAATTGCCCATAGCTCATTTGTGTACTGTTTGTCGGGTAAGATCGAGCCGATTCTACTCGTTTGACAGCTTAGTTAGCAGTTGATAGAGCTGTGAAATATCACACTCTCCATAACCATGGACTTGTTTTCAATTTGGAAACCACATCCGCAGTTCTGCATTGCATTTGTTTTTTGTTTTTTTAACAGACACAGTTTTTATAAGATTACACACAGTTTGTGAAATCATCATAAAGATTTTTATTAAAAACTGCCAGTAGTTTAGTATTTCTCCCAATTCGTTTCATACAAAAAAAAAAATTCAAACAACATTTCCTTTAAAACCATATTAGCTGGTAGAAGCTTCCTTGCCCCCCCCTCCCCCCCCACATCCTCACCTAGCATGTGCATGTGTGTGTTAACTGCGGGTTGACATGAGTTAATTATTGATTAAACATGAGGAAGGCACATAAAAACAGCAAGGTCTTCCCTCAGGACCAACCACAACTCACGGGGGCAGCCGCATGCTACACTGCCACATCATTTTCCCAAGAGCCTGTGCCCCGATGAGACCACTGGCTCGATAATGAGTTGTTTGCAGACCTCAAGAACACAGTGATGATGACCTGTGACCTCCAAGCACAATGTCTGGGGA
This sequence comes from Cyprinus carpio, assembly GCF_018340385.1. Classification (NCBI taxonomy): domain Eukaryota; kingdom Metazoa; phylum Chordata; class Actinopteri; order Cypriniformes; family Cyprinidae; genus Cyprinus; species Cyprinus carpio. Next base: position 14,077,542 of record NC_056602.1, read on the forward strand.
GCATGAGGTAAGGGAGAGAAAACAGAGGGAGAGCAGAGAGGAAAGAGGAGGAGGGAGGAGGGAGAACAGTGTTTTTAGCTCAAGTGTTTTCTTGTTGGTGGTGTCTTGGCTCTCGTGTTAAACCCCTGTGGCCTGGAGAGCTGTAAGGATAACATGGTGCTTTGTCTTTGAGCTCGGATCGATTCGCCACTTGATAAAATGCATCCAGTTTTTGTTGATAAACTGTAACTCTGTCATTGCTTGTTTGTATGGCGGACCCGTTCAAGCACCTGAACTCAAGGACAGACGCTCGCATGTCGATGCACAACTAATGGCCATGATTAATGTTCTGTTTCTCTGAGAAAAATAAACCAGTTTCTCCTGTGTGTCGCACGAAGGTGCTAAAGGAGAAACAGTTTATCATCTGTGTCACGCGCATGTTCAGTTTGATCCCTCTGTGCGAAAGTTGTGTAATTATTTTACAACGAAATTCCCAGTCTTTCAGCAGTAAAAAAGTATGGATTTGTGCCCACCTAATAATCCTTGATCCCCCTCAACAGAATATTTACAAAGTTTCAACATATGTAAGTCAGTGCAAGTCATTATTAATGATATTTTCTTGGCTAACAGCCGGTAAAAAATAAAACAGATAAAAGCTGAGATGGCGGTAAGTAAACAGCACATGCTCCCTCTTGCTCTGTAAAATTCCTCACAGATGGAGCAAGCGTTTCCGTGAGGATGTCGACGGTGCGCAGACAGGTCTGCGTCATTCATAATAATCACAATGACAATCTGACTGAGAAGAGATCTCTATTCGCATCCTAGGATGCCAGTATTCCAGGCTGGCACCACTGTGCCCAGTGAGGGGAAAAGCCCATTTAATTAATCCTGCTGGTTCCATGTCATGTGATTAAATTAAAGAAGCCCCCCCACGGGCCCACCCTGCTACAAACACTTCCAATAATAATCTGTTTTGCTTTCCTATTTAAGCCTGTTTCAGCTCTCTGATGAGGAGATAATTACCGCCGCGGTCTCGCTCGCGCTTCCCTTACGTCCAATGTTCATTAATAACAAAAAGAGGTTGAGGGTTAAAAACTCATTTAATTGCCTTTATGTTAATGACATTATGAATAGCCACAGAGGCAGAGATTCTAATTCTGGCCAGTATTTGGTTCTAACGCCCGGCCCCCTAGAGGGCTACTTATTTCGCTAGCATTACAGATGCACTGCTCAGCTCTCCTCTCTGTGCAGGTGGGTTTCAAAGACAGAATTAATGTTTGTAGCACTTTAGCATCCATGACTAACACGTTCCCGCTCCGCAGCTCTGAAAATTATCATGAGAGTTGGCCAGAAAATTTAAAGCAAAAGCACATGTAGACACAAGGTATACGGAATAGACAAAATTAAAAAAAATATATAAATAAAATGGAAACACATGTCCTCCTAGATGTCATAACACAATCAGTTATTATTACAATGTGTCAGTCAGAGAATACTGAATTAACAGCTGAATTAAATATCAGTACAGTATAATGACATTTCATAGGTCAGCTATTTTCATTATTTTAACCATGTTTTTTTAAAAAGATGATTTGATTCATTTTAAACATATAATTTCACGAAGAGTAAGATTTCCAAGTGTAACCTGTTATTTAGAAATTAGAAAAAAGCATATACCTTATTTCTATATTTATAGCTCTCTATCTCTAGATTCTCATTTGTAGTCCACTCAAAGCAAGAAATGCACATTTTAATATATATGTCTTGCATAAATTATATTGTGTGTACATGTAGATAATGACTGTATGTGGAATGTCCGTTGCTCAATCTGCCATAAAGCAGTGAGCATAATGAAGGAAAGCCATGAGGAGCATGTGGAAGTTGTTAGTTTACAGCCATCTACAGGCAGAAACCAGGCCAAGGGGGTGATGATGAATGAGTCCATCTCCCCAAGCAAAAGAATGACCTGGATCTCCCTCTCCTCTCCTCCTCTACTCCTCCTCTTTGCTTCCTCGCTCCACCGCCAAGTGGGCCAACATTCTTCAACTGCCTCACTTTTAGCCGAAGACAGGCCCTCCTTCCGGTAGCCCTGACCCACCACGACCCCTCCTCCTCCCTCTTGGATTCTCTCTTCTTCTCTTCTTTCTTCCCCCTGAAGAACAGTAATCCCTTTCGCCAGGTCCCTAGTAATTTGATCAAATAGCATGCGCCCTTCCTTACCACTTATTGGCCAATTAAGTCAAGTTCTCATGCAGGGGGTCCGGCTGCTAGCGTGTTATCTGTGGATGAATTGATTGAAGCCATTCGGCAATCGCTGAACCCTGCTTTAATGATCTAGGTGATAATACTTGTAATTCTTCTCAGTCAGGGGACCGGCAGGCGCAGCTGTTGGCACGGTAATCCCTGTCCTGATACACTGAAGTACCGGAGAGGCACTAATCTGTCTCTCTGATTCCTCGCTAGCATTTTTTCTTCTTTCTCTCCCTCTCCCCTTCTTTTTTCTCTCCCCATATGATCATGAGTGGATCTGTGAAAAGTGACATTTAGGACTGCAAAAATGGCAAGACGTCAACAAAACATTCATCTTATCTTATCGGTAACACATCTCATGGTTTCTTGCCCTGCACATGTAATGCTCAGAACTGAGATTGAGACCAACACAAGATTAAACCAACGGCACTGGGAGGCATTACAAAGATAAACTCTAAAATCAATGGCTACATGCCTCAGTTTCAAAGGCAGACATTAACATTATAAAGAGACAGCACACATAATCCAGCCTCCGGCCATTGAGTTAAAATATAAAATTATCATAATGAAGTCTAAATGCATATAAATGTTAAGCAGATTTAAGCTGAGGGAAATTGCATGTAATGTACTAAAATTATTGCTAAATGTGTCTTTTTGCTGTGTAAATTAAATCTGGATAAAAAATAAATAAATAAATTAAATGTAGCTGTACTCAACAATAAACGACTTGCTGTATACATACAGAGTTAGGGCACAATCTATTATTCTACATTATGCTTATTATCTCACACACTCATTTTCCAAGTTCCTTTTATCATATTAGACCTTAATGAGGGCAAGAACGTCTTTTATTCTCCAAAGCCCCAAACCTTTGCAGACATGTTCGCTTCAGGTGAATATTACAACTTTTATGGTCAAATTAAAGATACAATAGTTCCAAAAAAAGATTTTGCACAAAAAGGCAAGTACATTCCTTTAAATTTACTGGAGTTGGCTTTAAAGTCGACATCAGAGGGGGAGAATTTCACAGGAAATCATTTGAGAAGAGAGAGAGGAAGAGAGAGTCAGTATGAGTCTCTAGTCAGGGTCAGACAGCAAATGACTTTTGATCTGAGTTTCTGAAGAAGGCCACACAGCAAGGGCTGAGCTGAATCCCCTCAGCCAATTACACCTCTGTACAGAAGCTTAATCTGTGCCATAATACAGTACCCATCCACAGCATGTATAGCGCTGGCCTTAAGACATCACTTAACCAGAAAACGTACACACTCCCTCACTCTCTCTCCCCCTTAATTCACTGTGCTAAGTCCATACAGGCAGAGGTCGGACCCTCACTTCCCGGAGGGCTTGCCCCATTCGCAGGTGTCAAAGGTGGCTAAAGCCAGGTGGAGGAGGGGACTTTACCAAGGGAATAAGATCATGTGTAGTTTTAGAAATGATCAGCAAGGAAACGCAGCTGCAAGAGTAAACACACCTGCCAATAAAGAGTAATCCTATATGCATTCAAACACTCCATAATCAATGTGACAGGCCATTATATTCATCTATGTATACATTCAAACAAAGATCCTCATATGCAGAGGTTTTTCTCAGGTTCATACAATTTTCCATCATTGCCCATCAGTGCTAGATTACACTCTCATTAAGAGAAAAAAAAATGTGCAAGCAATAGTATTATGTCATTTTATGACTCTTGTGTTGAAGCCTAATGTAAGATTTTGATGTATTTGCATTGTATTTGCATTCCAATAAGATCAGTGTGATTTTGATTTAGAGGATTTTTATGAAGAGAATTCTAAGAATATAGGGAAAACTAAGGGAGTATTGTAACATTTGTTATGCATACAAATGTGTGTATGTATAAATGTACAATATTTGTGAAAATTAAATGTAAACTAAATTCCATAAGTGTAAAGTTGAAAAATATAACTTTATTCCTAAAATGTGTACATTTCACGAAACACACACACACACTGTTGATCCCACTTGGTAACTAACATTATACTGTAATTTTATTATTATTATTATTATTATTATTATTATTTTATTATTATTATTATTATTGTGATTTTTTTGTTTGTTTTGTGTTATTTTTTTACATGTAGTTTGTATAGGACATCTCAAAAAAAACAATTATAATCAAGACTCATTTTTCTTTCTTTCTCTTTCTTTTTCTTTTTCTTTTTCTTTTTCTTTTTATAAACAATTTTTACACAGACTTACAGCTTCTACTATATCATTCCAAAAGTGTGGTCATGTGGCTTTTCGCTCTTGTAGCTAAACTTTAATTTTGTTGTAAACTTTAATTGGTTAATGTTACAATTATGTAAAACTAACCTCATGTTACATCTAACAACATTTTCACTTTATGGACAATATATGCAAACTCACCCAAACACCAAAAATTGTTGCAAACCTTTGTCATATTAATTATTCTAAGATCCATGTTTTTCATGTAGATAAGACACCAAAACTCACAATAAATATGTAAACTTGAGAGCGCTGCCACGACTTGCTGAGCATTCTGCTGGGATAGAATATTACATGAGCCCTGAATAAATGAGGGCAGGCTGGGATTTAGCACAAATTCAAATATCACCCCGTCTCGAAGTATAGTGTCGGATGCCACAGAAGATATAGCTGTTAAGGATGAGAAATTGGGTGCGTAAGCACTACTGGCAAGCTTGATTAGTCTCATGGCAAACAATTTAGCGAGGGGGCATAATCACAGAGCTTAGACTCATTTAGAAAGCCTGCTGGCTCCCAGCTGAACAATGTCGCTGCCCGCTGCATCCGAAGCATGGTGATGCCCACATTCTCTCGCTGACACGACTGACAGAAAAGTTGAGCTGCGATGATGCTTCCACAGACTCCCCCTCCCCCTCGAACACGAATCCCACGGCACAAAAAAAAAAAAAATGAATCTTTGCTAACATGCTGTGGCACGGTCTCCAAAATATCTTACATTTCTTTGTGTTTCTGTGTCTGGTTGTTAGCAGAGTTGGAAAGTCATTGCTAGGTCACTGGATGATCAAATTATAGCATTATTTTGCCGTACAAAATGACATGTCACAAATTCTGTGATTTGTTTGGGTGTGTACATTTCAAATCTGCGCTAGTTAAATGATTGGCCCTGTAAACATAAGTATATGTAAGCATATGTTAGCATGTCTTATTTTGGTCAAGGCTGCATATGTTCCTCTGTGCCTGCTGGAGTCTGATTATCATTCCAATCAGTAGAGGCAGGCAGAGTCACATTAATTTGTAGTAATTAATAGCACTGAGGCATCTGACAGTGCATGTTAACGAGAGCCTTTGATTGTTTGGATCACTAACTGCCGCTCCTCTTGTTTGCATCACCTCCAAGGAATTTGTAATATCAAAGCATAGCGGTATCTGATACTTGTCAAAATGCAATTTATAAAAGTTTAATTCTTTTATTGATTTAGTTTGGGTTTGATGCCTGCAGTGTCAGCTCCCCTGGTAGAACTTAGTGGATTCAAATGCTTGTCACCAGCACAGCCTCCTTTTTACTGAGAACAATTGCCATAGGCCAGCCCAACAGGCATGGTTTAATTGCCATTAATTAAAAGCATAAATCTTTTTTTCTTCACTGGCTCTGCTCTTAAACAAGGCTTTACGTAGCTGTTTTTTTCCCCCGCGCTTGTCAGAATCCCTTCTGGCTAGTGAAGGTTACCCCCCACCCCACATTCCCTCCGCCTCCCTCCACTCACCAGACGTTTCTGAAATCATCTTTTTAGCGTGCTCCTCTGCATGATATGATGTGAAGTGTGAGTGGTGCAGTGATATTTAGTAAACCGGCTTCTTGCTTTATTGCGGTATAATGAGGTCAAATGAATCCCCTTGTACGCATGCTTAGATGCCTCCTCATTTCAAATGCCTTCTGACAGCTAGTAAAACAGCCGGCAAATACAACACCGGCTCCCAGAGAGAGTGGACATTAGAAAAACATTGCTTAGGAGAAAAAGTGCAAATTCACTTCCCTTTCTTTGCCCTCCCTTTTAATAAGATATTTCTTTTTTTGTTAATTTTTTATTCCCCGCCCTGCCATTTTTCATGTTTTTTGGCATGTATATTATCTATCCATCTATTTTACAGCATCCTGGTCTTTAAGCAAGGAAGCACCCTGGACGGATGGCCTGTGTATTATACTATTTTTTTTACCCAAATGATTAATTTTCACTATATTATTTACAGGGTTGTACAAAAATTTTAATAATTGGTTTCCTTTCAAATGATGAGTGTAACTCTGAATTAAATTAGCCATACCCTACAGTATTTTGAAGTGAATTTTGAATCAAACAAGAAGAGGAATTTACGTAATTGAAATTTGGGGGCATTCTGTCATCCTTAGTTCACTAAAAGCAATTTATTACACATGGCTATCTATCTATCTATCTATCTATCTATCTATCTATCTATCTATCTATCTATCTATCTATCTATCTATCAATACAGCTACAGATGTATGAATTAGAATTTAGACTTTGAGAATTTATATTTCTTTACATTTAAATTTGATTTATAATTCTGCATCCTGGTTGCTATACCTCAGTGCTTACTAAGAGCAGGTGATGAATGAGCATAAATGTCATGTTATGTTAAAGTATGTGTGTGTGCATGGATGTACATCAAGGGTGCAATTAGTCTTCGCTATGGATGATCAACTGCCATTGTCATGTCAAAACAAATTTTGTCCTCCTTTGCAAGCTTACTGACGTTGCCCATGGCTGTTAACCGAGATTCAGACACAAATTCTCTGTCACCACATCGGCAACCATCGAGCCATTTATGCATGTTAGTCACTGCCACATCTGGTGGCTTTCGCAGTTATTTCCTGAACAAGAGGGTCCCGCACAGCCCCTGGTGCTGGATTAAAAACAGCGACAGCAGCAAAGCCCAGCTCCAGGACACTGGGAGAGCAACGAGCATAAATATGCAGCAGATACACTATCAGGTGGTCAGTTTAGCCAGATCAATAGTAGCCCACATGCACTCCAAACAAACATCTTAAGCGGATGCAGTAAATCTTAATCTTTAGCTCAGAACACAATAATCAACAACATCACCACCCCATGATTAGGTCCCTGGAAACCACCCATGAGGATTTTTGTAAACTAATGTGTTTGCTCGCCGTTTTCATTTGTAAGATAGTCACAGCTCTAACCTGTATATTTGACCTGCGTAGCATAGCACTTTAAAGCTAATACCCAAGGTCCTTTACTCTCTTGACTCGATATAGACACTGCGTATAGTCAAAGCAACATGCACACACTGCCAAGGACTCATTTTTTCTTATTCTCACAGTTGCTATGAAGTGGGGAAGAAGTTCCAATTAGAATTAAAATAAGCTCCTTTAACGGTTTCTTAAATTGACAACTGAACAATGATTTTCGTGTTGGTATCTGTCAGAGGTCTGGGAAAATCCTCAGTTGATAAGGCCCAATGCTTCCAATTAGGAGCTGAGCAGGACCTTATGCAGTAATGATTTCCAGCTCCCTAAAGATGTGGTGTGGACACTTATTGCAAATTACTGACAAAAAGCTACGCTGTATTGATGAGAAGGAGAACAGCCAGCACTCCATGTTCCCATCTGGAGGGCGAGTAACGAGGAGAAACCGTAGGAGAGGCCTGCCCCTTTTTTATAACCTCCTTCTCTCCCTCTTTCCTCCTCTTTCTCTCCTTGACCATGGTGAGCATAGCCATGCAGTGCATTCACTGTTCATTCACTGAAATTCCAAAGACTCAAAAGATTGGTTGTATGTATTACAACTTGTGGTGGTCCTCTTTCACCTGCTTAATAATAACAGTCTGTATTTCAATGTGATAAGATGTACAGTACAATAAACGATTTGATGAAATGAAATATGCTTATAATATATGCTATATATGAAATTTGCAAATAGCAAATGGCTTGACACTGCTCATTTTTAATTGTTTAATAAAGGTTAACCTTGTAGCGCACAAATCATTTGTTTAGTGCTCTTCATGACAATAAATCATTTGCACCATCATATACCTGTCTATAAATCCATAGTTCATTGAAGTTACCTAAAGCTGACTAATACACAGTAAATAGTGGAAACCTGCTATTTCTGCATTATCCAACCTTTAGTTTAATTGTGTTGGGGTAACCTTATGTACTTAATTTAACCTTATGCCTAAAATGAGTTAATTTAGGTATTATCATGTGAAGCACATTTTCAAGTTCTTCTGTTTTTAATTACAGTATGTCAGGACGTTCTTCCATGCTGACCTTTGTGATATGGAAGTATCATTTTCTGTTAGTTGTGACATACACAGTCTCTCCCATAGTTTAGTGTCAGTTAAAATGATTGTTTAATGAATTTATGTTGGAAATCTAAGGGTTATTTTCACATTATTATTTTTATAATTATTGGTCAAAAAAAAAAATTCTACTTGGATAAATAGTTAATGCATTAATTGCAATACAAATACAACACCTGTGTGAGCAAAATGAGGGTTAATTTGAATAACTTGTTGGCTGCTGCTTAGATGCACTTTTTTTGGTGCAAATTTGTCTGAACTTCTGTGGAACCTTTGCTTCTTTGAGATAAAAAGTCCTGTCTTCCTTTGATATCCATCATCCTTATGTCAGAGTGAGTGACAGCTTGGCTGACAGGGCGGGTAGAATTTCTGAAATTGCCAGTGAAAATCCTTCTTTGTCGCAATCTTTCGCCCTGGGCTGTAGGTGTCAGAGACAAGAGCCCAACTGCTTTATGCCAAATGTTTATCAAAGCTACTGATTAAATGCTTTGCTCATCGTATTTTAGTGCAGTAAAGATCAAATACCCTGCCCAGCCCTGGAAAGCAACTAAAGTTTGAGAGAAAAAAAAAGAGAAAATTGCACATTATACAACACATAAATACATTTTCAAGGTCCCTGTGAAATACATGACCATTGCTCGAAATGTTTTGTCACACAAGAGCGTCACACATGAGATCTGTTGTTTTTCCCACTTCCCTACATCTATACGTTCACTTAATCCATCCCATCTTCTCATCGCTTCCATTTTCTTGCTGGAGGTAAAACGTCTGACTCTTGTGGTCAGTGCCATGATGGCTTCCTCTGGTCGCAGCTCTGTGTTTTGTTTCAAAAAATGCAGTGCAGTGCGGGCGAGTGAGTGCCCTGCAGTGGCAAGCCTGGGGCCATGTCAACCTCAGCTGCTCCATCACCAGGAGACTGGCCTAACATCTTCTGACTGCACTTTGCTGTGTTTCCCTGATATGGTCATATCACATCTGCCCACTCTCCTGTGACAGAACCAGCACTTCCAACTTTAAACATTTTGCAGCTATCTCCACCTTTCCAGTTTTTCAGCTGTATATGAACGATGTTTGGAAATATTTCCCACAGCCACTGTAAGTTGATATTAGGTACCAGAGCCAGTTACAACTTCTGTTTTTTTTTTTCTTTCTTTTTTTTCTCCAGTCAGTGAGAACAAGGCCTGCAGCCCTCCTCACCCCCCTTCCAGCAGCTCTTCCTCCTCCTCACCACTGCATTTGAATTTCCAGATAATAGGCTTTGACTTCTGGCTGCACGTTTATAGGTCTTTTCATGTTATCTGCTTAGCTCATAGCATGGAGCTCAAGAACACAGACTCCCTGTGACAGGCCAGCCAGTCAGCCAGGCAGGCCTGTCAGGAGCTCTCATACACTAATGATTTCCCTTTAGTCTATTTTCTGTCTCATTGGCCGTTTCCTTCAAAAACAAAATTGCTCATTTAAATTCTCATGCCTGGGGCATTTTGGTCTTCAAATATTGTTGGAAAGTGAAAGGATTAGGCAAAATATGGTTTTTAAAATGTTAATATATTTTTGGTTCATTTTTTCTCCTCTGAGGCCAATTAGGGAATTTCTGCTGGCTGCATTAATGTCAAACTGACATTCCCAGCTATAATTACACTGTGCTTGAAACCTAACTTTCACTTGTAGGTAGATGAGTGTGCTTGGCAGTGACATGGAGACTCACTCCGCCAGCTTTTGATCATTTAATCATTGCTTTGCTTTCCCCCCCTCTTTTTTCACCCCTGCTCCCGCTCATTGATGATTTCACCTTTATTTTCAGTGTTGCAAAATGCAGTGTTATCTCTCATTACTCGCGCCAGTGTTTTGCCGGGGTTCATTAGTGACGTTCGTTCTGCTCCCTTCAGGTGCAGCAGCCCATATGCACACTGTTTACCCGCTTGATTCTCAATTTACACTGCGTTGTCTTGTGTTGTTGCCGTGTTTCTTCTCTCGCACACAGTGGGGACGTAAAAGTGAACGGGCCGACGTACACAGTGCTATGGGTTATAATGAATGTAAATATTCTTGACAGGCGGTCGTCTTCGTCTTCCTCCCTGCCAACTGTCGCTTAGCTGCTATAGTTACAAGGCTACATGACTCTCTCAAAACAAAAAGCATAAGGATTTGTGCGTTTAATTTGGGTTACATGTGTATTTTATGAGAAATAAAAGCACCATTATTCTATTGTAATGGCATTTAATATAACTTAGTAATGTAGCCTATAGGCTACAAATCACATTTTAAACGAATTTAGTTTAAAATGTGATTTGTATATGCTACATTAGTAAGGCTAAAAAAATTGTAGAAATTAATATCTAAATGTTGTTATTGCGTGTATGTAATTAATGGCATATTATATAGCCTATATTATTATTATATGCTAATTCATCTCTGCACAGAATGTTTTATATTCAGCTATTTACAATATGCAATAATTTCGTTTTGCTTCATTTAATTATTAAAACGGGCAGCGAACAATATTTTTATACACCGTATATAAACGCACAATTTATTCAATTTTTTGTAAAGTGGCCTTGTTTAATAAATGCACAGTACAGCAGAGACACATGCAAATAAGTTAATGTTTTGTTTTCATTTGAAACGTATTCAAAAATAACTTTTGAAATAAAAAGAGCCTATTATGCATTTTGCAAAACCTGCTTTTGAAAGCTGAGTCTGCCAAAGGTGCCGAACTAATTTTGGATGACAGCGGTGAAGACCTCCAGCAAACACACAGATAGGCCTATCCCTGATTTAGCCTCCAAACATTCTGTCAGTGTTGATGCCTATCACTGTAATAACGTGCGAACGGTTTTAAATCTGACTAAAGCAGTGCCGGACAATCTCAATCTGGCTTTTGTTGCTTTGAAAGGAAATCATTTTCGCTTCTTGCTCAATTGCTCGCTCGCCCCTTGAGCAATGCGCAGCGTTCACACCCTCCACCCCTCATTCTCCCCCTCTTCTGTCTTATTTCCTCGTGATTTTTTGCGCTTTTAGACTTCAGGTAATAGGAAATGGCATTGACCCCTCCTGATCCCCCGATTACCTTTGTGAAGCGTGCACGCGCCACAGAATCACACGTCATGAGGCGGCTCGAAGCCATCAGCACGGATCAATCACGCGCTCAGCCGCGCGCAGGAATGCAGCTCGCGGACACGGTCAGAGCCAGCCGCGGCCCGAGCTGATTGACAGCTCTGGTAATTAGGTGATTGTAAAGACCCTTCTGACTGCTAGAACAACGTTGTCAGGGCCAGTCTGTGGCCGGAGCGCACAAATCAATGTGCTTTCCTTGAGCAAACACTATAGAGTAGAGCAGAAAAACTAACAAAGAGACGCGATGTGGGGATGGGCACGCGTGTGATGCATGTGTCATCGTCGCTTACCAAAATTTACATTGTAGTTCTTGGATGGATTGCTGTTTTACGTAAACAAAACGAGACAGAGACTTCGCTGATGACACTGTACGCATTATCCCCGTCTCCCGCTTTCGCACGCATTTTAACATTTGATTTGGGTGTTAAATTAAAACTGTAATTGATGTTCATCTAGGCCATGGGCCCTTCTCCTTCTTCTAGACTTATTATTTCCCTTCCTTGTTTGCCTTTGGATTAATACTAGCTGCACTTCAAATTAAACTTGAATGTCACATGTTTTATTACAGTGTAAATTCAAGCACTGTTGAGAAGAAGAGGGGGGACTACTGTTAAGAACTAGTAAAAACTGTAATATTGGGATCCTGAAAGCCACTGCTGTAAATGTCACAGCTCACAGAGAGCACCAACCTTCCATACGAGAGCTTCTAAAATAACATTTCCTGTTGAATTTTGACTTTCATAACAATTTTGTGTTAGCCTTTTCCTGTCCGCTCAAATAGAGATGTTAGACATGTTTAGAGAGAGACAGCTAATTTGTCTTCTGTCAGACCCATGATTCTCTGATTAAAGATGCATTTTTGTGTGAGACCGTGTTCTGTCCAATGCTGTCCTTGCGTTTATGGCACTTGCAAATGAAACACAGATTAGTAGGCTACTCAACACTTTAATTTTTACACATAAAGATTTGTAAATGTAACAATGTGCACGACATCCATGGTATGGATGTCTTTAATAAGTCTCACGAAAATAGCTTCTCGCATGTAAATATCGTGCAATGTAAATACATTATGTTCTTTCTAAATATTTTAAAATGTTTTTTTTTTTTTTTTTTTTGCATTCCTCAAATATCTTTTAACACAAATTCTGATTATTACCCGCATGTTGTGATTTCATCAATTTCCATAGACCCTACACTTCCTGACAACTCGATTTAACATCGTGATTCAGATTATTATTAATTCCAGGCTTTTTTGATATATGTAGCCTATGCATGAGGGGCCTTCTGTGGTATTTACATTTTTATATCTTAAATCGAAGTCTTTTATTTAAATGAACACCTAGACGTATAAGTGGCAAAAGTCATATATTATAATTAATACAGTTCGCGTTCAACAGATCAGTTAATCAGTTAAGATCAGTTAATTTGGGGTTCATGTGGTTGCTTATTTATTGACCCATAATGTATTACTAATTTCATAAACTTTCCCTGGGTTATGAATAAACCTTAAATAAAATACATCATAACCATATTGCAACTGAACAGTAAAATGAACAGTAAAGACAATTAGAAAAAGAGCATAATGTTTTTAAAGCATCACTGATTAGCCTATTTACTGCATAAATAATAATAATAAAAACTATATTTTCAACTTGTTTATCTTTCAATGATGTGCCTTTTTCAGATCATTCGGAGATGTATTAGGTATTAGATTAATATTTTGTATTTACGTTTGATAAATGCTTACAGAGATTGTGCAGGAAGTAGATGACAAAGTGGAGAAACCTGTGCGTGTGCAAACAGCGCGAGGCCTTCAGCATTCTCGGGGTGACAGTTTCAACAGAAAGCCGCAAGGGGAATCAATACAGTGCAAACTACAATTTCACCGTCCGATCATCGACCATCAGCCCCGGCTGATCAGATGATACCCTGACTGGTTGTATTCAATTTGTTTCTGCAGCGCCCTTAAACCCAATAAAGCGATTGATTGAGGCTCAATGAGTTGCAGCAATTAGTGAACTGTTAATGAACATGCTGCTGGAGTCTCATGAGATTGACTGGCGTGTTCAACCATCGCTTTGATTTTCTTCAACGGAAAGACATACATTGCCAATAGATCATTTTCACATATCTTGGGGCAAAACACATTTCACTCTTCTCTCCTCTAACTCAATTAGATAGTTAAGTTGAGTATAAAAAGGTAAGCATATCTGTAGGCTGCGGCAACAAATATCATATGGCCAAATAATTCTAGCATACGTAGAAACATTTTAAAATAGACTTGTTATTTTAAAATAAAATCGTTAGATATTGCTTAAATTCATTAAAGTCGTTCAGAGTAGGCTACAACATTAACTACAGTGTATCTTAATTGTTATATGTAACCACCTCAGATATGCAAGACACCTATTTAGGCATTTAGTTAAATTGGGCTGTTGGTAAAACTTGATGTCGGTATGTGTACATAGAGAGGTTTTGCCCTGCATTAACCAGCAATGTTACAGCGATTATTGACAGGAATTCTGAGATAGCTTTGTCGCCGCCTAGTGTTATTACTGTGCGTGTGTAAAATCATGTCAGGGAGTGCGTGTTATACAAGAATTTACCAATTAGCCACGACTTAACTAATTATTTCAGTTCAGTACAGAATACAGACATTTTAGGAATGACAAGCTAACAAGCCATGCACAATATTTATATAATTCAAACTGACAATTGCATGCATGGATATACAGCATCGTATATTTTTTTAGCGTTTTTTACCAAATTTTACAGAAATTTCTAACCAGATAGTTACAATTATGTGTAACATGTTATCTATTAGGTCGCCACAGGAAACAGCAAAATACAAGAACATTTAAACAAAATAAACTTTTAAATAAAATATTTTTAAAAGACAGTTTTCCAGTACAGTCATGTAAATCAGTATGAATTATTAAACAGACTGAACATTTAAAAAGTTTGAGGGTTTTTTTCCACCCCGGAGAAACTGTTATATGAATAGAGGAACATGTACGAAAAACGAACATGCAATCCCTTATATTTTTGATTGCAATATTTTAAACAGACTTTCCAAAGCATATGTTCAAGGAATCATTTAAAACAGAAACAGACAGGCACATATAATTGCCTAGCCTATAATAAACCTAAATTATAGTTATAGCATGTTCCAAATAACAACAATAATAATAAAAATCTATAAACATATATAACCACATAAAACTGTTTTCTAAAGATTATTTATTTATTTTTTTGTGAAAGAAATTAAAGCGGTGCATACAACAAACCTAAATGATGACTCCCACGTCGCTCAGCTAAATAAAAGAGGTTAAAGAATCTCAGTTCGGTCCGTTACAGAAGGAGGTTGCAAACAGGTTTGCGAGCATAGTGGAGTGATCCACGGAAAGCTCGACCGTAGCAAACCTTCGTTAGAGAACGCAGCAGCCTGATATAACCAGCTCTCAGTCCCTCTGTTGGAGAACAACAAATAAACCATAAAAAACACCACAAAAAACACATCATCATCCTCCTCCCATCATCACCAAAAAAACTAACCAAACAACATAAAAAAAAACATTAACAACAACAAAAAACAAAAAAATAAAAGACGGCCGGAATTAAACAGTGTTGTAAGATAATGCTTATTTTATCAAGAATTCTTTCCCCCTAATGTTTAACCAGAGGTAAAGATTAAAACGCATAGCCTATATTATTCGTTGGTACTTAATTTCTGCTCATCAATCTGAAAACATTTCCATTTAACGCACTCTGTCTTCTCGTGTATAAACAAAGTGAACGAAATGAAGCTGATTTATAAATCTAGAATATGCCCAGGGTTTATTTAGAAGAAAATAGGCAAGATACGAGTATAGGGCATATGTCATGTACAATATTCGCCATCATTTCATTCCCTTGAGCTATTTAGAATCAGTGCTTTCACTCAAAGGCCCTGACACACACAATGACTATCAGCTCAAAACGGGTTTATTTCTCTAGCACGTTTCACTGTCTCTGTGCTCTTAAAAGAATAAATGACACAATTTTGTTTTGCCAGTAGGGATTTCTATTGTGAGGTTTTCTTTTTGAGAAATATAAACTGGAAAGAAGAAGAAAAAAAAGAAAAAGAAGAAAAAAAAACAAGCTGATACAAAGCATATGAAAATAAAAAAAATAAAAAAATCAAACAATAAAACCAATATCACAATTAAAAAATGAATTAGTAAACCCTTTTGATATTATTTTATTAATTTATATGTTTTAAATTTTAATTGACGGAAGATAGAATGCTATAATCACAGAGTAGGGTAAATGATCAGTTAGTCGCTGGATAATATTAGGCTACCGAACTATACTTTTGTGTAATTATTTTGTGGACCGTCTAGTAATTTCACGTCGTTGTTGTTTATTGCTGTTAGTTTTAGCAACAAGCAATATGTGTAACATGCACAAAATGATGTAAAGTGTTACCATAAACGTATTTATGTCTAATGAAGATGCCGTCTGAGACATTATAGCTAGCGGAGGGAAGGTTTCAAAAGAGCATTGCGGAATCAATGAGTGGCTCTAAAGTGTAATGATGAAGTAAAAAATCGCTGATTGGACAGACGCGTGACCATGTAACCAATGAGAGGAGAGATGGGGAACACGAGGAGTGTGTTATAATAAAGGAGAAAATATGACGTCAATATAGGAAGTCGTTGTAGAGCAACACTACAACGATTAGTGGCAAAAGGGAGCGTGATGTCGAGGAGTTAGAGCATCCCAATATCTCCACACCTCAACTTCGAAAGAAAGTTCAGTAACCATAACAAAAGGACGTGGACTACACAGATCCACTTGCTTTCCACATTTCACCCTGAATGTAACAACATCTTGGAGCGCAGGCTATATTTCTCTTTTTCTTTGCGTAAGTGCAAGGATTTTTATTATTATGTGCGAGTAATGTTTATTTTGTATTTTTCGGGGCTTTTTTATTGCGTTTACCTTTGAGTTCTCTTAGTCGTTTCGTTGATTCCGATTAGTTTTTTTTTTCCTTCTTTTACGAAATTTTACAGGAAAGTTGTTATGAAGACGACTTAAGTGATCATCCTTTTCTTGTACTATGGAAGGATCCAGTGGGTCTAGTTTCGGAATAGACACTATTTTGTCCACAACCAATTCTGGCAGCTCAGTACTGATGAACGGAGATTTTCGCCTCGGTGACAGTAACAGAACAGCAGATTTCCGGAGCCAGGCGACCCCATCACCATGTTCGGAGATAGACACTGTGGGAACAGCCCCCTCATCCCCGATCTCAGTTACGATGGAGCATCCCGAGCCGCATCTGGTCCAAGACAGCCTTCAGCATCACCATCACCATCACCATCATCACAGTCAGGCTCAGAGCTTGCAGCTTTCACCCCAGCCTCATCCGCTCGGTCAGGCTGGCTGTGCCCCCAGGACTGCCACCTCCTCCTTTCTAATCAAAGACATTTTGGGCGACAGTAAACCGCTAGCAGCGTGCGCTCCTTACAGCACCAGTGTACCATCTCCACATCACAGCCCCAAAACAGAGAGCGGAACCGCCCCGGACGGCATCAGGCCCAAACTAGAGCAAGATGAAAACAGAAGCAAACTGGACAAAAGAGATGACATTCAGAGTGATTTAAAATATAACGGTAAGAGTGCGTTTTCCATGCAAAATAAATGAATAGCCTAAATACGTAATAAAAACGTAGGGTAGACCTTTAGATCACAGTAGCCGTTTTACATTTATACTTTTTGGTAATACAATAGAATCAATTATTAAGAATACTTTGAAATTCTGAAAACTGTCGCTACGTTGTACTTAATTATTTACACCGTAATATGAACATTGCATCGTACCGGGAAAAAAACAAACAAAACAAAAACAACAACCATTAGCTAAAAGATTATAAAAATAAATATTACATTAAAGTTTCTTAATAAACTTTTATGTGCTGTTTATTATTGCAAGCATGTGAGTTTAAAGAAGTAGGCTATATTTATCATTGTGAAGTTGAAAACGCATAGAATTATGGAATTTTCGCAACTAATTGGTCATGCTATATTAAATAAAATAACCAAATTAAAACGGATTTTTTTTTGTTGACAAAACGTAAATTTATTTTGAATGGGCTGTAACAATTAACGTTGTGGTTCAACCGCTTGGATTCATTTAATGGATTTAATGCAATACAAAATACCCATAGGCTAACATTTTTACTTAGCTATTATCATTATTTTAAAAAAGAATAATAATAAAAATAAAAATCGACATCCATATTAAAGCCAAATAAATAGGTTTGTTTTTGTCTGTGTTTTCAGTAGGAACCACACAATACAATAACAATATCGGTCGCCGGTCACTGAGGTTATTCTCTGATATTAGCATAACAGATGTAAAGGCTGGTGAATTTTGCCCGGTGTGGGATCCTCCCTAGTGAGTCAATTAGAGAGATTATTGTTCTTCCTTGAGGGGGGATCACGGAGCCCAGCAAAAACTGCTACAAATAGAGATAGATTGACATATCGATCCTGCTCGTTTTGCTGTAATATTTCGTCTACATACGAGCGACCTAATTTATTTGAGAGACAAATATGTATTTTTTTTAATGGTATTTAATTTTTTCTAAAGACCCTGGCACTCATATTGGTTGCTACTAATACCAAGACGAAATAGTCAGACTAAACCAGATTTAGATTTGTGCACGTAATCGAGGCCTAGGCTATAACAATCACAAGTTACCAAAATAAACATTTTGAACAGTAATTAGCCTACTAAATTATTATTCTGTGTTCTCATTTTGAGTAAACTCATTTAAAGAATATAGAAATGACAAACTTCTTTTATAATACATTTTCTTTAATTTTCATTTTACTAACTTCTTTAGGAGCAAAAGAAGAGGGCGATCGGGAAATTTCTAGTTCGAGAGACAGTCCGCCAGTCCGCTCTAAAAAACCTCGTAAAGCGCGGACGGCCTTCTCCGACCATCAACTTAACCAGCTGGAGCGCAGTTTCGAAAGACAGAAATACCTCAGCGTACAGGACCGAATGGACCTGGCGGCAGCCCTAAACCTCACAGACACACAAGTCAAGACTTGGTATCAAAACCGTCGGTAAGTTTCCATATGACATTTATGAAATATAATAGTAATGTTTTTAGATTGTTGCAAGCATTTACCATATTTTTGTATCTACATTTGAAACTTTTGCAGTTGCCAAAATTCGAGATGTTTTGTATTAGCTATATTATTATTTATTAGTTACGATTTTATTAGGATTGTATTATTATTATTATTATTATTATTATTATTATTATTATTATCATCATCATTATTATAAAGCGAGCTTTTATCTGAACGGCGCAACATAATATATGGATCAAATAATTTTAACATTCTGTCTGAAATTTTATTTTACAGCTTTGACATTATAGTTATTTATTTATTTATTTATTTTTTAATTTGAATGCAAATGACTGTTCATGAGCAACGCTTTCTTCAAGCAACTCAAATATTTTCTGCCTTTTTCCCTCCTAAACAATTTTTCATTTGGAAACAATGCTCATAGTTGTATTACATTTCTTATAACTATTAGGCTATCATATATTTAGGCAACGTATTTTTATCATGCGGCGTACTGTTGTAGAGAGTTCACCGAATTCTAAATGCATCTGAAATAACATTTTATCAAAATTTAATCTGGGGGAAAAAAAGAAACAAGTTAAGTCACAAACAATTAGCAATATTCTGATGTATTTTACACACCATTTCGGCCCAACGGTTTTATTTATATGATGTTTACCGACATTCGTTTTGTACCAGAAACCAGCATTCACTTCTCGAACAATCTGGTCCAAAAGGAGAGTTTAATAATTGATTTCTTGTATTTTGATCTCATTACAGGACGAAATGGAAGAGGCAGACGGCTGTCGGATTAGAACTGCTGGCTGAAGCTGGAAATTATTCGGCCTTACAGAGAATGTTCCCATCTCCGTATTTCTACCACCCGAGTTTATTAGGTACCGTGGACAGCACTACAGCGGCCGCCGCCGCCGCTGCCATGTACAGCAGTATGTACCGGACTCCGTCCACACCGCATCCATCTCTCCAGAGACCGCTCGTCCCCAGAGTGCTCATTCACGGCCTGGGGCCCGGGGGACAACCGGCACTGAACCCGTTAGCAAACCCAATACCGGGCACACAGCATCCTCGGTAAAACGAAAAGACACGGAGAGACAAATGTATCACAAGTGATGTGACGGACTGCGCTGAACTTTCACAAGACGCATTTTTTTTCTCCAACACTGAGAGACGATTTTATCGCAGAAAAAGATGTATTATTTAATATGGACCATTTCTGACGTATAGGCCAAACTAAACCAGACGAGCCTGTGACCGTGACAGTAAAAGGACTGTTCATTGTCAGATTGTTTGTTTTGTCTTTTTTGGTACAAATAAACTTATACTAGTACATAAGCTTATAAAGTTTATTAGATTTTAAAAAAGGGTGAAATAAAGTCAAAATGATAAAAAGCTAATGTCAGAAGATTTCTCTTGAAAGGGGCCCTGTTTACTAATTTAATGGGACCTTTTTAAGGCTGCTCTGTTGTTTAAAAATAAGTTTAATATTTGATTCCAATAACTGCACAATTCAAGAAAGAAACATTATAGTGAATGTATTTTAGCATCAACTAAAAAAAAATAAAGAAACATTTAATTGAAATGAACTGAATTTAAAACAATTTAATTTCAAAATCTATATCTCTAACATATAGGCCTAAATTCTAATTATTTTCGGCACTTGTACATGATGCAAGATATCACCAGTTTAAGGGGACATAACAAATCCATAACAAATCCTGTTTTGTTTATATATATTCGATATAACAGTATGTTAGCCAATATAAGATACTTTTTAGGGAACAACATAAGTTCTTTGTAAACTCTTTGAGCCCGTCTGAACTCATTAGCATAGGCGTGTATTCAAGTAAGGCTCGGGACCGGACTGCTATATGAGAATAGATGGTTTGACGCATTTGCTCTGGGAATGGCGAAGCTGCTCCAGGTCTGGCAGCTGTTCTGTGGGAGAACCGCCGCGGACAGACAGCAGGCGTGAGCCTACTCAGCGTGAGTCAATTAAAAGAAACATTTCATATAAACAATTATAAACCTCTGTGGAAGTCTCCCGAGATTAATATTCGCTATTTGTCATTCGTGCGACACTTAGGTTAATGCTGTAAAAAATACAACCACAGAGAAACCAACTTTATTCATTTAGCCTATTTAAAACAGGCCTTATGATTTATAACCTACATAAATATATTATTCCAGAAAAATCTGTATTTCATTGCCAGTTCGTGCTAGTCGTGCACTCAATAGCACAGTTCTAACACTAAGATAATGAACAAAAATGTCTCAGTGAGTGGATGTGTATAAACGTGGTCTAAAAAGAACAAAATGAATTATAAATAAGAGACGCTGCCAATTCGAAATGAGAAACATAGGCTATAGCCAAAGATTACACAATACATAATACATGACCGCAAAATTTCGTATGGTAGCATAAATCCACAATTTTAGTTATAGAAACTTAGGCCCACTCTCTTGGTCAGAATTACTTAGGAAGATTTACACGAAATGAGAAAGAAAGAAACCAAACGTAAGTATAAATAATCACGTGGGTTTTCTTAGGGGAATGTAATTAAGTGAACATTACAATGCTTTTCTTTTTTGAGCACGATAACATCCCCTGGAGGACTGAATAGACTGCAGGATCGAATAGCCTCAGGGTGCGTTTGTTTGGGCTCCCCTAATTGGAGAATAGGCTGCTGATTTCTGCGCTGCTAAATTCTTATTAAAGCCAAGCTGACCTTTGCTATGTGGTTTGAAACAATATGAGATAGGCACGCCAGTACATGTCTTACATTTTCTCCATAATAAGAAAAGACAAAAAAAAAAAAAAAAAAAAAAAAAAACACAAAAACAAAGTATATGCAAACAAAGCATAGCCTTATAGCCACATTTTTGAAACACACAGAAACACAAGGAACACAATTTTTGTTAAATTTAAGCGAAAAATATTTGAAAGCAAACGAAATTCAAAATTCGAAATTCAAAAATTCTAAGCTGTTTATCTTTCGTATCTCGACAAAAGTTATGGATATCCCCGTAGAGCTGGATTCTTTAGTTTTTGCAGGATACGCAATTTTATAGGCAATTGGAGTCATTTCTATACAATATAAAAAGCATGTGTTCAGCTGAAATGCTGTAGTGCCCGTCTTGCATGCACTATCAATAACCTCATTTATTATGGGCCAATAATATACGCTGCTCTATTTGCATCATCTGAATCGCTTGGAATGCGTTAAAAAGTGCCATTTTTTTCTTCGTTAATTGGATATATTCAAAACGCATCAAAGAATATTAGGTTTAGAACCGAAAAAAAGTGCTATATCGTAAGCAAATATATTTTAATAATTTTTAATAATAATAAATCCATCCGTATAATGTTCTAAATTATGGGACAGTAAATTCTTTTACAAGGCTCATAATTGATGCAAGTGAGTTAACCGGGACAATGAGTAGCCTAATGATAAATTCCGACGTTCCGCACTCGTGTTACAATTCAGACGAAGTGCCATTTTCAAACCCTTCTCTATTTTCAAGGCTTATCGAAAGCGGAGTGGCTATGAATGTTTAGACTATATGAAAAAAAAAAAAAAAAACCTTTCCTATTAAACCCTTTAGACAGACAAGATACCTCAAAAGTGCATTTTATAATTTTTGTATTCAGCATTTGTAGTGGAAACAGTATGTTGGCATATGTTGTTTCACTTTTCTGTGCGCCATCAGCAAGTTGAGTGTGGAGACATTAGCCTTCTGTGGTATTCCTGAAAGTGTAATATTTAATTATAAATAAAGTGTAATAATTTAATTCTTAGGAAGTGATGCTTGATAGCATCCTTAAAACATTGTGGGGCAGTAAATGCTCAATTTTCTACGACCTTCTGACCAAGATCTGTTCGTTTTATTTAACCCCTGGTTAAAATTGACTTCCAAAGGGCGGAAATTAGGGAAGCCAGGGACCGCTAACGAGCTAGGTGAGAGGAGGGGTGCTGAAATTAAAAGAGGATGTTCAGACCTTTCATTTACATGACACATATTATAGGAACAGATTGCTTGAAGGAATTGGTTTGTTCTTGTTGCTTCCAGGAGCCCAAGTAAGGTTTTGTAATTGTCACATTTTCCAGCTGATGTCATGTTAGGGATGTCTTATTATCCTAATGAGGGAAACGCACCAGCTCTCAGAGGCCCGCTCATTACCGCATTACTCACTCGCACTTTCTTAACGCGCCATCTTTCATTCTCAAATTGCAGGGAGGTAACCAGACGAACTTCTCGAAGATCGTCACGTTACAAGGTCACTCACTGAATCGTTGAAAGGCAACAATCAGTCGTGTGGGATTTAAATGACGCACTGAAGGCCCGAGTCATCGCGGTGCCTCGCAAAACAGCACGGAAGCTCCACATTAAGCATCTGGGTGTCCCTTAATTATCGTGGGTTGGATTCTTAATCTTGCCCTGTGGTGATGGTGAGGTGTCAGGATGATGAATTTTAAGATGGTAGGTTGTCAACGTGTGCATTTTCAATGCAGACTGAATTGGAGGAACGGTTGTAACAAGGTTAGAATCGTTTAAAGTGTGAAAGGGGATTTCTGCCAGGAGGCAGGAGTGGTTGACAGGCATCGTGGTGCACCTCTGCGTTATTAGCAAGTTTTAGAAATTTTAGTGAAGGTGTGAAATGGACTGATACCTTTAAAGATGCTTTTCAGATGCCTGGTTATCATGCTTAAGAACTAGCTATCTGTCCCTAAACACTCAATCATTAGTACTCAATTCAGCACGCACTGTTTTTATCGAGACCCTCTGTTAATATCCATGGCCACACTGCTTTCAACAAATTTACAAGCAGACAATCTGACAGTTATCTGGCGGTATTGAATAAAATAGGAACTGCAGTGCCATTAGATTACGCGACAAAACTGTTAAACGTATTTTTATGCACATACTTTCACAGATTATTTTTTCTTAGTAAGTGCAAATAATTGTAATCAAAAAATATTAAATGACAACTCAATCTGATGTTAGAAAAATATCTACATTTCGATATGTATGCCTTATCTAATATATATTCATTGTTGACTTGATAATGCTATTCAGAGCTGATGGGCTGGAAGAATGTATAAAAATCTGGTACCAAATATCTTTCTCACCAGTTATCAGTTCAATCATTAGAGCGAATGTCTATTTGGGTATTATTCACAGATGATGCGTGTGTAAAACTGCCATAAAAGGATGCAACTGTCAGAGAAAGAACTCAAAGAAAACTAAAACTAAAACATAATTTCCCATGTATATACGCAAGGAAGCTATTTTGTACTGCAGCTCACCTGATTGAGTTTAATTCCCAGAGCACACACAAAGTATTAAAATATATACCAAAATCCATTACCAAAAAAAAAAACTACTTAAACTTACACAGTGCATAGTAAATAATATGTCATGTACACTATGTACTAGTGTATGAATTGTGTAGTGTATGAATTTAATAAGATAGTTTTGTCATCCAAATTTATATTCTGAGAGCCCCTCCCTCTCCACTAAGTAATTAAAGCTAGGACAGTTGAGTGCATTAAGTGTCCAACATTTGTTTTCCAGTTAATTAAGTGCATCATCCGGGTATTTAAAAATGCACCCTTTTGTGTGTGTGTGTGTGAAGTTATAAGTGAAATGTTATTTCTATAAATCCCATAGTCCTCACTTCACTCAGTCCTATTTAAGGAAGAAACTTATTACAAGTGTCTTGAGCCATCATTTCTTCATTCTTTTCCTGTCTAAGCCGGAACAGTCATCTTCCTGCTCCTGTCGTGACATTAACGCTCATCCATGACACTTCTGCTGAATGATGCATTAGCTGAGTGCTATCATGGTTTAAACGCTCTCATCATTTCAGCAAAACCAGCCTTTTCCCCTCTCCTTTTTCTGCTCAAGTGACGGGACAGCTGATGGCGAAGTTCTGCTTGCTTTCAAGTTTCAAACCAGCCACCGTCATTGTATGTGTGGCCACATGAAGGAGCACAAGAAAGGAAGGGGAAAAATTCTGTCAGCAGCAATGTCAAAAGCTTCAATTCTTACAGAGCAATTAGGGGTTTCATCATTTCCGAGAGGTGTCAGCATTCATTATGGCTCAACAACAGCTAATTGCTTCAAGGTTAAAATTACAGATCTGACAGCATTATTTTAAGTGACAGACTCGAGCTCTGTGATGCTTCACAGCGGCAACACACTGACATTAAGAGA
The DNA here is from genome assembly GCF_018340385.1 of Cyprinus carpio. Classification (NCBI taxonomy): domain Eukaryota; kingdom Metazoa; phylum Chordata; class Actinopteri; order Cypriniformes; family Cyprinidae; genus Cyprinus; species Cyprinus carpio. Next base: position 14,102,559 of record NC_056602.1, read on the forward strand.
GACAAAAGATAGAAAGAGTGCAACTCGGTCATAGGGAGAGAGATGGAAAGATAAAACGACTGAGGTAGAGAGAAAGGCAGGGGAGGAGAAGTGCTGTTGAAATTACTGCACGTTAATAGTGCGACCTGATACATCAACTAACGCTCTCGTAGGAATCCACTCAAGGCCAGATTTCGAACCTATTAAAGGCCCATATGATCAATTCTTCACATGAACACTACATATTTATAGAATCTTTTTCTTCCCCCTTCCCTTAGCCAATCACATCTGCAAGGTAAAGCAATGACAGTACAGGTACAGGTAAATAAATCACAACTAATGAGAAGTGAGATCAAACTGAAATTAAATGTGGATAAAATGCTCAGTTTTGTGCAGGGTTGCTCATTTATGTGCTTTTTGTCATTAGGCTCCTGGTGGCTATTAAGTGCGTTCTGACCACATTGTAAATTAATTACTGGAAGCCTGATCTATTGTGGAAAATACTCTGCACCCACAGGACTCAGCATGGCTAAGATGGTCGTCGCTTTTATTTGTTGGCCACGTCATTACTGCAAGCTGCATGAAACGCATTGTTACTGTTGGCAATTCTCTTTTCTTTGTTTTTTCTCTTTTTTGGAGCACTGGTCTGGCTTTTGCCCGCAGTCATCATGTGGGTGTAGGTTTGTGAGTGTGTGGACTACACTTCAAATTAGAAAGCGGGTGCATGGGGAAAAATTGAGCGTTTTTTGAGTGAAATGAATTATAGATTGCTGCATGCATGCTGGGCAATGGCTGGAGTCATCTCTTTCAAGTGAGCAGTTGTTTACCCTTCTCTTTTCCCCTCTTCTTAAAGTGGAATACCTGATCCTTTGAACTGATTGTTTGTTTAACCGCTGTTGGGAACGTAGGATCCCTGAGGTCTGAGCAAGTGTTGATCTAAGATTGGATTTAAAATCGTCTAATGAGGAACTCTTTGGATAATTAGCACAGGCTGAAATGCTTGTGGATAATTTGAGTACCTCACTATGCAGTTCACGGGAAGGGGGGAGGGGGGCTAGATGAAAGAACACGGAGTGCAGGGTTAATGAAAATTATCACATCAACTTGGTCTCTACCTTTCGGTGTTATCCTTTGTTCTGTTTTGACTGCGTCATTAGGGGAGCAATGGAACAATTAGCTATGTAGTTCATGGAGAGGCTATGGACTCCACGCTGGAGAGCTATTGGTGTGGCTTTAGCTCCGTAGTGGTAATTAGACACTTGGAAGTGTCGCTCGGCAAGGTCCGGCAGGAAATGAGACAGTGGCACCTTGCCCGTAAGGGAATGATTGATGTCCCACACTGTCCCTAAACCTTGAGCTGTGGGAGGTTACAAACAAGAGCTGTGCCCATTTTCGATAATCATACAAGTCATGACTGGCTTGCCATAAAGCAAAAGCAATTTTTTTGACAAGTGTTTGCTTAGGTTGATCCATCTGGGACTGGCCTGTTGACTCCGAATGACTTGTGTAAATAGAATAACTGTGAGTTTACATGTAGTCGTAGCCATTTTACCTCTCCAGTCCAATATAAACATTAGTCCATTGCCCAGGTGTGTCTCTCAAGAGCTAAAGCATCACACCACATACGGCCATTGTGTTTTAAAACATGCTGTCCAATAGTGTCTGCATAGTTTGTCTCCTGCTTTTCACTACGTTGGAGGGGTGATAGGGTTGGGTGTGTTTTGTTTGTTATTTCAGTTTTTTCCTCTGAAGACCCTGAATGTAGAGCAAGGAGAGCTCATGCGATGTCAGAGTTAATTACATTTTTAAATTGAGGTTGTCTTTGGGCCGGCTGCTGGGGAAGAGTGACAAAGCCAGGCTATTAAGAGCATGGAGGGTGTGAGGAAATAGGGCTGAGACGAGTTAGCAGATACCTGTGAGGTACAAGTCTGGGCCTGCCGCATGACAGAAATGTGATTAGAAGCCGGCGTTAAGCATCAGCAGGTCTTCCTCTACCCCTCTCAACGGCTGTGGGGATCCAGCTAGAAAACAAGTTGTTGATTGCTGCTGAATTGTCAGCTTTTTTTATGTCACGTAACTTCCTAGGCCTGTGAGGACTGGCAGTGGAGCTCCATTCTATTAATATCTGCTTCTTGCACCTGTGTGGACAACTGGCAAGATGGAGAGAAATTGGAATATGGAAAGAAATGCTAAGAAGCAGCCCCTTCAAATGTGTTGGTGACAGTGGATCTTCTTGTTATTTCAGCTTGGTGTTCATCTGGTGCAGGGTTTTCGGAGTTGGCAACAATAAACCTCTCACCATTGGTGGAGGTATTTTTTTCTCTTTCCTCTCCTCGCTGCCTCCAGCCAGTAGACATCAGATTTAGAGTTGTCTGGAGCAGCTAAACAAAACCGATCTGCCTCTCCCAAGACTGCAGGGATGCTCTTTTTAACCAAGTTATTTTCTCCGATGCTTCACAAAGAAACTGGCCCCCCTCAGCTGAAATGATTTGCAGTCCACAATACGTCAGCTTAAACCAGCCAGGTCGGGTCAAGTTGAGCCAGACAATGGGCTAAAGTCTCTCACCCAAGACTGCTCTGAACCAATTCCCTCAGACTACCAAAGCCAAAACAAAGTATTACACAAACAAAGAGCTACACATTGAGGAACACCGAATTGTGCACATTCCTAAGATGGAAAAAGGGGCTTTGTATTTGAGATGAATACTTTAAATTCAGAATCGTGCAATTAATCAAATTCCGACTCTCTATCCATTAGGCCACAACTGCCCCCAAAGGGGCTGATGAGCAAGGAATTGTAATTAAGATAACAGAGTTTATTTAAAATTATGCTTTATTTATGTCCTTTACACCATGTTATGCAATCTAAAGTTTTGATGACAGAAACTGTGTGATCTGTTCTCAGGGAATACACACAAACCTCTGGTTTTATTAGGTGTGTGTTTTCTCAAAGTCTTGGGAACCGCTACCAAGTTCTTCATTCTGGAATTTTGCATTTCAGGACATATTGAACAATATATTTTTGAAGGGTTTAAGTTTGGTTGACCTCAACCCTCACCCCTTTCATTTTGTAATATATTTCACAGAAATATGAATAAGTTCCATTTTTAATCTTTCCAGGTAATTCCATACTGTTTATGCAATGATGTATAAATAATGAAAAAGGCACACCTTTATTCTATATTTACTGTGATATATGAACAATCCCTCATATACATATACTATCACTGGCTTTATATATTTTGGAAAATACATAAAATTCCATGATGTCAATAATACACAAGAAGCAAGTCCCATCTAATGGCAGGATTAATGAGTCTTCTGAGCTGATTGCTAGTGAAGGAGGGCCAATTACAGCCGCTGTGCTGTGATAATAAGGAGGTAATTGCTTATTGTCAGTTATACCCACTTAAGGCCGTGTGTCCTCGGGTAGTAGACAACAGCTCTCACTCATGCAGTGAACAAAGACTACAGCTGAGCTTCCTCTCAATCTTACTGGTCTCTGTGGAACACAGACACACTGTGTGCGTGTGAGTATGCATGTGAAAACAAATTGGCAGTTTATAGCATGGTGTACATGTAATCATATAATCAACATAATCTCTATAAATGGCCAAAATGATGCTTGTTTGTTAGACATGGTCTCCTACTGTTAATAGAATGATGCAAATAATTTCATGCAGGTATGATAAACTATGATAAATTGTCCAGTACTAGCATGCTCAATCAGATGTTAAATATACATATGCGTACTCATGCATACACACACACATGTTGTAAACACAAAAACAGCAAAACTGTAAACACAAAAACTCATGCAAACCTCTCCACATGTACATCCTTCCAGCAACAACAATGGAGGAAGGATGCAGGAGACGAACATCTGATTTGTCACATTTGAAACGCTAATGTTTAAACCAAAAGGAAGAGCACACAGTAATGTGTTCATTCATCTGCATAAACACCACCTGTCCCGGCACAGACAGCTCCTCAAGCACCGAAAGTTTAGTGGCAGCCTACACGCCAGCCAATCAACGCCAGCCCAGCTGTGGTACCACCATACCGATCGTTTTCAAGTGTCAGAAAGCGCTCAGAGTGGTGCTGTCGGTGCTGGAGAGAGAATGCTTTCATTTCATGTCATCCTCCAGTGAGAAGAAGAGGCGACACACTAACACACAAAGAAAACAGGGCACACAATCACGACTGACATCCAGTGGTAATTTATGCTGCCCCTTTATTTACGCCTGCACTGATTTTATATATTCCTCAGGACCTGCTTGAAGGGTAATTTAGATCATATTTGGTATACCGCAAGCTTGTTTGCTGCAAAAACATCCATCATTTGTCTCACGTGTGTACAATGATTTATCAAATTTCATAGTCCCATTGATCACTATGAAATTATTTATATCAAAATCATGTGTGGAACAGATCTCTAATGCCAAAATCCTAGTTTATTTGTTTATTTTTGTATTTTTTTGTGAGTTAAAATAACTGTCATATTTGTGACTTTGTCTACATCATGGGCTTTTAATACTGTCCTCATTGTAAAGTTTTAATCAAAGACCCACCTGCATTTGTAGACAACTTGTCAAAGTTACAGGCTTGATGGTCTTTGCATATGGACATTTACTAATTCTTAAATAATAATAATAGACCACTAATAAATCACGGTTAGATGAGCATGCCATTTCTTTGAGAGATGAGCATTTTTAAGTTTTATACAGACATTTTCATATTCTCTTTTTTATACATTACTAAGTCTACTAAGAAGTGTGGTTAAATGTGATATTTTACATATAAATGAAACTATAGTACAATTTTAATGAGACATTGCTTTAATTTTTGAATATTCTTCAGATGTTATTTAATTTTAACTCACAAATTATGTTGGTTATACAACCACTGAAAGGGTTGCTCACCCAAAAAGGAAAATTCTGTTATGAATTACTCACCCTCATTTCGTTCCAAACCCATAAGATTTTGTTTATCTATGGAACACAAATTAAGAATTTTTTATTTTATTTTTTATTTTTTTTTAAATCCAACAGAGCTTTTTGACCCTGCATAGACAACAATGCAACTGAAATGTTCCCAGGCACAGGAATGTAGTAAGGACAATGTTAAAATAGTCCATGTGATATCAGTGGTTCAACCGTAATTTAACAAAGCTACAAGAATGCTTTTTGTGCGCAAAAGAAAATAAAAATAACAAAAGTACCACGACAAATGCATGAAAATTCTTTTGCTTGTAAACGATGCGCAGCGCATGCGTGTTCTAGCAGCACCACACGTGTCATGGTACTCTCGATTAATGGTGGAGACGGACGGTGTTGCGCAGAATAGAAGAATTATTGAATATAGTCATTATTTTTGTTTTCTTTGTGTGAAAAAAATATTCTTGTAGCTTTGAAAAAACACGGTTGAACCCACTGATGTCAAAGGACAATTTTAACAACGTTCTTACTACGTTTCTGGGCCTGGGAACATTTCAGTTACATTGCTGTCTATGGAGGGTCAGAAAGCTCTCGGATTTCATTAAAAATATCTTAATTTGTGTTCCAAAGATGAATGAAGGTCTTACAGGTTTGGCACAACATGACGGTGAGTAATTAGTGACAGAATTTTCCTTTTTGGCAATCTATCACTTGAAGAAGTGGCCACAATTATGCCCATATCAAAAAGTAACTAAAGTCAAGCCCTTCTTCTAATCTTGTGATAGCCGTGAACAATGCCTGCAACTATAGTTTCAGTGACTAAAATAAATATCAAAGATGCTGACTTCTGTGAAGCCTGTGAGAAATCATTATATGAATTGATCAAATGTTCAATAAACAATATTAATAAACAAGTCCAGTCTGTGGGGAAGTGCATATTAAATCCTAATTAACTAACCCCACCTTTTTAGAGTGCACAATGATAAGCAGTTGAGATGGAAAGACAACAAAACAGCATCTAAAATCTCAGCTTACATTCATATCTCTGTTAGTGATGGAACCTTACCCAAAGAAAGGAAAAAAAAAAAGGGGGAGTTTGGAACCCAACCATATTTAGTACTCTAAAACAGGACTGACAACCATATTTTGCTCTAGTGTGACTGTATAGCTTTCGCGAACATCTAAAGGAGTCACAGAGAGAAGCCATAGAGAGGCCAGTGATCACTTTGAGTGATTTGTTCCAGTAGCCGAGGAAGAGAGTAAAAGTGCACCAGTCAAGCTACTGTAAATCAAGAGCTCTGCGTAAGGCTGGCCTGAGTGAACAAAACAAAAACACTGCTGAGATGTGGGAAGTACTGAAAAATATTGCTGGACAATTTATGTCAGTCTTTAAAAAGGTCTGGGAGGAAGAATCAATGGTTTAATTTTCAAATTCTGGTAATTATTATAATGACAGTATAGGATGTTGTGGTTGTGAAATACAAATATTAAAGACTGGGTCTGAATTCTTTTGCAAGGCACTGCTGATCTTGTACTTTATTCCAGTCATCTCACATTACTGCAGTATGTTCAGTTTTCGTTGCTTTGATGTTGAGGTTTAATACAGTACACTGAAAGTCCCATCTCGGTTTTTCTTGGTACAAACATCTCTTCATAAAACCAACAGTAAATATCAGTTCATTTTAATGCTTACTGAAATGTCCTTAGATATTTTCAGACTGAAAGCAATAGAAATAAATTACACCTTTCCTTTGATAGATACAATACTGGAAAATTGTCAGTTGTCTGTTTTTATGGAAGTATGATATAAGTAATAGCCTTTGTCTCAACCTGACTCTTCTTTCAAGAGAAGCTTTCAGAGACACAATTGCGGACAAAGTCATTCAACCGCCACAGATATCATACAGGGGATACAGGAGGAAGAAAGGAACAATTAGAGATCATTTGGTGAAAGAGGCTTTCCATTGCTTTCAATCCAAAGGCCTTTGTCTTTTGTTGACCCCTCTAAGAGCAGAGTGAAAGGAGGAGGGGGGCCGTCCCCTAGACTCAGAACTGGAAACATACCTGACTCTTTCATCTTTTTGCAAGGGAGAGAGTACAAATACTACTGTCTGCCAACCACTTTAATCAACTTAATGCAACCAGCAGTCACTTACAAAGAGCTCCACAGATGGAGGCCTGAGATGGAGCTTTCAGGAAGCTCTGTGGCCCAGCATAGGATGGATAGACTAGGGCATGGGGTTTAGGAAAGGACAAGGGCAGCAGGACATAGGGGTGACACTCAGACAACCTGTCAGCAAAGTCATACTGGTCCATGTTGGTATTATTCTCTTTCTAAGTTTCTCCCTCCCTTTCTCTTTCTGTCTTCCTCTTTCTCTGCAGTCTCGTCTATACAAGGGCTACAAGCACTTCTGATATGATGTGCGGTGGATGGACCTTTGTTTAGTTCACAAGGTTTATACCTCTTTATATTCCAGTCCCTTTGTGGATCCTAGAGCCCTGAAATATGTATCACTGTCCCCTTTTATTCTTGCCATCAGAAGGGGAAGGAACTCAAAGCTCAAACTTTCTCTGAAAGTCAGGTTGGAATCAGGAGTCCACCCAATGTCATCATCCACTAACCTGCTATCTGGCATAAAAGGAATTGGAAAGGCCAAAATCTGAAGGGTCTTTGGTTTTAATAAATCTCTAAAAATTTAAACTCTTTTTCACCCATTTCTCACTCTTATTCCACATATTTATTATAAGAAAGTGTAATGGCTCACATATATACAAGCTTAAATATGCAAAAAGATAGACCAGGCTGTGAGCATCTTTTTCTGGGGTTGTAAATCTGTCCTGGATCTGGAGAGATGCCAGCAGACCCTCCCGAGAAGCACCAAAATATCTGGAACAATTAAGACTGATGGTGATTTATCCTTAGGACCAGGTAAATTGTTTTTGTTAAACATCACAAAAGGCACCAGAATTATGGTTACTTTAAAGGCCAGAACACAGCAAGCCGGTCAGCCATTGTTCAAATTTTGATTGAGTGTCCGTTTAGTGTCTGTCAGCCCAAGTTTTCACATTGTGTTCTACTCCATCAGCACTAGTTGGACCCTCTGTGGCTTTTTTGGCCAGTTGAGCATGTTAAATTGACATCAGACTGTCAATGAGAGAGATCTGATTAGCTGTTCAGCTTAAAGAAACCAGTTGCATGAGAAGAAAAGATGGAAGAGATCAAAGCAAGCAAAAACAACATGGTCAAAATGGCACCCAATGCTCTTCTAATTTTACATGTTCATCCTTACCAGAGCATTACAAATACATGAATAATTTCAAAATGTCAGAGTCGTCTGGAATGAAGAAAGTGAAGACCAACTGATCAACATGATTCATATTTGAAATGGTAAGGATGACCTTTTTGGAGTGAATATTCGCAGTCCTACTTTCAGTTTACCTTTCTGAAAGAATTTAGACCACTGCTGTTTATAGACAGTTACTTCATCCCAAAATAGCCCGCTTATATAATCATAGCCTTTGGCTATAGTCTTTGCAGTCTGTTCAAGCACAACTTTTTAGGCACACCCCAGGTGGCTTTTCTCGTAACTTTTCGGTTTGTTATGTCACAGGCTTAACTCCTCTCTAACGTTGTTGTGGTCACTTCAATGTTCTTAACAGTTTTTAGGAATACAACCGTCTAACTTGTCAGCTTGTTGAATCATCGTTATATACAGATGCATCTGAGCGATTTATGGGCTTGGAAGCAGATAAACCACCATGGGGCCAGACCCTCTACTCCACGCATGTGTGATCTTATAAACTCAGGGGAGGGATAGATGGGATTACGGAGGCTCCATTGTCTCCCCCCCAGTGGGGGAACTAATGATGTTCCTCAGTCGTGACATCTCTTGTAGACCTTGCAAGCATCTCCCCACCTACCATGCGTCCTACGAAATGGGCCCAACACTGATCTTACAGTAAGCTCTCTAAAGCTGCACACTCAGAGTTGAAAAGACACCCGGTGTAAATACTGGGGGCGTCACCAAAAGCAGCTGCAGTCAGTCCACTGAGAGCTGATTAGCTTTCCAACGGATCCCTTAGACACAGCTATCTGATTCCCTGCTCATCCAGTGATCCCCCCTGTATTGATGTATAGCATTAGATACGACACCTGCTGTTAGTCAATTAATTCAATTGTGTACATCAGAACATCATTTAAGTTGCATTGTGTTTTGAGGAGAGCAGTGTAATCAAAGATTAAAACAAGGCTTATTCTACATGCTTTAAGGAACAGATCGGCAGGATCAAGGGCGAGTAATATTACATGAACTTATCTCCTGCCACAGATTAAAATCACAAAAGATCAGTACACTAAAGTTCTAAAGTAATTAATAAAACTCTTTACATAAACAGAGAAGTCACTAAGCCTTTTCTCTCATGACGTATGCAAGCTCCCTAATCATGACAGAGCATTCAATCGTTTTCTTCTGGAATAAACAAATTACATGCTTTTAAGTCCCATTCCCATTGCTGTGGCAGTAATGACCTGTGCTGAAATGTGTGATTGGCTAGTATAGACAGTACAGTACTGGCTAACATTCAGTGTGTGTTGAAGTGCATCATAAACTAACTTTGGAAAATAATCTAGACTTAAACGATGTACAAAACTGACTAACTATATTTTATATTTTAGGATATAGTTACATTATGAGCAAACATCTAATTGATTTTTTTTTTTTTTTTTTTTTTAACAGTTTTAAGAAACCTCAGCTATAATTAGTTTTTGGAACATATAGTATCCTTTAATGGATAGAAATAGCTTGAAAACAAATTTACAAAGAAAGTACACTGTTTTTGAACAGTTCTTTAAATTTTTAAAGTTTAAAGTTTATGACTTAAAACACTAGCTGAACTGGGCACAGAGATAGTGACTCTGAGGATGATGTCTCCTTGTCTCTGAGATATTAGAGAGCCACTTTAACTGTGTGGTGTAGGTGCCACTGTGAATTTGGAGCGCTTGCAGGCATGACATTGTTTTTAACTTGTTTTTAAAGTGCTGAGTTGTGCACCTGGCTGAAGATTAGCAGTCAGACACCTGCTGAAAGAAAGAATCGAAAGTCCTCTAGTACATAGTTGCTCTCTTATGCAGAGGTTGCTGAAACTGCTTCAGTCGCGACACATTCTCAACACAGCCTTGCCTGTCATTGTTAGATTAGTGGTCCTGATTAGGATTTCACAAAATGATCTTGCTTGCTATTGTATTAAATAACATGTTTCACTACAGTGTCTGTATTATGCACATTTCCATTTTAATGTGATAATTAATATAGTACTAAAACATAATTAAAAATTAAGTACATTGAGTTGAAATATTCAGTACCACTGTAATTACATTGCAACTACATTGTAATACACCACATTACATGTTACCTCCATGGTCATCTATGTATGCATTTTTGATTCCTTCCACCCCCCAGCAGCTCTGCTGAATTAAAGAGAGCCAGGGTGTTTTTGTTCTTGATCCTTTGTGAAAGCAAGCTTAGGTGCCTCTTAAATTGGCCAGTGCTCTCACCAGGGTCAAATAAACAGATTAATAGGTTTCAATAATGAGCTCCCTGGAGTGTCCACTGTATGAGGCATGTCTCCCTGGCCTCCTTTAGTCCTTCTCCTGATGGATGGTTGCAAGTATCATTCACACATCACAGAGGAAAATGACTTGGATGCCATTTATTTGAGGAAAAACATTCTCTGGTTCAGTGACATGTTGTTGTTCTTTGTGTCTGTTTTTGTCTTGTGATGTCTCATTGTCAGTGCATTGCTATGTCTCGAGGGCGGAGCGACAGCACAGTTTAAATGTTGTTCAGACTTTTCTGTGGTATGTATTACAATAGAGATATCTAATGTCAAATTCTGTTGAGACTTCAAAAACTGAATATAGTATATAAATACTGAAAACAGAACTTGATACATACCTCCTTTCATCTTTTTCTAAATGCAATCTACAAAATATTTTGTAGCAGTTATCTATTAAGATCTGTTTTTTTCCTGGACATCTCAGCTTTATTACAACACCTAAGGACAGTTAACTTCAAAATGAAATTTTGTATCCTTTACTCACCCCCATGTCCTCCCAAAACATGTCAATTTTTTTTTCCTGTGGGAAACTTTAAACCTAAATTTTTAAAGAATGAAGCCAGACCTCTAAAATTATAAAAATAAATCAATTATAAATTATAATTAAATCAATCAATCAACAAATAAACAAATCAATGAATCAATCAATGAATAAAAGATTAAAAGTTTAAAATGTCACTATATCACTGACTTGTGTTCTAACAAATCTATGATTTGAAATCCATTTAAAGTCATATGAAAGATTTGTTAGAATGGCAGAAATCAAAATTATTAAACACTAATCTGTCCCAATATCACATACACAAATAGTATGAACAACATGCACACATCATATGACCAGTTTCTATGATACTTTAATGATGTCTTTGCATGATTTTTGAAGCCTGAGAGTGCTGGTTCTCATTTACTTATTCTTTTAAACGGACATTATTTATCAGGACATTAATTAAAAATTCACATTTTATTTTTCATGCAAAAAAAGAAACGTTGATAACACTTTATTTTAAGGACCAATTCTCAGTATCAACTAGTTGCTTATTAGCATGCATATTACTTGCATACTGTACATTTATTAGTTATATTAGTATTGCCATATTCTGCATGACCCACATTTTATATCCCGTAATATTACTCCACACTTAAACTTAATACCTTACTCGCTGTTAATAAGCACCAAATTAGGTTTTTATTGAGGGGGAATACTCTTTAATTAGTAATCTTTGGGTGATCCTTATGCAATTTTATACTAATAAGGTACAATTATTCTATAATATTAGAACATGAAACAGAATGTTGAATACCTGCAAAACCAAATACAAATGGACCATTTGAACTTTGTGCAGGACTTGCACCTCCTTCACTAATGTAAAGGATGTTTAGAAAAGGCTATACCTCACCAGAGCATTACTTCCGGCACAACACTCCAGTGCTATTGTCAGAACCAATAGAAGCAACTGGCTTCCATTTCAATCATACTTGACACCTTATTCGCCCCCCTGCAATCATACCACAAACAAACATCAGAAAGCACCTCAGCTGAAAATCCCTGGTATCTTGTGTCTTGTCACTGATGAGGAGGTGTAGGGAGAGAAGCATTATCAAGCCAGGCTGTGACTGGCTGCGGGTCTGACGTCCCTCTGTCCCAGCATCATTAGCTGCTGGTCTGTGTGTTGAGAGCAGCTCTGCAGGAGGAGATAGGCAGGGTGTAAGATGAGGGAGCCACACACTCTGAGGCTGATTGCTTTATGTACACCATGCGGTGATACTAATAACCTCTGTGTTCCTGCATTAATGCTCTCTGCCATCACTCTCTCTCATGCTGGACATTTGGCTGAGCAGATTTTGGCATTTCTGACGGATTTTGGCGGGTTCTCATGTTCACACTTGTTCACACATTGTTGATTTTAAGGACTGTGGAGCTTTTCTTAACAAATTAACTATATTACTTTTATTTTAAATTCTTTATGTTGTTTGTAACATTTACCTGCATTGTTCTCATTTCCTGTTGATAAAATAGACTGATAATCTATCTATCTATCTATCTATCTAGGTGCATCAAAAAAAAAATAGAATATTGTGAAAAAGTTCATACATGAAGGTGTATCTCAAAAAACAATGAGGATATTTGTGGAAAAACTTCAGCCCAAATGATATCTCCTCAATAAGATTAGGAATATTTTGTTTTCTCATAATTGTATGACCTCACAGTGAGTTTGACTTCTTAATACAGACTAACAAATGAAAAGGATATAAAAAAATCATAATGGTTTTTTTGTGGGTGGGGGGGGGTTGGGGGGGGGTGGGTTCACCTTAGTTTAGAGACCAATTCTCACTATTCTATAACTTATATAATAGGTATACTTAAAGGCTTTTATTCTGCATGACCATATTTTAGACCCCTATAACTCATAACCAGGGCTCTGAACCGGTTTAAGGAAGAAAAAAAAACAAACAAAATTTGGACAGAGAACAGAACCAAAACAGAAACAAAATAAAATGGTATAATTCCGAACAAAATCGAAGAATTTGAAATGGCCATTAACATTAATAGCGTTTTTTTTATTTTTTTTTAATCGTTCCATTTAATATTTGAAGTTTGCTGTCAACCAATAAGGAATTTACAAGTAGGTTAGGCCTGCAAATGTGACGATGAAGCGTCCAATGAGAGAAATACCCGCGCTCAGCCTGAACTCATCATACACTGGCGTATCAGAGGATTCAACAGATCAACGCGCACCTACAGCACTTCTGTGAATGGAAGAAAACAGAATAAAATGATAGGCGTATGTCAAAAGGAACGTATAGGCATATACACAAAATATATTTCACTTAAACCAATAACAGATTAACAAAACGAAAGAAAAAAACAAATGTGCTGCGTTTCGGGTTCATTTACGTGATCCAGTTTTCTCGGAAAGGAAAAGTAGATTTCAGAAAGTAATTTTCTTTACTTTACAAAAGCTTCACAGAAAAAGAAACAACAGATTCTAACACGTGTAATCTAACACTATCATCTGACATGAAACAGCATCAAAACTGTAACGTTATGGAATAAAATGATCGACCAGAGGTAATAATTATTCAAGCTTTGGGGTGTTGATCTACTCCATCTACGTTATGATTATCATTCTGAATCCAATTCATAGTCTTTTTTCAGCTTTTTTGTTCAAATGTTATTTCCTTTATTATTTATGAAACTTACCCACATTAAAAGTGTTTTAAAAAGAGAATGCATGAAGCTAGAATAAAATGTTTTTGTTTTACAAGCAGATACCCTGTCTTTCTTTCTTTAGGATGTTTTGTATGTTCAGATATGCATATAACAAACATATATACAAATTAAAACCTAAATAGGGACATAGGAGTATACTTAAAGTAGGATGCAAAGTTCACCATTAAAGAAAACTTATAAGTATACTGCCAGTATAAAAACTACTCAACTAGTAGTTGGTACTGAGACTATACTTCAAGTGTACAAAACGTATTTAATTAGTAACTATCAGCATACCTATAAGTTCCACTTTTAGTATAATTGCAGTACAAACTACAAACAATAGGGGTAAACTAGTTGTTCTACTCAAAGTATACTTTCATATACTAGAAAGTGGGCCAATTTAGTCCCAAGGAGCTATTGAAACAACCCCCCCGTAACTTACAAGTATACTACTAGAACACTGATATTTGTATACTTGCTACATAAAAGTATACTTAAAAATCTATACTTACTTCTAGTAATACTTAATAAAATAAACTGACAGTATACTACTTTTAGGTAAGGGTAGCCTTTACTCTCAAACGCAATCTAATACAAGTAGCATTTTTTTCTTTTTTTTTCCCTTTTTTTTTTAACAAAGCAGCAACATTTTTAATCTTAAAAAAAATACTTAAATGTCTTAAAGTGTTAATAGATGTTTTTCTTTTGTTTAGTAGCTTCATTGTTGCCCAAATCTAGAAAAAGATGACGCCGTATTGGCTTTTTTGACTAAGCGCAGGGGGGATAAGATAGGCTACACAGATTTTTTTCTTTTCTTTTTTTTGCAATTAAAGAAAACACTGTACTTTATTATTATTATATGTTATTATTATTATTTCATTTTCAATGCCCTGGTCATTACTTAGGCACATTAACTAATATGTGCTCTCAATTATTTTCCATTAGATCAAAATCTATCCTTGAATTTCTTGTAAGTACGGGTTATGGTACAGAAGCGAAATTCTCTGTGGCATCTGTGCTTGTTTATGTCAAGTGGGCCAGGGACCCCCAAATTTTTTCTCCTGTTTGTGCAGTTTGTGTATGTGAGACTGGGGCCGCCTCTCAACCAAAATGTCAGTCCCACACCAAGGTTGATGTAAACATGTTTCTGTCCCCATTGTGTGTAAGCGAACCCTGGGGGTGCAAGTCTTGCCCTTAAATCCAGTGGGTTGGTTGGGTAAAGCTCCACGGGTTAATGTCTCTGAAGCACACAAATCAAAAGAGCATTGCATGGGGGCAGGCTCCTATTGCACAGACCTGCCCAAACTGCGCATGTAATGCTGCCTTCCCTGGCAAAAGAAACCAAATACACACATGGATTTATAGTTCATTGGATGATTTCAAAACATAGAGGGCATTTTTTATTTTGTTGCACACTCAACTGAAGAGATATGCAATGATTCCAAAGTAAAAATTCGAAAGTACTTCCCCCCTAACCATTAGTTAGGTGCTGTGATTGGTAAAATCCAAGTGTTCCCTTCTCTTTTTCTCTGCAGTTGCTAAATGACCAGTGTGTGGTTCTTGCATCGTTAGTAGATCAAGCCTGGAGGAGACCTCCCCTCCTAAAAATCTCTATAAATCCCAATTCTCCACAACACTCACCCCCGAAGTTTTTTCCCTCCCGCTCTCAAAAGAGATCAGGATTGCTCTTTAAAATAAGACCGAAAAAAAGCAAACAAAACCAAGGACTGCTTTTAATCTGGGGAAATGAGTGCTCTGCCATGAGCACAACTGATGAGCGAGTTGCCTACCAGGCCTGGCCAGCGTATTAATAATATTTAAAATCCATCCAAGATAAATCATAGATATGAGCACTTCAGTTGCATGGTTAGGCCCTGTATGGGAGGTGATACGAGTGAGAAAAACCTCCTGATTAAGGCTCTTAGAGGCTCTCCACCACTGTGTTGTGCTCAATACTTTAGCACTTCTGATTATAACCAATTGAGGCAGAAAACCTGATCGAATATAACCTCTGTTTGAATTCCTTGTTCCCTCAGCCTCTGGGGAGTGTCAAAAAGAGCATTCCAGACAGTTCATTTAACAAAGATGGCAGCGCTGTCTAAATTTTTCGCTGGTTCTTCTTTGCATAGATTGGTGCGCAGGAGAAAATTTCAGGAGCCTTTATATTTGAGCATAATCCTTTGATTTGGAAGCCAGTGTCATAAACGGGCAGCAATAAAGAACTTATGATCTTATTCTGCTCATTTTCAGTGTACATAAAAAATCCCAGCTTAGTGTCCTCTTCACGGTCTTTTGAATCCTTGTCTAGTGAACTCTTTTCACAGCCTTAAAGGGCACTTTGTGCTTGGAGATTCTGTGGTGTTGCATTCACGTGGTAAAAAGCACTCACAGCCACAAGAAGACCACAAGCAAAACTGTGAGTGTCTTCGGCCCGAAACACACCCGACATCTTGTAAGTTCATATGTTAGTTGTTCAGACATTTAAGGAAAACCAAAAGAAAATGAGAGGAAGAGAGAGCTAATATCGCCAGCCCATATACATCTACGGTATCCTGGGCGAAATTCAAGTTATCGTCGCCACAATGATTACCTACCAGCCTAAAGGGTTCTAAGCCGATGCAACGTTGTCGTTCAAATTGGTACTCTGCCAACGTCTTTGGAATACCACCGACCACCCCGTTTTTGAGTAAAAGGGGGTGCTATCGGGACTCTTTTGTCAATTGTCTGCGCTTAACTGCAGCTAGACATCATAGCTAGTAGAGAGAAGAAAAGCGACATGGGCTTCTGCAGATGCAGAAGGCTCTGCGCTGCTTGCCTTATACTCACTTCTCGTCTTGTTTGAATAGGCTCAGCAGAACAGGAGACGCTCAGAAAAAGCGCAGAAGCATTGAGCGCCAACGAAGCATGTTATGAAAAGAGATAGCAATGTCCAAAGTTCTTGGAACGACTCAGTTTAGACATTTCCAGGTGTCGGGCCCACTCACTGGCTTCGTACTCCAGCCGGGGCCAGCTGCTAACAAGATTGGGTCTGAAGTTTACCTCAACAAGGACTTAATTCTAGATTGGTAGAGAGTTCCACCAAGAGTCAAATAATGACCCCTTTTGGGGCAAGTTCACCTTGGCCCTGTGAGGTGCGTTGGTAGCATGGGTCCGTGGCGACATGTTATTAAGCGAAAGTAGGTGTATGTTGTTGATGCTTTTTCAAATATATTGTTAAGCTGGACTGAATGATAACTATTTAGGTTATGCACATGTATCTAAAATAAGGCTGCGCAAACCCACATCCTCTGAAAAGTCCTACACATGCAACTGAACTCGCGACGAGCAGGCTGCTAAAGGCGCTCACACGGAGGGGGGGGGGATTAAAATAGTTTTGGCAGGCAAAGAGAGCATCTACAGCGTAATGTTACCCAACCTCAGCATTTTCAGTGCTCGATCGGACCCAAGCAGGATTTATGCAGTAACACAAAAAAAAAGGTTCCAGGATCAGAGTTCAGTTGAGGAAAGTGATGTTCCTCGTGGCAGAGCTGGATTCAGCTAAATGTCCGCACATGTGGATCACCGCAATCGTGCGTCCCTACTTACAGTCACGTCGTGCCAGGATCCCACTGTTTTGTTTTCTGATTTACTCTCTCTCATCGATACGCTCTCTTTGCACACGGTTGTGCCCCTTTCCTCCCCGCTGCCCCTTGGCCGAAAAGGGTGGGAAACGGGATGATTGGCCAGAGGCATAGAAATCGTGATTGTTCTACACTGCAGCTGGGGCGCACTGCTTCACCTTTGAGAATAAGTTATTAAGACCGCCATATTGTGCCCATCCAGGGGAAAATCAATGTAGATGAAATATTTGAGCAATCGAATCTCTGTTCCCTCCTTTTTTCCAGCCTTTTTGCGTTGTGGAAGGAGGGATGCCCATTGAGATGAGAATTTATTGTACAGAAGCCAAGACTAATTCAAGCCCAGGCCCCCCCAGTCCATTCCCACGTCTGCCACCAGCCAGCCCACTAGGCCCAAAAATTGTTCGCTATAATGGTGAGTATGGTGGTCTACGAAGTTATATAACCCCACAACTACGATGAGTGTAATTACAGATGTGGAAATGAATGTGGAGTTTTAGTGTACATCTAGGACACAAAATGAATAGTAAATTAAAGAGACACTAGAGATTAAAGAGGAGAAAGAGAATTAGGCCAAGGACCTTGCAGTGATAAAATGAATGAAATGCTAACTTTCATTCCTCTATGATGCTCATTTGTTTTGAAGGACGGGAGGGTTCCTTTCATGGCTGAATAAGAGGTTGAGAGTGTGCAATTTGAAAGCTTTGAGACTGGCAGCGTTTTAATTGGGACAACAGGGAGATGTGGGATTTAGGAAGCCAGAGTGAAATCAGAATACCAAAATAGTGATTTCAAAAGTGCACAACCATCTGAGGGCAAGAGCCGTGCTTGGGTAGGCGTAAAATAAAAGTTGGGTGTTTAAGCTTATTGTAAACTCCTTCCCACTACGTTCCAATGGTAAATGTTACACCTATGATTAGGGTACCTTTGGGTGTGGAGGTCCTGTTGCGGTACTTCCGTTCCAGTCTGAGCATTGCCTAATTTCTTAAATCCCTGACACATAGGTTTTTTCGCTCACGCTTGGACCTTGTTTGTTACCCAAACCTCCGCCACTTTCTAGATTTCTTCTTCATCTTTAATTCGTCTTTAGTATTCTAAAGTCCAAATTGAATGGTGTAATCAGCCCTACGAGTAGGTGTTAGTCTATTTGGTCCCCAAATTGGGTTTAAATCATGAAGATCCCGTCTAGTGCACACACCACGGTGAAATGTGACAATTCATGATTCGATCATGACTGCTTGGTTTTATACCGCCTTGCAACAAAGTTGGAAAAAAAAATAGATCAAATACTGTAAGGTTTCCTCCCGCTAACCTGGGATGAATGACACACACACACACATCTCACAGTCTCTTAGAGGAAAACAATAATGGCTATGTACATACTTTGGAAAAAATCTAGCATCCATGTTTTTGGGTATTATAATTGCAATTGTAAGTGTGGTGCCATATCTCCAAATTAATCTTCAAACCACAAAATATTTTTTATCAGACTTTGCAAAAAGTGGGAGGGAAGGCCGACGCAAACAGCTCGCTTGATTAGAGGAAAGTATATCAGACTCGCGAGCGCAGATCTTGAGCAGTGTTAACTAAGTCAATTGTCTCTTCATTGAAAGCATCTCGTCCTCTTGCATGTGTTTGTGGTAGGCGTGCCGGCCCCGGGCATGTCGCTCCAGCTACCCAGTGACTGTTTGTATGGGTATACATCCCTTTGGGAAGTGTGGCCTTCCTCCCCTTCCAGAGCTTATTGATATCACTCTATTGACTCAGAAAGCTTGTGGACAGACCTACCAGGATAAAAGTGGGACTCACACTAATCACTGGGGGGTCCAAAAGGAAAGTCCCAGACAATAGACCTTATTGCTTTCCATTAAGTCTGCTCTCTAGATCCTTATCAACTATTATTATGGAGGATGGTTATAGCTTATAAGTGGCTCATTAATATTACTTCTATATTGATGTATGTTAATGTGAGTACTGTGTGTTCCGAAGGTAAGCTGGTGTCCGCGATATTAGATAATAGTACAAGTTAGACTAGACTGTTTTTTCAAACCGTTGCTGGTTGACCCTTTCAATGTGTGAAAATTACTCTGTCTACACCGAGCCACACAAAGCACAGTAATACTAGCCCATCTAAATCAGAAGACAATCTCCCACATCACCAAAAACATGACTGTACAATGGATGTCACATAAATCCTAAAAACGGATCTTGCGGTTTTCATTCAATCTCGTAATTTGAACATTGAAATGGGATTAATGCACCAAACTAAACAAACTTGTTTGGATTAAAAATTTACAGTAACCACAGAATGTCTGTTAAATTCACATCTTACTTGCCAGTTAATACTTATGGAAATCGTTTAGCATTTAGAAATCGTGTTGAAATTAAGGGTTCATTGCGTGGGGGGGCACCGATGCTTTTAACTCACCTACCAAAAGTTCACCTCAAAAACAAATATTCTGTGAGTAAATGAGGATTGAATTTTTATATTTATAGTAGTATACATCTATCCATCCAGCGCTATCTTTTCTAAACACCCGGCGAGCCTCAATCTCTGAACAGTCAAATGCACAGCTGTGGTTGTATTTGTAGCATAATATGATAGAAAATCAAATCGATTTCATTATATGTTTTGTAGAGCCAATCAACACAACTCACATTGGTTATTTAAAGCTACTAAAATATACAAAATGAACACAATTATTTAAAGAATTTCTGTAATTCTACCAAAATTCCTGATGATGTTACAGCCTTTCAAAGATGCGTTATACATATGTGATGGATTGCCAGTTCATTAGACGTGTGGAAGGCCCGGGCCAAGGGCAGATTTAGCCTCAGGGGCCCAGAGCCAGAGGTCGTTACCGTCATCAGCCACAAATTGACAACCAAATTTAGGCTACCCCGCATCCGTGATTGTAGATTCCCTTTTCCGCAGTTACGCCAGCTAATATACAGGACAACCTGAAAGGCTTTTTCGTGGCTAGTTTTAATGCACAGACCACCTCTTCCTTTACAAAAGACCACAAAATCCACCATTAAGTTTCGGCCATTTTCATCACTTCTATACTCCTTGAGAAACACCCTGGGAGAGGAGAAATCTCAACTGGTCAGCACGGCTGTACACATAATGAGTCAGTCAGCATGGCTCGGTCTACTTTCACTGAATGAACCAGGTGCAGACACATTAAAATTCAGGAACAATAATGGCTTTCCTTTCCTGTATGCTCATCATTGATTCCTCACCAACTTTGTAATTAAGAGAAAACAAATATTTCTCTTCCATTCATAGTTGTGGAGCCGTGGAATACAGGAAAAGCAAAATTGAAGGGATCATAATCAAGTTTCTGCTTTCTCCTAGTTGAGCTCTTTGGATAATGTTTACAGTTTGGTTTCTGCACAATGAAGTTTAGAAATTGCTACATTTCTGCACATCCGCACTTTTTTTCTAGTGTTCATTTTTTTTTTTTTAATATTAATTCTAACAATAATCAATTATACATAATTATAGAATAGTTAATATATATATATATATATATATATATATATATATATATATATATATATATATATATATATTAATATAATAATATAATATATATATATTTAACCCAAATGCTAAACATCATGCCTATAAATTCTGTTTAAACTATGGAATGCTGTTTGATTTAGCTTCCAACTGCATTTAATTGTTTAGGGATATCTTTCTCGGAGTTCTCCATAATATCTTCAGATCTTTTGAATGCTGGCCACCTTTTAAAAACAGATCACAATCTTAGTTTGCTCTAATCTGTTTGTGCTCCTTACAAACCAAAACGAAACTAATCTAAGAGCAATCTGCATCAGTTAGTGGGTGTAAATGAGAAAGCATTTGTGCTTGAAATGGATAAAATGAGGAAAGAAAAAAATCTTTAAAGTTGTGAATTCATGAAACCATAAACAAATATCCCTTAGGCATTACGATCGAAAAAATGAAACTCTGGTGTTTTGTGGAAGTTAGCTGCACAAATGATAATAACTAAATAGGTACAAATGAAATATAAAATATACAAAATCAATAATATTTTAATAGTTTTTAAAAAAAGTAAAGCATTATAAATAGATAGATAGATTTTTTGACTCGCACTAGACTATTGGTCGTGTGTCTGCCTTATGCTACTTCCTAGCGGCTAGTGATTCCACGGTGAGTCTGTTTTCTTGGGCTGTATGAGCGTCCGAACTTCTTTGGAGTTCCGCTCTCTCTGTATCTCTCCAGTGAAGACTCTCCATATTGAACTGATCATGCAAGCTGTGACCGTTCATCAAGGATGCCAGCCCAAACCGTCTTCTAATATGCACCATATAGCTGTCCATAGATATGTGGCATCTGAATTAGCGTGTTTAGCTGCTTGTCCTGTTATTGTTTCATAGTTTTTTACTCTGCATATTTATTTATCCCACGTTTCCTAAACTTGTGCAGCACTTGTGTGTATAGCACATGGTTTAGTTTTGTAGATGTGTCATCCGAACCCACACAGCGCCTTCTTCCTGCCCTTGTACCCAGAGGCCTGTTTAGCCGCTATAGGCTGGGGTCTGCTGTGTCGGTTATTCTGGGTCTGGGAATAAGGGAAATCGGACTTAAATTGTCCCTAAGTGTAAGATTCGACTTGTCTGTGCATATTTTAAACATGACAGCAAAAAACGGCTAAAGTCGTGTGCTGTTTAGGCTGTTGCAGCTCCCAACACATATCTCCTCCACTCGATAGCTCGCGCAAATGCTTTATTGAGTGTGGTGAGGTGAGAGAAACGTCAGAATCATAGCTTGCCGGTTTATGTGAGTGTACGTGTTGAGGTCTATTGATTTCATGACATGTGCCTCCCATGGCATTCTTTTTGTGAATTAGTCCGCCAAGACCTGTCAGTGCTGCCAGAGCTGTCAGTTATCAAGGCCTCCCGTTTATACTCACTTTTCTAAATTGCCCCGGGTTAACCACACCGAATTCGGGTCGCACTTACCACCCATGTAAGTAGATGAGGACAAATGAAACGACTCCTTGACTGTCCTCATCTCACATATTTAATTTTTAAAGAGCACACTTTGCATTCGGCGAGTGTGTTTTCGGCCTTCCCAGTGTCTGGATACAATCGTGAGCGGGGGCAAATATCATCTATTACTTTTATTACATAGTATAACAGATAAATCTTACTAATATGAAAAATGAATGGAGGGTTTTGTGGTGTATATTCTGTGATACCACACTGTACTTGACTGTTAGCCTATTTAAAGGGTTAACTATGATAAGATTAGTGTAACATAATCACACATTCCAACGCCCTCTAATTGCTCAAATCTATTGAATATGGCCGTGAGTAAGTCTCTCTTTACATTTTAAAAAGGGTCCCCATTAATCCTAAGGTCATAGGCCCTGTGGCCCTGTATGATTAGTGCTTTTGCATTACGCACTCAAGGTCCCTGCCATTGTGGAAGCTCCGACCTGTCTGATGATATTTTATCTCAAGAGATTAATAACTGCAAACATCCTCACACACTAGCAGACGGCAACTCACACAATTAGCGATGCACGTATATACGAGCATATTGTTAGGGCCTCTAAATTTAGTTAACAAATGTGTCAGTCATGCAGAGTGGCGCTGCTTTAGACTAATTTCAAATGTGTTTCCAAATCGTTCAAAAAGCACCGTGCTGGAATGATGTTACATTGGCGGAGAGTAAACAAGTGTAAACAACATCTTCCAGGATGCAGTTTGAAGGTGTCTGCCCAATCACCGTGCACATCCCGTATATGTGACATTCCACCAGGCAATAAACAGCACAGCTCTCCAATTCAGGGCCTATTAGATGTGGGAGGGGAAGGGCAAAAAGGCTAGGATTCTTTGCCAGAGACTGACGGGGGTCCTTTACACAATAAAAATAGAGAAAGAGAGAGAGAAAGAGAAAAAGACATAGATTCTTCCCCTCGCACCCGCGGACTGCTGGTGCTGAGTAAGATTCATGCCCAGGCAGAGGAGGATGCCAGTGCACTAATACTGCCTGACAGTAAATGTCATCAGAATTTAATACCGGCCGGCTCCTCTCACAGAGCATGAGAGTTTGCTTAACCATATCGGCCACGAAAACAACCGGCACAGGGACGCCGTGGGGGCCGAAAAGAAGGGGGAGAGTGGGGGTTGCGGGGGGAAGTGCGTTTTGCACTTCACGACGTCTCGGGTTTGAACGCACCAGTCAGTTGCTTTCGCCTCCCATTGTCCCCCCCCATGTATGTTAAAAGCACAAGCTGAGCCACAGGGTTGGGCACGGCTAATGAGGGATTCAATAGATGATCCTAACTCGGTGGACAGATCTGCTGTTTTCACTACCGCTCACCACATGCACCCACCGCCTTGTCCCCTGGCGGATATTAGCGATCGCAAATGGGTTATGAGCATGGATGGCCGTGTGGAGATGGCCAGGCCAGGCCAGGACCTTGAGCAACGCAAGCGCTGGGCGGGTCATCCACGTTTGAATGAGTGTCTATATGGAAATATGCTTCAGTTTAATTTCAGTTTCATATGACAAGCATTACTGTAATGAGCTGATGATAGGCCAGATCTAAATGCATGCGGTGTATTGGGTAAAGTTCTTTTTTTGTTGTTGTTGGTTTTTGTAAATATTATCCATCAGCCAGGGCACTGCAGCAGTCGAAAGTTGTTAGATGGTATGATATTCAGAAGACTACTTTTATATCGCATACCATCAGGATCTTGCTATCATACAGTAGATGATGAGGTGACCTTATTAATAATTTGAGGTGTGTTTTTACGGTGTTCAGTTGTCCTCCCCTGTACTTGCTGTGATGGAGTTTGCACTAAGATGATATAATTTAACCATTCCAGATGAAGGTTAGGTTACATTGGTTTCAAAGCATTCATTAGCATATGTCAGTAGTATGTAATAATTATGCCTGAGTCCTGTCGTCAATGTTTGCTTGCCTGTGTGAGATAACGAGAGTGAACTTTCCCTGCAAGTATCTTTATTGAGAAGAAACGGAGAGATTGTTTTAGGTGTGGAGCCTCTGCAAATTACCTTTAACTGAAGTAACATTAATAAGATAAGTGACCTTTCCTTCATTCACCCTGCTGCCCAGTCCAGGGACTTCATGAAGGTCTGAACATCTCTAAAACACTTGGATCTCCCTGAAGAGTTTTAACATTGGTGTGAGAACTTTAGATCTAAACATTGAACACATGTAAAATGTAAAGACTATTTAAAAAATGCATGAGATACATGCATCTTCACTGAATTCTTAATTGAATGTTTACCAGTGTTTTTCAGCCATTTTATAGTGGCCAAAAGAAGAATGCATTTGCTCATTCTTCTGTATGTATAAGCAGGAGGGTGAAAAGCACTTATTAAGCCTTTTATAAAAGGATACAAGAGATATGTGTCAGATGCGATTTGGTGCTATTGTAACTCCATGTGTTCCAGACTAGTTTCTTTCTCCTCCGTAAGGAGGTTACATTAAACCCTATAAACTTCAAAATTCGAAGAAGCTGTGAACGGTTGATTCCAGAACGGCACTCATGACACCCCTGGGAAGAGTCCCAAACTGGATTAGTTTAATGCTCTTTAGTGCTTGTCTCTGAGCGTATCCACATCTGTCTGCAGTATTGCTGTCCTACAAATGTACGATGCTGAAAATGTCAAGATCGATCTGGACTCTGCCTTCCCCCAAATGAAAACGTTTACCGATGCTGAAGTTCATTCTTTTGTAAGCACATACTGTATAAGGGAGCTTGCTTTTCTACAATTTGGAGTAGCTCAGTGTCCGGAGCATTAAGTGTAAAGCCTTCTCGTTGCATTTGTAATTTCTGTGCAAATGTGTGTTTTGTTTACAGAGTGAGAGAGTGCTTCATGGGGAATCCAAGCATGAAGTGGAAAAAATATGACTCTGATAGAGAATGAGTGGTCAGTTAGGAGATGTGCATTTCCTTCTTTATCCAGATTGTCCTGAGGTCATTTCTTCCACTCTTTCATCCTCTATCCCCAAATCTTCCTCTGCCCGATACTATTAGTTCCTATCACATTATGAGACTCTTCTTAGAAGGACCACTCACAGTGTTCCTGTGTGAGAAACACATAACTGTTTTTCTTCTCTTGAATGTGACAGAGCCCACATTCGCGCTTTGTTCTATACTAATAAGCGATCCATATTTTGCCATGTGTTGTGGAAGATGCTCTCTGCCACGGGCTACAGCTGTAATGTAGCAAAAATAGTATGCCTGTGGGAATGGAGCATGTGCCAAGTGCAATCTCATTATTCAGCCTCATGGGCCTGCCATTACACAGGGCTAAAAGATGAATGGGCATTCCACCACCTTGCGTGAGCTTTTCTCAGGATGTGTTTTATACTGGGAAATATAAGGTTTTATTCCCACTGTCAGGTAAGGCAGCTTCCTAAGAAATACTGGCCATACCTGTACTTCCTGTATTGGACCTCTTTCGCAGCCAACATTTAGTAGGATAAGTGGTGTTATTTATTTGCTAAGCATTTAAGTGTAAAACAGTGTGCATAAACATGAAGGTATCATTTTAGCCACCAACCTGTACCCAGCCATTATTTGCCTTTTTTAATATTTCCTTTTGCACTGTACTCAGTATCTGTAGCCTCCTGGATAAAGGCCTGAATTGAGCCACCCCTGTATTTTGACATCTGGCTGTTTTATTTTAATACAAAATGGCCACCTATCAGCCATTTATCGGGCCTATT